>NW_025999871.1:2065874-2090251 GCF_001458135.2 Marmota marmota marmota
TGCGACGTAGACAGCAGCACTGGGAGAAAAAAGGAGCGGGGGGGGAACACCTGTCAATCAGCGAGATCTCCTGACTAACGCCTGTCCATCAGCAGGACCCCCTGGCCAATCCTGGAGTTCAGCCAACTCCCCTGACCAACTCCAAAGGGACAAGGGACCCTAAAAACACCTTTTCCTGTCCCAAGCCCTTCCCTTCCAGCCGTAAGCCCCATAAAAGTCCAGTCCAGTCGAGCTTCCGCGGTTTCTCCTCAGACCCTTCTCCTGTCCACTCTGTGGGTCTGATAGAGTTCCCACGGGCAATGATATCTCAATAAAGCCTCTTCGGCGGCCCTTTTTAAATCTGCCTCTTTTGGTTGCTGCCCTCCTCACCTGATCTGACAATTCCTTTCAGGGATTCTTCAGGGATCATTTCTGCTCCACCTGAAAGTTTAATTTCTTTGAATTCAAGTTACATGGACTCAGTTATTGAGCAAAAGCACTGTTATAGTGGGGAAATTATCTTCTTAGGCATTGAGATGGGTGATAGGGTTGAAGGATCTGGTCTGCATGTTTTGGGAAGTGTATTATATACTTAAAAAATGCCTGGTCCCCCAAAGCACATCCTGGTCTTGCCACTTACTGCTTCTGCTTGTAGAGGCAGCACTTTGTGAATGTAAGCTCTGGCTGTGTTTGCCCCAGCCTGACCTTGTGGGGGTCAGGTTGGCAAGAGTGTTAGCAGGGCCTGTGGGATTGCCACAACAAACCCTTATCACACAAGCCTCTTGGGATCCTCCCTGGAGGGTTTTATAGTAAACTTTAAAAAAGAAGAAGGAGAAGGAGAAGGAGAAGGAGAAGGAGAAGGAGAAGGAGAAGGAGAAGGAGAAGGAGAAGGAGAAGGAGAAGGAGAAGAAGAAAAGAAGAAGAAGAAGAAGAAAAAAAAACCAAACCCCACCTGATGTTTACTTCCTATGATAATGAAAACAGCCAACAGGGAACTTATAATGAAAGGCTCATTCTTTGCAAAGAGTACATCCATTAATAGAAATGCTATTATCTTGATCAATTCTAATGTGATCATCTAAATGAGTTCTCATCTCTGGAACTAATTACTCTCTTGTGCTGAGAAGTAAGGATTATTGTTGATTTAGTACCAAGGGATTTATTATTTTCAAGAATTCTTCAGGGATCATTTCCTCTCCATCTGAAATTTTGATTTCTTTGAATTCAAATGATATAGACTCAGATATTGAACAAAAAGTGCTGGTAAATGAGGAAATTATCTTCCTGGGCATTGGGAAGGGTGATGGGGGTTGGAGAATCTGGTTTGCATGTTGGGTGAAAAGTATTTATGGAGTTAAAAAAAATGCCCAGCTCCCCCATCCTTGGCCTCAACTCTGTGGTGTGAGGTGGCTTGGCAACCAAATGTGATATAACTTTATATTCATTTTATTTTTAATTAACTTTTTTGAATTATAGTGTGATACTGATATATCTTATATATGTCATTTGTATATATTTGTATGCATACACATATGGATAGGTGTATACACATGTAAGTGTAGTATTTATTCTGAAAATAAATAAATTTAGACTTACATGAACGCTACAAGAATAATAAACAGCATACCCCACAGTATGTTCTCAGCTTCTCTTGTGGCTACTGTTTTAAATAACCATAGCATAATTTGCAAAACCAGTGAATTAAAATTGATACAATGAAAATAACAAACTATAGGTCTTACTCAAGTTTCATGACCTTCCTCACTAATGTCCAATCCAAGGTCCCACAGTGTATCTGACTGCCATCTCTTCTTTGTTTCTTTTGCCTCTCCAATGTTTCCTTAGACTTTGTCTTTTATAACTGGACCCTTCTTGTTAAGAATGCTACTTACTTCTCTTATTGAATGACCCTCAGTTTGGGTTTGTTGGCTGCTTGCTCATTATTCAATGGAGAACATGCATTTTTGACAAGAATGCTAATGAAGTGATGCTCTGCACTCTTCAGAGCATCATATCAGGGAGGTGTATACTGTCGATCCATCTTATTAGTGATGATGTTCATCTTGATTGGCAAGGAAAAGAATTTGAATTAGGAGATGATGGGGGAAAAACATGCCACAACCAGCCTGGGTGAGGGGCTGGGCTCTGCTTTGGGAAGTAAGTCTGCTTATTGGCATGCCTTCAGGGGGATTTTTCCCCATAAGGACTTCCCCTACTTGGGTTCTGGCTATGGGAAACCCCTATCCCTCATTACAGTATAGAAAATATGGCTGGCTAGACAGGATTGTTGTGGCTTTGGTTTCATTAGTTCTGTGCTCTAATTCGTTTTCTCTAACACATTTGACCGTGACCTATAATAATAACAAGAAGAATGATAAAAATAAACAACACTTACTGAGCCAGATACTGTTCACTAAATGCTTTCTATTCAGTATTTTTAACTTAATTCTTATGATGTATAAAGAAGATACTATTATTAAGTTCATGATTTTTTAGATAAAGGTATTGAAACAAAATGAAACTAAGAAGTTTATCTAGAGTTCAAACTTCCTAAGAGGTAGTGTCTGGATTTAAGTCTCCTGGCCCCACACACCAATGGCCTCTCACTGCTGAAAGGTGAAAGGACTCATTACACATACAACCACACACCCCCAGCACACGCTATACACTGCATGTACACATCACACACACTTATACACCAAAAGCATGCACACTTACGTACCACATGCATACACATCCACATCAAATATTATGCACGCTACACACCCCTATACAACACATGCCACATACACACATCACATACACTATATATAAACCATACAGATCCACAACCATGTAACACACATCACATAATACTACACATACCCCCACACCACAAACACTCTAGAGACCTACAACCCTATAGCACACACCACACCACATACACTATATACATATATAGCACACACCACACACATATCACATACACATTCACCACACACACACATGCACACACATACCAAATACTATACATTATATATACCACAATAAACATATCATATATATATATATATATATATATATATATATATATATATATTCACACACTCATGCATATACCCTACACACCCCAGATACAAATCATATGCATATTCATGCACTCTCATTGCTGTATATACAGCAATATACAAACTCACATAAGCAAGAAAAAAGTTGTGCAAATGGATTTATCTCTTCCAGGTGTGATGCTCTGAGATTTTGCCTTGTTTTCTTTGATTTTTTGAAATGCTGGACATTGCTCACTACTTTACTGATTCTCTCCAGGGGAAAAAAAACACTGCCCAAGGTCAATGCAACTGAGAGAAACTAGTGCTATTCTCTCCTCTGTGTATCAACACAGGGGCCTGACAGCCTGAGGGTATGCCATGGATATTTCTGAGAAAATCTGTGACTATAGGTGTGGCATATGGGTTACACTTTTTGGATTTCTCCACTGATTTTGAGGATGCTTTGTTCAGAGATTTGATATTTTTCTTGCTCAATAAGAGATATGTACTTTGACAAAGAGTCTTAAGATTATGGTCTAAGACACTTTAAAATAAGTTTTTAAAGAAAATTCTAGCCTCCTATAACCAAAGATTTTATAGCTAATTTGTATATTTTTAGGTGATGACCAACAGATTGAAAACTCCTAAGTCCTTTTTAGTAGAGATTTGACTCAAAGGTTTGGAGCATCTAAATCCTGGACATCCAAATTAAGGCCTTTCTTTTTCCTGGATGGTAATCTCCAAACCTTTCCAATAAACTTCCTGATAAGAATGTCTTTGTTTATCTGTGGACTTGGTCCACCCCAGAAAGTCTATGTTAACAACATGATTTATGATGAAGGCCTTGGGCCATGAAGTGCTGACTTGACCTATGGTGGGGCAGTGGATGGAGGTCAATCACACAGTGGTCAATCAGCTATTTGACCACATCCCAGTAAAATCCTAGGCTCAAGTGAGATTACTTAGTTGACAATAGTCTGTGTGTGCAGTCATGAACAGTTGCTGGGAAAAAGAACACTGTCTATACTGTTGCACTGGAAAAGCACAAGTAGAAGCCTGTATTTGGTCTTTCCTTGGTTCTATATGTGGTTTACCCTTGCTGATTTTATTCTTTCCCTAGCTTCACTGAGGTATTGCTATGGTTTGGATATGAGGTGTCCCCTAAAAGCTCACACGTGAGACAATACAAGAAGGTTCAGAGGAGAAATAATTAGACTATAAGAGTCTTAACCCATCAGTGAATTAATACCCTGATAGGGATTTAACTGAGTGGTAACTGAAGTGGTGGGGTGTGGCTTTGGGGTATATATTTGTATCTGGCAAATGGAGACCTCTCTCTCTGCTTTCTGATCATCATGTGAGCTGATTCCCTCTGCCACACTCTTCAGCCATGATGTCCTGTCTCATCTTGAGCCCTGAGGAATGCAGTCTGTTGTCTATAGATTGAGACTTCTGAAACTATGAGCCCCCAAATAAACTTTTTCTCTCCTAAAATTGTTCTGCAAATACTTTAGTCATAGCAGCAAAAAAGCTGACTAAAACAGGTATACTTGAAATTTTAAAACTGCCTAATATTTAAGTATATGCTTTGATGAGTTTGGATGTATGTGTACAATTGTGTTACCATCACCATGATCAAGGTGATAAATTTTTCCATCACCTGCAAAAATTTCTTGGTGTTCCTTTTTTTGTTGGTTTTTGATGGTAAGAACACTTAATATGAGATTGATCCTCTTAACAAATGTTTAAGTGTGCAGTACCTTATTATTAATTATAGTCACTTGCCGCAGTCTGGCTGGGCACAAAATAACTGAGCCACCACAAAAACCTTGTAGATTCAAACAGCAGCTCTTTATTCCTGAACTGTCACCGGCACTCTACACGCACATTCTGGGAAAAATCCACCCTCCACTGGGCTCTGTGTCCCAAATACTCTCAGAACCCCGCGAGAACTCCACGGGAACTCAAGGAGCGGGCGCCTGAGGCAGCAGGATACGCCCTATTCCCAGCAGGATCCACCTTAAACCTGGAACTGCCCTATTCCCAGCAGGATCCACCCTAAACCCAGATCCACCCTAAACCCGGATCCACCCTGGTCCTTGAGCAGGGTCATCTTTCTCAAACATTCATGCAATGTCACTGCAAATGACCTGGGTCCAAGGCAAGCCCATTTCTACAATGGAGAGTCCTCCCTCTAAGCAACATTGGGTAGGCTGACAAGGAAATTGCCATGCGTCATTCCTACTTGGCTATGGCTCTCAGCAGTCACTATGTTTCATAACATCAAAAAGGAACCTATTTGTCATTTATAACTATAATTTTATATCCACTTATCAACCTATACACGTCATCCTCTTCCCACCCTAGTAACGACCATTCTATCGTCTACTTGTATATACCTGAATCATTTTTAAGCTTTATTGAAGTATGATTAACAAAATTGTACATATTTATAGCATATATTTGATATATATAAACATTGTGATATATATGTGTATACACACACACACACACACACACACATCGAGAAGTGACTAAATCAATCAAATTAACATGTGCATCACCTCACACATTTATCAGTGTTTTTTGTAGTGAGAACTTTTCAGTTCATTTTATTTAAGTTCTGCTATGGTTTGAATATGGTTTGTCCCCTTTGAAACTCACACTGAAATTTAATCCCCATCATTATTTATTAAAAGATGAGACCAAGTGGAACCTTTAAGAGATTAGAACTGTGTCCTAAATAATGAATTTAACAATTCATTCAATTAATGGATGAACAGGTTAATGGGTTATTTCAAGTTTGGGTCCACTCAAGAGTGGGTCCAAAGCTATTTTGGCTAGGTCTATTGTCTGAGTCTCACCATTGTGTTGCTGCCTCTGGATTTTGTCAACACGAAGGCTATAGTCAGATGAGGCCCTTTGACCTCGGATCAGAACTATGAACCCAAAATAAACCTTTTCTCTATAGCTTACCCAGCATGTAGTATTGTGGGCAGAAAACAACAACAACAACAAAACTAAGATACTCTCTTTTCAATATATAATACATTATCATTAAGTGTAGTCACCATGCTGTACAATAGATCTCTATTATTTTGTCTCACTGAAACTTTGTACTTTTTGACAAACTCATCTGCCAACTCTTTCTCCTCCCTTGCAGCCTCTGGCAATCATCATTTTTTTAGATTCTATATATAAGTGAGCTCAGAATGTATTTGTCTTTCTGTGTCAGGCTTGTTTCACTTAGTATTTAGTTGGAGTTTCTGTTACAGGAGGTAAAACAGAACTTTTGGTTGAACCCTTCCTAAAACACACCAAATTGTTCTCAAACCAACGATCATCACTAAGTTGCTCCTTGAAAATTTTCTTTCCTTCCTTTTTCAGTACTCAACATTGAATGCAAGGCCTCACATCTCTATCACCAAGTTATAGCTCCAGTCCAGATCATTTATTTTCCATAAAATAGAACCCCTGAACTTGGGCCTCTCTAATAGAAGCCAAGAGGATACTCAGGCTGCAGTTCCCAAATTCTAGAGAAAGCCCATTTCTTTATTCAAACATAACTCTATACTTCTTCATTGAGATTTGTCNAAACTTGTGATCTTCCTGTCTCAGCCTCCTGGTTAGCTGGAATTACAGACAAGTATCACCACACCCATCTTCTAGTTGCACTTTTATAAGTATTCTAAAAATATGTGTCAATCTCCTAAAGCAAGCTAGTATAAACAAGCTATACCAAGTCTTTTTATAAAGTTTATGCACAGCATAATACACTTAATTTAAATAATTATTCCAATTTTTTCTTTAAAGCTTAGCTTATTTCTTACTAACACAATTTTAAAATAAGCATTTTCCCCGAAAATTCTGGTTTAACAGGCTGAAATTTTCCCAGTTCCTATTCCACTTCTTATTTTCCCTGCTTTTACCTATATTTTGAAATACTTTTCAAAAGATTTGACTTTGAATTATTAATGTGGCTTAATTCAAAGCAATGCGCTGAAAATGTCTAGCTGGGCTCTTCATAACTGCATAAAGATTTAGACTTGTCCCTGACCTTTTGATTATATTTTAATAAAGTACATGTGCAAGTATCTACATTATCGTAAAAATTTGCACTAGATCATAAAGATCTCGAAGAAGCAGGCATCAAGCACACTATGCACATAGCACATTATTTCCTGTTCATCTCACCCCCTCTCTGGCCCCATTTCTTTGATACCCCTAGTTCACTCAGATTCAGCCATGGTGATCCTCACAGCTGGGCTAGGCTTGCTCCTACTTCAGAGCCGTTGGTCGTGCCATCCACTCTGCTTCAAGTATTTTTCCTCTTGAATTCCTCATACATTGCTCTTCATCTTTTGGCTTTCCCTCAAATATACCTTCTCACTGAGGTCTTCTCTGAACAAACTATTCAAAATTGGATTCGCTACAGTCTTCTCCCACTCTTCTCTATACACTCTTCACCTACTTTCTCTCCATAGCAATTTCCACTTTCACATACCAGTATATTTTACTTGTGTATTTATTGTCTGTCCCCCACTCCCCTGGAATTTAAGCATAATGATGATAGCAGGGTTTTTTCTCTTCCCCTTCCCTGCCGCCTTCTTTTTTGCCCTTTTCTTCCTCACTGTATTAGCAGCAGTGCCCAGAGCAGTGACTGCTACAGAATGGACTCTCCTTAAACTCTTCTTGAATGAATAAGTGAATGAGTAAATAAGGCAAAGGTTCTGGGAAAGAAAGCAAGATAGAAAAAACTGCACCACCTTGCCTAAAATAGTACCCACACCTTCCCAAGGTTCATCCTCTATCCTTTTAATTTGCTTATGTGTGAACTGAACAAACTTGGATGTGCCCCAAATAACCATGATACACACACACACACACACACACACACACACACACACAGTTTTTTTTCTGACTCAGGTGTTTTGGAACCACACTTTACAACAACCAAAAACAAACAAACAAACAAACAAAAAAACCACCCAGGTTAAATAGTGGTTGGAAACGCAACAACAAAACCTTCACTACTGGCCCTCTTTTTGGATGTTAACGGATTTGGGCCCTATTTGGGATTTTCGTGTTTAGACAAAGCTTTCCGGGTCAAGGAACTGTTTTCTCTGAAATTCTACACACCTAACGGGCTGCCATGTTTCAGTGCAATGAGAGGTTTGGCCTTCCTGGGGACACTGGAGACTTTTTAGTTGTTATAATTGGAGTCTTGGGAGTGTAGCATGCTACTGGAATTTAGTAGGTAGAAGCCAGGGATGCTCAACTTCCTACAATTAAGGTTATGTTTTTAACAAGTAAAAATACAGGTATTAACAGGGTCTTCAGAGGAAACACAGGGACTCCGTTTTCTGAAATCATACCCACAATGCCCAGGCCAGCCCCTACAATAAAGACCTATCCAGGTAAAAATGTTAAAGACTGTGGAGGATGATAAACCCAAGATCAGCGGTATCCAAATCCTATTTGCATTAAGGTCACCTTCGGGGTTTGGAAGGCACAGATTATTGGGGCCCGCCCACAGTTTCCGATTCCGGGAGGTTTTACTACTTTTAGTTTTGGGCCACAAGTGAGAACTACTGCCCTAGAAAGAAAGAGGTCATGGAGGCCCCACCCCGAGTAGAGGCTGCGCAAGTTTCTAGGTGAGAACCGAGGAGAAGCCAGGTGAAAGTTGCCCGAGGATCTAACCCTCTGGGGTATTGCGATGCTGGCCACTCGGTTTCAGAGGCACTTTCAAGTTCTCTCTAGGCGCCTGGGAGGTTCTGCCATCTCTATGATTGCCCGGGCGGGGGCGTGGCCTGCCCGGGGGCGTGGCGTGTAAGGCGGGCTGAGCGCCCGAGCACTCTAGTGATGGACGTTGCGCGGCCGCGACACCCAATGCCAAGGCTGGCTCAGAGGTCTTGCTGTGCTTTCCTCGGTGCGTCCAGTACAGTCAGGCGAGGCTCAGGTATGGCCAGCCCAGGTAGGCGTTACCCCGCTTGCACGGCCCGGTTTTTATGCGGGAGTAGCGGAACCTGATGTTGCATTTTCTCAACAGTGCAGTCAGCCTTACTGCTAGTTAGGTGCGGAGAAGTAGGGAACAAACCAGGAGTAGGGAACAAACCAGACGGGAACAATAGGCCACCACGCTGTGAGCTCTGAGGGTCGCAAGGGGGCGCTGTGGCTGCAAGCCGGCGGGGCCGGCTGAGCTTGCAGTGTAGTGGGGTGGGTGTGACTGAGGCGGACTAGGGTGGGATGGAATGTGTGCGGGACCAGGGCGGACCTGGTTCCGAGAGTGGAGCGTAGGCCAGGCCGAACTGAAGAGGGTTGCGTTATATGCGGGTTGGACTGGTCTGGGGCAGGCTAAGGGGTTTGGGAGGGGTGCCCTTCAGGGGCCGGCAGCTCAGTGCGCAGACGTGCAGGGGCGGCGCGTTTTGGAATTGATTTGTGTCTGCTTTTCTGTGGAATCGCTGAGGTTTCAGAGAGTCTTTGTAATCGCTGAGGTTTCAGAGAGTCTTTGTTTCCTCTTCTTGCTGTTTCTCTTTTGATACTGAGATAGGGGCAGAGAGCGGTGCTCTTGTCTCAAAAAGGCCCCTTCTGAGCTGTTTTGCACCTGGCTTAGCTTTGAGTCATTTATATTTATAAAATATCTTTAAAAAAGACTGTCGTCTTGAAATATTTTCAGAATTCCAGAAAGTTGCAAAGGTAGTACAAAAGAATTCCCATATAGGTTCACCCAGATCTCCCACTTGTGAGCATCTTTTTAACAGAAAGAACAACAACAGCAGAACCATGTCCTATAATATCCAAGCCAGGATTTACTTGCATTTAATTATCTTGTCTTCTGGGAGAAATTAACATTTTCAATAGTAGAGCCCACTCCTCTTCTCCCCAAGACCCTTCAGAGTGGTTCTGGCAGCTCCAGGTTTAAAATCAAGGTTCTTTTATCTTTGCTGGTGCTCAGTACAGTTGAAAAGGTCCACCTAGTACTCTGGGCAGTTTTGGCGCAGGTGACCACCCTTTGCTCCACTATGTAGTCTCTGCCTGTAGCTGCCTCTCAGGCTGGCTTCTTGCCCTTTACAGGCTCCTCCATTCCTCCTTCCCTCCTTCCCTCAGATAGTTTCTAAAGACTTCTTCCTTGGCAGTCATCTCTTTCAGTGTGCGTTTCCTTCCCTGGTAACCTCTTAAGATTTTGAGCTTTCCGCAAATCCTCAGAAAATGCACCAATTAATGACTCCAGGCCAGGCTGTTTCTTGGTCCCAGGCCCACAGAGTTTGTGGTCTGCTGGATGCCATTCTGGGTAATGCCCCAAACATTTTTGTCTCAGTATGTGCCAAGTGCAGCATGTGCTCACCACACCTGGCTGCCTTCTAGAGCTCCCAGCCTCCATGAATTGCACCTCTGTGTTCCAGCCATATAGACCTGAACTCCAGTAGGTGACTCTGACCAGCCTGTCTCCCTTGCCTCTTAAACAGTGATCTATATTTGTTGCTATTACTTTTTAAATCCCACTTGGGTAGGTTCTTTTCTTCTGATAAGCATCACTCAGTTGTATACACAGCAGTTAGAATAAGCTTGTTAAAAATGCAAATTTGATGGTTTTGTATTCTGTCTGTAATTTTATATATATATTAAAAAAAGGCCTTAAAAGGACAGGTTCAGCCTTTTCTTGGACCCTTTCACCCAGATTCCCTACTCTTTTCAGACTGGCATTTCTTTCCCTTCATATTCTTCTGTTCCCTTTGCCTGGGATCCTGTTTCTTGCCTACTCGGGGAATTCTTGCTCTTTGTGTAGCTCTCCAGCCAGTCATCCTTTCTCTGGGAAAGTGTTCTTTCATTTCCTTGACGAGTTCCAGTTTTTGTTTTATGCATCCTAATCTCCCCCACCCCATCTCCTTGGTAACCCTGCCATAGCTGCAGTTTCAGTTTTGTACATGTGTGCCTGGCACCTAGTAGATACTTTATGTGCTTGGATGAGGGAGAGGTGGGGTACCTAATATGGGTGCCTAATAGCTTCTATCTGGACATTATTCCCTTTTGGAATTTGCTTAATCTGGGGGTACACTGTCCTTTGTCAGTTCTGTCAGGCAGGGCAAAAGGGATAGAGGGGTTCACATGAGGAGATGGAGGGCTAGGGAGCAATTTGAGAACCACTAAAAGTGAAAATGAGGAAGTGTGGTCTAAGGACCACAGAAAGGGAGATGGGTTTCCTGCCTAGCTGTCGCTTTCCCAGCCAGCTGAGTCCACTGTATTAGACTCTCCACTGATAGACATTTCCTGTGTATGGTTTCAGAGAATCTTTAAGAAGTATGCTTTGGTTAGCTATTTCCTAAATAGCTATCTCAAAGCCAGAAAGTGAAGATGAAGATGAAGATGAAGGCCTACAGCAGGATGCTGCTGGGGTGCCCTGGAGTGTGACTGTTATTTCCGGGGCACTAATAGTTTGTTTATTGGGGCCTACTGCATGCCAGAAGCCATATTGACTTCTGAGGATCCAGATGGGCTTAATTCTCAGATGGGTCATTTTAGTCATATTGTGATAAAAACTGGGATAGAAGAATCCTTTACTGAAAGCTTGGTGGATGGAGAAAGGTATTGCAGGGTCATCTAAGCTGAGGTGGTGGCTGTGAGTGCCTTGATCTTATTCTAGAGCCTGATTTGATTGTGACCTGGGGAAATTGGAGCCCTCTGTGTAGATGTTAGCGAGTGAATGAGGCCCGCCAAGGGCATGGCAGAGGAAGAGGTGATGAGCTGCCAGAGGCAGAGCGACTGTGAAATGGTAACATAGGTCACGTTTCCTGCCCCAAACCTGGCTGAACTTGGGGAAAAGGTCACAGTGTTTGACTTTCATCAGACTTGTACCAAAGCACCTCTTAATCATGTAGGGTATTTCTGTAGCAAAATGTGTCGATAGCTATAATTGGTTAAGGAAATACAGATTATAGAGAACCTCAGATCAATTCAGGTTTGCTGCAACAGTTTGTGGCAAACTTTTGAAAATGTTCAGTTTTCAGAATTTTTGACTATTTTAATTGCAAGGGGTGTTGTGGTTCTTAACCCATTGCTAATATTCCGTGAAGCCAGGTCTTTTGTGTGTACTTTATACACATTCATGCACGTTTTCTCAAGAGAATGACAGCAGATGACCATTTCATAGGTGAGGAGATAAGGGCACAGAGAAGGTAAATGACTTGGCAAGGTTGCACAGCTTTATCTCTGATGGTTCCATATTCCACATTCTTACCAGGCTTCAGGCTTGGGAGTGGACAGGGTGGGGGAATTTGAAGGACCAAGACTTTCTCACACACATGGCATTTACCTGCATGTCTCTCTTGCCAGCCATCATTGGTGCCAAAGAAAGTCAGAACAGAAGAGACTGGAGCTCTGTAGACACTGTGGTCACATACCCAGATTCACTGAGGGCCAGTGGGGACTAGAGGCTGTGATTCCTGGAACTTAAAGTCTAGTCTGATAATGAGCTTTTCTCATAAGTCTTAAAGGAATTTAAGTGTGATGTCAAGTGGACCAGAGGTAGCAGTCAGGGGCATCGTGTGAGGCCAGGATGTGGGCTAGTTGGCCTTTGAGAAAGTTTGGGTAAACAATTTCAGAAGGCTTCTATAAGGACATTCTTCATAAAGGACACAGGTAACTGTTCATTTTTTTTTTTCCTTCTAGCTGTGCAAGATGTATGTGCTCTGGAATACCACAGATGGACGTCTGCCTGCCAGTCCTTCATCTCTACAGAGCAGTACTCCTCCTGTGGGGCACTGAGTGGCTTTGCCAGATAGTTTGTATTTCTTTGCCAGGGTCCCCGTGCCTGTTCGTGTTTGTGTATGTGAATGGTACATACCAAAGCATGGAACAAGAACAAAGTAAAGATTAATAAGCAAGTCTGAATATCCTACTCAGTTTAAGAAATAGAACCCTACCAAAATTTTAGATACCTCCAAGTGTCTGCGATAATTGCATCGTTTCTCTTCAGAGGTAACCACTGTCCTGAAGTCCCTCTTAATCATGTCCTTGATTCTCTTGATAGTTTGGCCAGGGGAGATCCTGTTGCTTTGCTTATTAAGATGTAATTTTTTTAAAAAATGACCTTCATTGTCTTACAGGTTCTTAGACTCTGAATAAAGATAGTCTCGCCTTCCCGGTTCATCATGGCTTCACCCTCAAGGTAGGAGTGCTTTTGAATGAAATGCTTTTAAAAGTATTTACTCCTCTCTGTTTTGAAAGGCCAACCTAGTGACATTTTTAGCCTTTAGTCCTTCTGGCTTCACTAAACAGTTGGTGTTTAGAAAGCATGAGGGAGGAGAGGAGAGACAAAGAGAAGAACAGAAGAGATGAGACAGACGAGGAAGTATATGTGGTACAAACTGGGCGTGTGGCAGCAGCACATACGCTTGATATAAAACGCAATTTTACTTTCCTCATCTTTCAAGGTAAAGACCACAGATGGTGGTTGCCCATGAGGCTGCCTTAGTCTCTTCCTGCTTTCCCATGGCCACAGGGAAGAGTCTGGTACAGAACCTACAGGATCTGGGGGTGAGCAGGAGCTCAGGTAGCAAGTGAGACTGGTAGAGGCCCGGATCTGCCCCTGGGAGCTGGGTGAAGCTGGGGTAGAGATGACATGGAGATGGCCACATCCCCCCAAACTTGTCTCAGTCCAGGGTCCACAGGAAGGGCTTTTGGTTTTCTCTCCCTTCAGGCTGGTCTGTCTTCCTAGTCCACACAAAGCTCAGATGGGTGAAAAACTTACTTTTCTAGAAGTCAGCTTGGAGGAGGTGAAGTTACCATATAGGAAGAGATACTGGAGTGAATCTCTAATGCAACCTGGACTCCAGAGTTCATGTGCAGGTCTACATGGAAATAGGCTCCATGGTAAATGCTGCATCTTTCCTCTGGGGTGGAGGGTCCTCAGTGTGGGACCTGGAAAGACACAGGGCCGCAACAGGAGCATCCATGCCCACCCTCCCACCAAGTCTATTCTCACAGTTGATGCTTTTATAACCTAGATGTGACTCTTTGCTGTCTTGCTCCATCCCCCTTGGGGTTTCCTGGGATAACTGAATACCACCAAAAGTCCTGGCCTGGGCCTGTGGGGCCTGGTTCCCACTGCTTCTGCTCTGTCCTCACTGTAACTTCAGCTTCAGGGCCTTGTGCCTGTCATTCTTTCTTTTTTCCTGAGACATCCTGTCTCTAGCGATCTGCAGGGATAACTCCCTCATTTGTTCAGGTCTCTTGCTTCTGAGCCTTCATTCTCTTTTTTTTTTTTTTTTAAAGACAATTTTTTAATATTTATTTTTCAGTTTTCGGTGGACACAACGTCTTTATTTATTTTTATGTGGTGCTGAGGATCGAACCCAGCGCCCTGCGCATGCCAGGCGAGCGCGTTACCACTTGAGCCACATCCCCAGCCCCATTCTCTTTTCTATTTAAAATAGCACCCCTGGTCTCAGTCCTTTATCCAAGGATGGCATTTGTTGCTACCTGTGTAGCTACTTGCTATCTGTCTCCTCCAGTTAGAACTAAGTGCAGTTTGAAAGTAGAGTTTTCCTACTCTGAGCCTCTGGCCAGTGCCATTAAATATAAGGAACTCTTGTCATCTCTTTGTTACCTATGTCCACAGGGTGAGAGTTTGAATGGCAGGGAGGTTTTCATGTTTTCCAAATCTGTTCAGCTCCTAAATTGCAGTTAATGTGCAGCAAGATGATCAGTGAGAGAGCCATTTGGAAATCTGAGTCGGTTCAGTTCTTGAATTTGGGAAATGAAGTTCAACTAGGGAGAGTTTGAGAATTTGGGAAGTGAGGGAATCTTGTTTGTCAGATAAATCAGACACAGGGAAGATATAGGTAGGTCAAACATGAGAGCAGAGCTTCTGGGGCCACTGAGTCCAAATCTGAGGGGACAGCCTGGGTGTCACTCCAACTGGACTTCCAATTGGCAGTCGACTGTTATCTGGGGTGAAGACATTGGGACCTGGATTTATTAGTAGAGGGGATCCTCTACTTGGAACACTATAAGGGAAAGGGATTACATAATGCCTCTTTAGAGTGCCTCTCATAATTAAAATACTTCTGCACTTAAAGGTGTAATCTCTATTAACTGGAAAGTTTATCTACCTGGTGTTGTACCTGGTGGATCCAAATCTGTGAGGCTGTTTAATCTAAGGTGCCTCCCAGTGGGCTCCTCTTTCCAGCTGAAGTTTTGCCTGTCCAGAGTAGCGCCTCCCTGACTGTCTTTTGTCATTGCAGAGTTGACACTGCTAGAAGAGGTGCCCGCTCAAAGGTGAAGTCCACTAAGCTGCTTGAGGTTCTGAATGCTTTGGAGGAGGAAGAGTCTGGCAACAACAGGGAGGAGATTTTCATTGCGCCTCCCGACAATGCTGCAGGGGACTTCACAGATGAGGATTCTGGGGATGAAGATGGCCGGCGAGGTGCTCAACTGCCTGGCAGTATGCTCCATGCTTCCGTTGTGTCTGAGGACTCTGGCACTGGGGAGGATAATGATGACCTGGAGCTGCAGCCAGCCAAGAAGAGGCAGAAGGCAGTCGTGGAAGCTCAGCGTGTCTGGACCAAGAGAGATATTCGACCAGAGTTTGGCAGTTGGACAGCATCAGATCCGCACATTGAAGACCTCAAAAGCCAGGAACTAAGTCCCGTAGGCCTCTTTGAATTGTTTTTTGATGAAGGAACAATTAATTTCATTGTTAATGAAACCAATCGTTATGCTTGGCAGAAGAGTGTCAACCTGGGTCTCACAGCCCAGGAATTGAAGTGTGTTTTGGGCATTTTGATTTTAAGTGGGTATATCTCCTATCCAAGGAGAAGGATGTTTTGGGAAACCTCTCCTGACTCACATCATCATCTTGTGGCTGATGCAATTAGAAGGGACAGATTTGAACTGATCTTCTCATACCTCCATTTTGCAGATAACAATGAACTTGATGAAAGTGATAGGTTTGCCAAGGTCAGGCCCCTTATCGTCAGGATGAACTGCAATTTCCAGAAGCATGCTCCCTTGGAAGAGTTCTATAGCTTCGGTGAGTCCATGTGTGAATACTTCGGGCACCGGGGATCCAAGCAGCTGCACTCAGGGAAACCTGTGAGACTTGGCTACAAAATCTGGTGTGGGACAACCAGCAGAGGGTACTTGGTGTGGTTTGAACCTTCACAAGGCACATTATTCACCAAGCCAGACAAGGGCTTGGATCTCGGAGGCAGTATGGTCATAAAATTTGTGGATGCGCTTCAGGAGCGTGGCTTTCTGCCATACCACATATTTTTTGACAAGGTTTTTACAAGTGTCAAATTGATGTCCATTTTGAGGAAAAAGGGGGTGAAGGCCACAGGAACTGTTCGTGAGTACAGGATTGAGCGATGTCCCCTCAAAGATCCCAAAGAGTTGAGAAAAATGAAGAGAGGCTCATTTGATTACAAAGTTGACGAGAGCGAGGAGATCATTGTGTGCCGCTGGCACGACAGCAGCATGGTCAACATCTGCTCCAATGCTGTGGGCATAGAGCCTGTGAGGCTGACTAGCCGTCACTCGGGAGCGGCCAAAACACGAACTCAGGTCCACCAGCCATCACTGGTGAAGCTCTATCAGGAGAAGGTGGGGGGTGTTGGCAGGATGGATCAGAATATTGCCAAGTACAAGGTGAAGATCCGGGGCATGAAGTGGTACTCGAGCTTCATTGGCTATGTTATTGATGCTGCCCTCAACAATGCATGGCAGCTGCACAGGATCTGCTGCCAGGATGCACAGGTGGACCTCCTTGCCTTCCGGAGATATGTTGCCTGTGTGTATCTGGAGAGCAATGCTGACATGTCCTCACAAGGGAGGAGAAGCAGGCGGCTGGAAACTGAGAGCCGCTTTGATATGATTGGGCACTGGATTATCCACCAGGACAAGAGGACCCGATGTGCCCTCTGCCACTCACAGACCAACACCCGGTGTGAGAAGTGCCAGAAGGGCGTCCATGCCAAGTGTTTTAGGGAGTACCACACCCGGTGATGGCAAAGGTGTGCTTGTTTTGGTTTATAATGGGGTGTCTACAGATAATTACATCCAGTAGTTAGAGCACTTCTGTTTTGTGTAGGAAAAAGGACCTGAATTCTTAATAACTTGGTTTTTTATTTTCTCCTTATCCCCATTATTATTATCTTTTTTATTATTGTATATGCCTACATGTAATATAAATTAATGTTTATGTTAGTAATCATGAATGTTTGCAAATCTGTATTTTGTACCATTATTTATTTAAACTTATCCAAATAAATAAAAATCTTGCTTCGGGGTATGTTTAAGTTCTGACAAGAATGATCAAAGAGGCCAGTTGCGGGAGCGCACACCTGTAATCACCCATAATCACAGTGATTAGGGAGGCTAAGGCAGGAGGATTGAGAGTAAATAAAATACAAAATAGGGCTGGAGATGTGGCTTAGTAGTTGAGTGCCCCTGGGTTCAATCCCTGTACTTCTCACCACATAAAAAGAATAATCAAAGAAAAACTGTATGAATGACACAAAGTTTTGCTATTGTATGCCATGGTTTGTAATCTAAAATATAGGCCATAGTACATATTTCTTAAATTATTTATTTCATATTACTTAAGACTGTCCAGGGATAGTTAATTCACTTTGCATTTATTCAGAGTGCTAGAGTTTCAGAGTTCATATTTTCTTGATAAAAATATTTCCCTAATGTACATATATGGAATCTATTTTTATAACCAACACAACATAGGATGTTCAGCATAATTTGTTAAGAGCCATATGTATTTTCCACTTATTTAAATTCCAAATTTATAAATTCCTGAGCTTAGGGCGAACTCATTGAAGTAAGGAAACATTTTTATGTTGGAAAACCTGGTGTGTATTCCAGAATATTAAAAGATATACATGTAAAAATTGTGCATAGAAGTAAGCTCAAGAGCAAGTTGAGTATGTTTTCTTTGGGAAAGAAAATAGCAGTACAAACAAAAAAAGTACCCAACAATAGATTCAACTGTATAGAAGTATAAAATTTACATTCATTAATTAAATGCAAAGAAATTGAGAAAATATGTTCCAAGTTATTGCATTTATAATAATATCCACAGTGAATAAGGACCTCATAAACACGTAGATGGCAAGAGAAAAATGTGTAGTGTTGTATAAAAAGACAAGTGATGGAAATGAGAAATGAACAGTGAAGATCTATAAGGGACTGTGCTGGTGACAGTGAAAAGCAAAGAAAAGCAATTGCCAGATACCCCACTCCCTCATCAAATGCATTTGTTCTAAGTAATTACTGATGGTGTGGATGGGGAAAGGTGGCAGCCCGGTGCAGTACCTGAGGAGGTATAAATCTATATCACCTTTTCAAAAATTGATTTTTTAATACATGACAGTGGAATGCACTACAATTCTTATTACACATATAAAGAATAATTTTTCATATCTCTGGTTGTATATAAGGTATGTTGACACCAATTCATGTCTTTATACATGTACTTTAGATAATGATGTCCATCACATTCCATCATCATTGCTAACCCCATGCCCCCTCTTTTCACCTCCCACCCCTCTGCCCTATCTAGAGTTCGTCTATTCCTCCCATGCCCCTTCTCCCTACCCTACTACGAGTTAGTCACCTTATATCAGAGAAAACATTCCGCATTTGCTTTTTTGGGATTGGCTAACTTCACTTAGGATTATCTTCTCCAACTACGTCCATTTACCTGCAAATGCCATGATTTTATTTTCTTTTATTGCCAAGTAATATTCCATTGTGTATATATGCCACATTTTTTTTACCCATTCATCTACTGAAGGGGTTTTAGATAGGTTCCAAAGTTGAGCTATTGTGAATTGTGCTGCTATAAACATTGATGAGGCTGTGTCCCTGTAGTATGCTGTTTCTAAGTCCTTTGGGTATAGACTGAGGAGAAGGATAGCTGGGTCACATGGTGGTTCCATTCTCAGATTTCCAAAGGAATCTCCATACTACTTTCCAATTTGCAGTCCCATCAGCAATATATGAGTGTGCCTTTATTCCCCACACCCTCGCCAATACTTATGGTTGTTTGTCTTCATAATAGCTGCCATTCTTACTGGAGTGAGATGATATCTTAAAAATTTGTTCCCAAGATGTAGGCTCTCTATTTACGTCACAGATTGTTTCTTTTGCTGAGAAGAACATTTTTAATTTGAGTTCATCTCTTTTATTGATTGTTGGTTTTAATTCTTGTGCTATACGAGTCTTATTAAGGAAGTTGGGGCCTAATCCCACATGATGAAGATTAGGGTCTACTTTTTCTTCTAGTAGATGCAGAGTCTCTGGTTTAATTCCTAGGCTCTTGATCCACTTTGAGTTGAGTTTTTGGCATGGTGAAAGATAGGGGTTTAATTTCATTTTGTTGCATATGGATTTCCAGTTTTCCCCGCACCATTTGTTGAAAAGGCTATCTTTTCTCCAATGCATGTTTTTGGCACCTTTGTCTAATATAAGATAATTGTAATTTTGTGGGTTAGTCTCTGTGTCCTTTATTCTGTACCATTGGTCTACCAGTCTGTTTTGGTGCCAATACCATGCTGTTTTTGTTACTATTGCTCTGTAGTGTAGTTTAAAGTCTGGTAGAGTGATGCCACCTGCTTCACTCTTCCTGGTAAGCATTGCTTTAGCTATTCTGGGTCTTTTATTTTTCGAGATGAATTTCATGCTTGCTTTTTCTATTTCTATGAGGAATGCCATGGGGATTTTGATCAGAATTGCACTAAATCTGTATAGTGCTTTTGGTAGTGTAGTCATTTTGATAATATTAATTCTGCCTATCCAAGAGCAAGGTAGATCTTTCTATCTTCTAAGGTTTTCTTTGATTTTTTTCTTTAGGGTTCTGTAGTTTTCATTGTATAGATCTTTTACCTCTTTCATTAAGTTGATTCAAAGTATGTTTTTTAAGAGGCTACTGTAAATAGGGTAGTTTTCCTCATTTCTCTCTCAGAGGATTTGTCACTGATATTCAGTAATGCCTTTGATTTATGGGTGTTGATTTTATATCCTGATACTTTACTAAGTTTATTTAGTACTAGGTATAGAATCAAATCATCAGCAAATAGTACTAATATAAGTTTCTCTTTTCCTATAATTATTCCTTTAATTTTTTCATCTCTCTAATTATTCTGCCCAATGTTTCAAGAACTATGTAAAATATAAGTGGTGAAAGAAGGCATCCCTATCTTGTTCCAGCTTTTAGAGGGAATGTCTTTGATTTTTCTCCATTTATAATGATGTTAGCATAGATATCCTTTATGATGTTGAGATATATTCCTGTTGTCCGTAGTTTTTCTAGTGTTTTGAACATGAAGGGGTGCTTTACTTTGTCAAATACTTTTTCTGCATCTATTGAGATGATCATATGATCCTTGTTTGAGTCTATTGATGTGATGAATTACATTTATTGATTTCCTTATGTTGAACTAACCTTGCATCACTGGTGTGAATCCCACTTGATCATGGTGCACTATATTTTTGATATGTTTTTGTATTTGATTTGCCAGAATTTTATTGAGAATTTTTGCATCTATGTTCATTAGAGATATTGGTCTAAAGTTTTCTTTGTATCTTTGCCTGGTTTTGGGATAAGGGTGATATTGGCCTCATAGAATGAGTTTGGAAGTGCTGCCTCTTTTTCTATTTCCTGAAATAAATTGAAGAGTATTTGTATTAGTTCTTCTTTAAAGGTCTTGTAGAACTTGGCTGTGTATCCATCCGTTCCTGGGCTTTTCTTGGTTGGTAGACTTCTGATGGCGTCTTCTATTTCATCACTATATTGGTCTGTTTAAATTGTGTATATCTTCCTGACTCAATCTGGGCAAATCTTGTGACTTAAGAAACTTGTGATGCCTTCAATGTCTTCTATTTTATTGGAGTATAAGATTTCAAAATATCTTCTGTATTTCTGTAGTGTCTGTTGTGATATTACCTTTTTCATCACATATGCTGGTAATTTGAGTTTTCTCTCCTTTTTTTCATTAGCATAGCTAAGGGTCTGTCAATTTTATTTATTTTTTAAAGAACCAACTTTTTATTTTGACAATTTTTTCGATTGTTTCTTTTGTTTCGATTTCATCTCTAATTTTAATAATTTCTTGCCTTTTACTGCTTTTGCTGTTGATTTGTCCTTCTTTTTAATAGGGCTTTGAAATGTAATGTGAGGTCATTTATTTGTTGACTTTTTCTTCTTTTAAGGAATAAATTCCATGCAATGAACTTTCCTCTTAGTACTGCTTTCATGGTGTCCTAGAGATTTTGATATGTTGTGTGTATGTTCTCATTTACCTCTAAGAATTTTTTATTCTCCTCCTTGATGTCTTGTGCAACCCATTGTTCTTTCAGTAGCATATTGTTTAGTCTCTAGGTGTTGGAGTAATTTTTATTTTTTATTTTGTCATTGATTTTCAATTTTATTCCATTATGATCTGATAAAATACATGGTAGTGTCTCTACTTTTTTATATTTGCTAAGAGTTGCCCTGTGGCATAGTATATGGTCTATTTTGAGAAGGATCCATGTGCTGCTGAGAAGACAGTGTATCTGCTTGATGCAGGTTGAAATATTCTGTATATATCAGTTAAATCTAAGTTAATGATTGTGTTATTGAGCTCTATATTTTCCTTATTCAACTTTTGTTTGGAAGATCTATCCAGTGGTGAGAGAAGTATGTAAAAGTCACCCAAAATTATTGTGTTCTGGTCAATAATCTCAAGTCCTTGAACTTGAGAAGAGTTTGTTTGATGAACATAGCTGCACCATTGTTTGGGGCATATTTATTTATAATTGTTATGTCTTGTTGGTGTATGGTTCCCTTGAGCAGTATGTAATGTTCATCTTTATCCCTTTTAATTAACTTTGGCTTGAAGTCTACTTCATTTAATATGAGTAACCCCTGCTTGCTTCCGCAGTCCATGTGAGTGGTATGATTTTTTCCAACCTTTCACCTTCAGTCTGTATATGTCTTTTCCTATTAGATGAGACTCCTGGAAGCAGCATTTTTTTAATCCAATCTGCTAGGCTATATCTTTTGATTGATGAGTTTAAGTCATTAACATTCAGGGTTGTTTTTGAGTCATGGTTTGTATTCCCAGCCATATTTGTTTATTTTTGTTATTTAACTTGGTTTGATTTTCTTCTTTGATTAGTTTTTCTTTTAGGGTACTACCTCCCTCTGCTGATTTTCATTGTTATTTTTCATTTCCTCTTCATGGAATATTTTTCTAAGGATGTTTTGTAGTGCTGGTTTTCTAGCTATAAATTCTTTTAGCTTTTGTTTATAATGGAATGTTTTAATTTCATCTTCAAATCTAAAGCTTGTTTTTGCTGTATACAAGATTCTTGGTTGGCACCCATTTTTTTTCAGAGCTTGATAAATGTTGTTCCAGGATCTTCTAGATTTCAGGGTTTGTGTTGAAAATTCTGCTGTTATCCTAATTGGTTTTCCCCTACATGTGATCTGTTTTCTTTCTCTTGTGGCTTTTAAAATTATCTTCTTATTCTGTATGTTGGACATTTTTATTATAATGTGCCTTGGTGTGGATCTGTTGTAATTTTGTACATTTGGCATCCTGTAGTCTTCTTGAATTTGAATTTCTAGTTCATTTGTTTTTTGATATTATTTCATGAATAGATTACTCATTCCTTTGGTTTGGACCTCTATGCCTTCCTCTATCCCAATAACTCTTAAATTTGGTCTTTTTATGCTATCCCATATTTATTGAATGTTCTGCTCATGGTTTTTTACCATTATCACTCTGTGGTATATGTTCTTTTTAAGATTATATATTTTGTCTTCATTTTCTGATGTCCTATCTTCCAAGTGGTCTACTCTGTTGGTGATGCTTTCCTTTGTGCTCTTAATTTGTTTTATTGTTTCTTTCATTTCAAGGATTTCTTTTTATTTTTTTAGAACCTCTATCTCCCTGTTGAGAAGATCTTTTGTTTATGTAGCTCCTTGTCAAAGTGATCTTTCACTGCCTGTATTTGCTCTCTTATATCCTCCTTGAGTTCACAGAACATTTTATCTTTGTACATCCTGAACTCCTCATCTGTCATTTCTTCTGCTGTGGCTGCCAATGATTCTAATGATGTGGTGACTTGATTTGTTTGGGGCACTTTCTTCCCTTGTCTTTTTATTTTGCTCGTGTGTCTTCTTTTTCAGCTCTATGGGTCTAGAGTGTTATTGTTTTTACCTTATAGGTTTGTAGTGCTCTTGTAGGGTTCCAAGGCCTTTCCTTTGTGGGGAAGGACAATGTTAACAGATCCCAATATCAACAATATACCACCTATGAACAATTGTTGTTATTAAGACATTTACAGTTTAGTCTCAATGTACAGAAATGTTGGATACAATTATTATCTAAAATAAAATCAGTAGTTTTGTAAAAAGGTTTATAGTTTCTGATGGTGGATAATGAACTGAGGATAGGGTGTAGGACAATATGCTGAAGAGGTAGGATGTGAGGATATAGAGTTAATATATCATAGGAAGTGTGAAAGAGAAATCTAATGAAGAGGGTTAGTAGCAAGAGAATAGAAAGGAAGTAAAAGGGGAGGCCAGTAGGGGGAAGACAGTAGAGTACATAAAACAAACACACATGTATTTAGAAAAATATAGGACGTTAAAATAGTAAAATTTGGAGGGGGGAAAGAAAAATGAAAGAAGAAAAAGGAAAAGATAAACAAAAGGCCATATACAACACAACTATATTATGTTATTCAGATGACTCAGTCCTCAAAATCCTATTTCATGCAAAATTCTTGGTTTCACATATGTTGGGGGTGTGAGTGCCAGAGGATAGAGGGGTAGAAGAGAAAAATTTTAAAAAAACTCAAAAGAAGAAACCAGGTTGTTGCTAGTTTTAGAGATCTGTATCTTTCCTGCTTCTCTTCTCAGACAATAGGTGGGGTTGTCTGTTGTAAGCTGGTTTCTATGCCCTCAGGATGGTGGAGGTAACCAGGGTGGGAAGTCTGGTCATGGCACAGGGCACCTGGAAGTAGGGAGTGGCACCGCCAGTTCCTGAGGAAGACTGCACCTCACAAGTCTCTTTATGGGAGTGCTCGTATGGCTTGAGTGCCCAATACTATCTCCCTATCTTGCCTGAAGATTTCTCAGTTCCTGGTCCCTCTGTCAGGCTCCAAACTTTAGCCCCATCTTCATCTCCCTTAGCAGTTCTCAATTGAGAAACCTCTCACACTGGACTCCCATGGGTGGCTCCCTGGTTGCGCTGCATACCTGTGTTGGGCAGCTACTGTGTTGGGTTACCACCGCTGGGGAGAGGGGGAGGTTGGAAAATTGGTACCTGGCTGCTGGAAATCTGATCTGGGAACTCCCCCCCCCCCCCC
>NW_025999871.1:2090276-2217148 GCF_001458135.2 Marmota marmota marmota
TCCCCCCCCCCCCCAATATGGTGATAATGTTGAGCCAAGATGGAGGCAGTCTGCTTTTAGCATCGGGGTGTCTGGTGGAATTGTGCTGTGGGTAGGTAGCAGCTGAGTGATCTGCATGGGAGCAGTGGTGGGGGGGCGGTCTTGGAGATCTGCAGATGTGTTAATAGGTGATTCTGCTAAGGCGCTCTGGAACCCTGTGTGGCTATAACCTCAGACTTTAGGTGTTGGGAGCCAGGAGTCCTACTTGAATGCAGGGCATTCTGCTAGAATGCTGAGGCCTGGATCCCTGTGTGGGGTCACAGCGCTGGTGATTTCTGCAGCTGTATAGAGGTCTTCTAATACTCTCAGAGATGTATTCCAACTAGGTGAGATCTGAATCATGGAGCAACACTGAATGCTGCCTCCATCTGGCCCACCATCTTCCTTCCTTCTATATCACCTTTTTGAAGGCATTTGAATAAAGTCTGCTCTAAAATCTTAAGATTTTTTATACTTACAGATTAAGCAAATATTTGGTCTGTTGTGATATAAATAAATAAGGAAAAGAAATAGACCCTCCACTAATTAGACACCAGTTAATAAATGTAGGAGGAAAGTAGAAAGTGGAAATAAAACACTACATAATTTGGCAAAAACCACAGCATAATTTTGCAGGCAAGAATATCAGTGGATACTATACTTACTGAAAAAAATACGTCGTCACAAGATACCCATCAGTTACAAATGCAAAAAGCAGTAACCTCAGGAGAAACAGGCAGATAACCTCAATAAAACTTAAAGTTAATACCACCTTTATAGTGGTATTCACCTGTGTCTCCTCTGTTTCCTGTCTTCCCACAACATGGCATGCGCAACATGAATTCCACATCCAGAGTAAGCAGACAATCCCAGATTGAGGGACATTTCAAAAAACAGTTAACTAATGCCCCTTGAGAGTATCAAGGCCATGAAAGACAATGAGAACTGTCAAAATTAGATGAGACCGAGGAAGTATGCCAAAATGTAATGTGTGATACTAGCTCCAGATCCACCAAAAAGTTTTCAATGTCTATTTAGTGGAAAAGCTGGTAAAACCTGAGTAAAAGTCTGTTGATGAGTTTACAGAATTTTAGAAATATTGATTTCTTGACTTTAATAATTGTGATCCTGTAAGAGGTATACATCTGTGGAAGATTGGTAAAGGGATTTATTTTTGTAATTTTAAAATAACTTTAAAATGAACATTAGGAAAATTAGGATATCTAGTCTGGGCACTTTTAAATATTTGTCATATCAAGAAGTTTGTTGCGGAGCAAATTCTATACCAGTTTTCTCCAGCATCATGATGATCAGGAATATTAGCGGATACTTGCCAGGTATTTTTACTCTAATGATGGTCCAAGCGAATGAAGTTAGGTGTTGTGGAAACCTCCTAAAGTCTGCAAAGCTTCTAGAAGTTACTGAATGGTCAATTATGACTACTTTCTCATGGGTTAAAAAAATATTACCCCTGTGATAAACGAATAGACCCAGGTTGTAAGGGATATAGGATCGTGGCCAGTTTTTCCCAGGCTACTAACAGAAGCCAGAACTAATATTCAGTAGAAGACTGTGTAGATAATAAGAAGCATCATAGCTGGCTCTCAAGGCCAGATGATCTTCCTTGTAGACATAAAAGCAGACATAAAAGCCAAAGCTGTGGGAGATCACCAGACATACAAATGGGGGAATAGTTGGACATATTGTCTATCTCATCTACTGTAGTACTACAGGACTGTTGATGATTCTTTTAATTGCAAATGATATGAATGTTGTTCAGATTATTCTGTATAGCCTTTCAACTATCTTTCTAGTAACTAATACATTAGGTATCACTAAAAAAACTTAGTCTATATTGATGGCAGATTATGGAAGCCTGGACAAAATTGAAGCTCTTCAATACAATGAAAATGACTGTCTATAGGACTTTAAATGTGCTAGACAACTTTTTTTTTTAAATGGTGGCAAACAGAAGAGTGTGCCAATATAATCATTTTAAATATACAGTTCAATAGTCACATCACTGTGCAATAGATCTCCAGAGAATTTTTTATCTTGCAAAACAGAAACTTCACTGACAATTCCCCATTTTCCCTTCAGCTATTGAAACCACCATTCCACTTTCTGCTTCTATGGGGTTACTGTAGGTATCTCATATCAGTAGAATCAGTAGTAGTTTTCTCTTTGTGATTGGCTTATTTCTCTTAGGTTCATCCATGTTGTAGCATGGACAGTATTTCATTGTTTTTTAAGGACTAAATAGTCTATTGTATGTACATAAAGAATTTTGTTACCCACATTTGGGTGGTTTCCTCCTTTTGGCTATTGTAATAATGCTGTAATGAACATGTGTAAGTAAGTATTTTTTCCAGATTTTGCTTTCAGTTCTTTTGGATATATATTCATTAGTGGTATTACTAGATCACATTGTCATTTCTATTTTAAAAGATTTTGAGGGGTTGGGGATATGGCTCAGTGGTAGAGAACTTGCCTAGTAATATGTGAGGCATTAGGTTTGATCCCCAGCATCACAAAATTTTTTTCTTCTATTCTGTTCTCCATTGCAACTATACCATTTTACATTCCCATCAATAAAACACAAGGGCTATAATTTCTCCATATCCTCACCAGCACTTGTTATTTTCTGTTTTTAATTGATATGAAGTGATAGCTTATTGTAGTTTTGACTTGCATTTCTCTGATTGGTGATGTTGAGCATTTTAAAAAATTATTTTGTTGGCCATTGGCATACCTCCTTAGGGAAATGTCCAGTTAGTCCATTGCCCATTTGCTAATCAATTTTATTTTGTTATTGTGTTGTAGGAATTCTTTATATATTCTGATATTTTTACAAGTTAGTTACACAATGTAAAAATATCTTCTCCCATTGCCTTTTCACCCTATTCATTAGTTCTTTTGATGCATGGAAAATTTTAAGTTTTTTTGTAGGTTCCTTTGTCTAGTTTTTGGTTTTGTTATGTGCATTTCATCTCATATTCAAGAAATCATTGCCAGATTCAGTGACATGAATATTTCCCCTTGTTTTGTTCTAGGAATTTTATAGTTTTGAGTCTTACATTTAGGGCCTCAATCTATTTTGACTTTTGTTTGTGGTATAAGGAAAGGGTCTACCTTCATCCTTTTGAGTGGTGATATCCAGTTATTCACCATTTAGTTTCATTTGTATTTATTCCATTGCTACACTGTTTTTGTTACTAAAGCCTTGTATTTTTTTAAGTATAAATTGAGTGAGGCCCACAGCCTTGTTCTTTTTCAAGATTGTTTTGATTATACAAGGCCCATAGAGATTCTGTATGAATTTTAGGTTTTGTTTGTATTACTGAAATAAATAGACATTGGAATTGTGATAGGGACTTGAATCTGTAGATTGCTTTGGGTAGTATATATATTGAAACAACATTACATCTTCCAAACCATGAATGCAGAATGTCTTTCCATTTATTTAAGTCTTCTTTGAACAGCATTTTGTAGTTTTCAGTATACATGTCTTTTGCCTGATTGCTTAAGTTCATTTCCAAGTATATATTCTTGTCTGTTTTCTTGTTTGTTTTGAGATACCAGGGATTGAACCCAAGGGCACTTAACCACTGAGTCACATCCTCAGCCTGCCTTATTTATTTAAAAAAATTTTTTTTAGTTGTAGTTGGTACAATACCTTTATTTATTTTTTTGTGGTGCTGAGGATCAAACCCAGTACCTCACACATGCAAGACAAGTGCTCTACTACTGAGCTACAGCCCTAGCCCTCCTTAGCCCCCTTTTTAAATCTTTTTTTTTTTTTAATTTTAAGGCATGGTTTTACTGTTTATTAGAGCCTTGCTAAGTTGCTGAGGCTGTCTTCAAACCTCTAATCCTCTTGTCTCAGACTCCTAAGCTGCTGGCATTACAGGCCTGTGCCACTGTATCTGGATAACTGTCTATTATTTTTGACACTATGATAAATGGGATTGTTTTCTTGGCTTCCTTTTTAGATCATTTATTGTAATTGTATAGAAACAGAATTTACTTTTGTGGCTTGACTTTGTATCTTTCAATTCCCTGAATTAGTTCTGATTGTATATGTGTGAAGTCTTAAGGATATTCTACTATGAGTGTGTCATCTGAGAACAGAGATATTTGTACTTTTTCCTTTCCAGTTTAAATGCCTTTTACATCTTTTGCTTGCCTGACTAAGCTGGTGAGGATTCTGGTGCTATAGAACTGATGACATCAGTAATGTTTACCTTCTTCTTAATCTTAGAAGAAAAGGTCTCAGTTTTTTTGCCATTAAGTATGATGTTAGCTATGGACTTTTCATATATAGCTTTTATTATGCTGAGGTAGTTTCTTTCTATGTCTAGTCTTTTGAGTTTTTTTAAACATGAACAGGTGTTCAGTTTTGCCAAATTCCTTTTCTGTTTCAATTGAAATGATTGGTTTTCTTCTTCATTTTGCTTATGTGGTTTATTACTACTATTGATTTTCTTTTTTCCCCCACATTTTTATTGGTACATTATAGTTGTACATAATGGTGGCCTTTATTGTCACATACATACATGATTACAATGTAGCAATATAGTTTGGCCAATATCATTCCCCAGTATTTCCCCTTTCCCTTTCTCCCTCCCTGCCCCAGTCCCTTTCCTCTCTTCTACTGATCTCCCTTCAATTTTCATGAGCCCTTTCTTCCTTGCCACCTTTCTTTTCCTTTTTCCTTTCTAGCTTTTTTGAGAGAAAACATACAACCCTTGACTTTGGCTTTTCACTTAACATAATGTTCTCAAGTTCCATCCAATTTCCTGCAAATGACATAATTTCATTTTTCTTTATAGCTGGATAAAACTCAATTGTAAAAATGTATACTACATTAAAAAATTGATTCATTCATTGATAGACATCAACACTGGTTCCATAGTCTGGTTATTATGAATCGTGCTATTATAAACATGGGTATGCATGTATCACTGTCGTAAGATGACTTTAATTCTTTATGATAAATACTGTACAGTGGAACAGCTGGGTCATATGTTGGTTCCATCCCTACTGTTTTAAGGAAACTCCATACTGATTTCCTTAGTGGTTGTACTAATTTACAATACCATCAAGAGTGTAAAAGTGTTCTTTTTTTCTACAATTCTCTCCAGCATTTATTATTGTTTGTATTCTTAATGACTGCCATTCTGACTGGGTGTGAGATGACATCTCTACTGATTGATTTTCATATATTGAATCATTTTGCTTTCTATTCATCTACCTCCCATCTTTTTTAAACTAATTTTTAGTTGTCAATGAACCTTTATTTTATTTATTTATATGCAGTGCTGAGTATGGAACCCAGTGCCTCACACATGCTAGGCGAGCGCTGGATCACAACTGCAGCCCCCCAGCTTCCATCTTGCTTCACTCCTCAGCACATTATTTTTTTGGTCTTTAAAAAGACACTTATCTTTTTAAATTGACATAATTGTACAAATTTATGGGTTACAATGTGATGTTTTTATACATGTATGTACATAGTTTATTGGTCAAATTAGGGTTAATTAACTTGTTTATCACCCCAAATGCTTATCATTTCTTTGTGGTGAAATACTAAATATTCTTTTTTCTGATTATTTTGAAATATTGAATATATTGTTAACTAAACTCACTGTATTAGGATTCTCTAGAGTTGCAGAACCAGTAGAATATATATGTAAATTATAAAAGGGGATTTATTAGATTGGCTTTTACAACCAGAAGCTGGATTGTCCCACAGTGGTTACCTGCTAGAGAGCCAGAGAAACCCAGTCCTGGGAGTTGGAAGGACCAAGAATGCAGCCCTGGTCTGGGACTGAAGGCTCCGAAACTCTCTAGTGAGGTGCTTGTGTGCATCACATTGAAGGGCTGAAGAAGCTGGAGTCTGCTGTCCATGGGCAGTGGCAGCAGCAAAAGAAACCACAGAAAAGAGGCAAGTAGCAGCACTCATAAAGTGAGCTGGGCCACATGCCTGAAATCCCCACAGCTCATGAGGCTGAGACAGGAGGATTACAGGTTCAAAGCCAGTCTCAGCAACTTAGGGAGGCCCTAAGCAACTTACAAGACCATGTCTCAAAAAATAAAAAGGGATGGTTAAGCACCCCTGGGTTGGAACCAGAGAGCATTATGTTGAGCCAGACTCAGAAAGACAAGTATTGTATGTGTTCTCTTACATATGGAAGTTAGATGGAAAAAAAAGATGTCATGCAAGTAGAATCCCTCTAGATAGGGATAAGCAAGAAGGGAGGAGGAGGAGGGAGTATAGAGAGGTTTGGGGGAGTGAAATTGACCAAATTATGTCACAGATATGCCACAATAACAACCCAATTATGTATAATTAGTATGCACCATTAAAAAAGAAAATTATATATATATATATATATATATATATATATATCACATTTTCTTTCAAATGAAATAATTTTGTTTTTTATGGCTGAAAAATCTCTAATATGTGTGTGTATGTGTGCGTGTATGTATGTATGTATATCAAATTTTTCTTTATCTGTTCATCTGTTGTTGGACACCTAGGCTGATTCATAACTTGGGCATTGTTATTGTATTATGATAAAAATGGTTGTGTATATATTTCTATAGTATGCTGAATTTGATTCTTGTGGAAGTGGTATAAGTGGTATAGATGGATCATATGGTAATTAAATTTTTTTCTTTTTTTGAGGAACTTCTATACTTCCATGATGGTATTGTATTCCCACCACCAGTGTATAAGAGTTCCTTTCCCTCCACATATTTACCTACATTTATTTGTACTTGGAATTTTTTCTTTTTATTGATTCTTTTTTAGTTATATATGACATTAGAATCTGCTTTCATAAAATTATACATGTATATTTATATCTTATTTTAATTAGGACCCCATTCTTGTGGATGTATTCAGTGGTGAGATTCGCTTAGGTTTTTTTCATATATGTATACAGGAAAATTATGTCAGATTCATTCCACTATCTTTACTATTACTATCTCCCTCCTTTCCCTTTATCCCCCTTTGTCTAATATATTGAACTTCTATTCTTCCCTGCCTCTTTGATTTTCTGGGATTGTCTTATTTCACCTAGCATGATAGTCTCCAGATCCATCCATTTACTAGTAAATGTCATAAAGTCATTCTTCTGTGTGGCTAAGTAATAATTCATTGTGTATATAAACCATAATTTCTTTATCTGCTCATTTGTTGAAAGGTACCTAGGTTGGCTCCATAGCTTAGCTATTGTGAATTAAACTGCCAAAAACATTGATGTGGCTGTGTCATTATAGTATGCTTATTTTAAATCCTTTGGACGTATGCTGAGAAGTGGGATAACTGGGTCAAATGGTGGTTTCATTCCTAGTTTTATGAGGAATCTCCATACTGAATTTCAGAGTGGTTGTAGCCATTTGCAGTCCCATAAATGATGTATGAGTATACCCTTTTCTCCACATCCTCGCCAACATTTATTGTAGGTTTCATTCTTCAAAGTTGCCATTCTGATTGGAGTGAGATGAAATCTCAGTGTAATTTTGATTTGCATTCCTCTAATTGTTGGAGATGTTGAACTTTTTTCATATATTTGATGATCAATTGTATTTCTTCTGTAAAGTGTCTGTTCAGTTCCTTTGACCATTTATTGATTGGGTTATTTATTTTTTTGGTGTTAAATTTCTTGAATTCTCTGTATATCCTGGAAATTAATGCCCTGTCTGAGGTGCAGGTGGCAAAGACTTTCTCCCATTCTGTAGATTATCTCTTTACATTCTAGATTGTTTCCTTTGTGGTGAAGAAGAATTTTAATTTGATTCCATCCTATTTATTGATTTTTAAATTTTATTTCTGAACTTTGAGACTTGTTAAGGAAGTCAGATGCTGACCCAATATGTTTAATTGTTGGGTTTACACTTCTTTTAGAATGTGCAGTTTTTATGGTCTAATTCCTAGGTGTTTTATCCACTTTGAGTTAATTTTTGTGCAGGGTGAGAGATAGGTGGTTTAATTTCATTTTGCTACATATGGATTTCCAGTTTTCTCAGTACCATTTGTTGAAGAGGCTGTCTTTCCAATGTATGTTTTGGCACCTTTGTCTAGTATGAGATAACTATTTATGTTAGTTTTTTTCTGTGTCTTCTATTCTGTACCATTGGTTTACATGTCTGTTTTGGTGCTAATACCATGCTGTTTTTGTTACTATGGCTGTAGTATATTTAAGTTCTGATATTGTAATGCTTCCTGCTTCACTTTTCTTGCTAAGGATTGCATTAGATATTCTGGTTCTCTTATTTTTCCAAATAAATTTTATGTTTGCTTTTTCTATTTATATGGAGAATGTCATTGGGATTTTAATAAGAATTGCACTAAATCTGTATAACACTTTTAGTAGTATGGTCATTTTTTACAGTGTTAATTATGCCTATCCAAGAACATGGGAGATCTTTCCATCTTCTAAGGTCATCTTTATTTTTCTTTAGTGTTCTATAGTTTTCCTTATAGAGCTCTTTCACCTCTTATATTAGATTGATCCCAAATATTTTATTTTTTAGAGGCTATTGAATAGGGGGTAGTTTTGCTAATTTCTCCTTTAGTGATTTGTCATTGATGTATATAAATGCATTTGATTTATGGGAGTGAATTTTATATCTTGTGGGGCTGGGGTTGTGGCTCAGTGGTAGAGTGCTTGCCTTACACACATGGCACTGGGTTCAATCCTCAGCATCACATATAAATAAATAAAGGTATTGTGTCCATCTACAACCAAAAAAAGAAAAAAAATTATACCTTGATACTTTGCTGAATTTTTTTTATGCATTCTGAAAGTTTTCTGGTGGAATTTTTTGGATTTTCTAAATAAAGAATTATGTCATTGGCAAATAGGAATATTTTGAGTTCTTTTCCTGTTGATATCCCTTTAATTTCTATCTTTTGCCTAATTGCTCTGGCTAGAATTTTAAGAACTATGTTAAATAGAAGTGGTGATAGAGGGAATCCCTGTCTTGTTCCAGTTCTTAGAGGGGATTCTTTCAATTTTTCTCCCTTTAGAATGATGCTGGCCTTAGGCTTTTCATAGATAGGTTTTACAATATTGAGGTATATTCCCATTATCTCAAGTTTTTCTAATGTTTTGAACATGAAGGAGTACTGTATTTTGTCAAGTGCTTTTTCTGCATCTATTGAGATGATCATATGATTCTTGTCTTTAGGTCTGTTAATGTGATAAATTATATATATTGATTTCTGTATGTTGAACCAACCTTGTATCCCTGGGATGAAACCCACTTGATTGTGGAGCACAATCTATTAAATATATTTTTGTATGTAATTTTCCAGAATTTTATTGAGAATTTTTACATCTATGTTCATCAGGGATATTGGTTTGAAGTTTTCTTTCCTTGATGTGTCTTTATCTGGTTTTGGAATCAGGGTGAGACTAATTTCAAAGGATGAGTTTGGAAGGGTTCCCTTCTTTTCTATTTCATGGAATAATTTGAGGAGTATTGGCGTGAGTTCTTTGAAGTTCTGGGAATCTGTTTGGTCCTGGGTTTTATTTTTGATAGACTTTTGATGGTGTCTTCTATTTCATTGCTTGGAATTGATCTGTTTAAATTGTTTATGTCCTCATGATTCAGTTTAGGTAGGTCCTATATCTTAAGAATTTGTTAATGTCTTTAAGATTTTCTGTTTTATTGGAGTATAAAAGTTCAATAATTTTCTGATTATCTTCTGTATTTCAGTAGTGTCCATCTTTATATTTCCTTTTTCATCATGAATTTTAGTAATTTGATTTTTCTTTTTCTCTGTATTAGCTTGGCTAAGAGTTTATCAATTTTATTTATTTTTTCAAAGAACCAAGTTTTGTTTCATCAATTTTTTTTGGGGAGGGGGTTAATTCCATTGATTTCAGCTTTGGTTTTATGTTTCCTGTCTTCTATTGCTATTGGTATTGATTTGTTTTTCTTTTTCTAGGGCTTTGAGAGATAATATTAGGTATTTATTTGGTCATGTTCTATTCTTTTAATTAATGAGTTCAGTGCAATAAACTTCCCTCTTAGAACTGCTCATAGTGTCCCAGAGATTTTGATATGCTGTGTCACTATTCTCATTTACCTCTAAGTATTTTTTAATTTCATCTCTGATTTCTTTTGCTATTCATTGGTGATTCAATAGCATATTGTTTAGTCTCCAGGTATTAGATAGCTTCTATTTTTTATTTTTATCATTGATTTCTAATTCATTGCATTGTGGTCTGATAGAATGGAAGGTATTATCTCATTTTTAAAATTTGCTCAGAGTTATTTTGTGGCCTAAAATATGGTCTATTTTAGAGAAGTATCCATGTGTGGCTGAGAAGAATGTGTATTTAGTCCTTGATGGAATAAATATTTTATATACTTCTGTTAAGTCTAAATTATTGATTGTTTAGTTCTTTATTTGGTGTTTGTTTGGAGGATCTATCCAGTGGTCAGAGAGGTGTGTTAAAGTCATCCAATATTATTTTGTTGTGGTCTCTTTGATTCTTGAAATTGAGAAGTGTTCATTTTATGTATGTAGATACTCCTTTGTTTGGAGCATAAATATTTATGATTATTATGTCTTCTTGGTGTGTAATTCCCTTAAGTAGTATGAAATTTTCTTCTTTGTCCATCTGGTTAACTTTGGCTTAAAGTCCACTTTATCTGGTATGAGGATAGAAACCCATTGTTGTTTATGAGATCCATGTGAATGATGTTTTTCCAAACCTTTTACCTTCAGTCTGTGGATGTCTTTGCCTATGTGGTGAGTCTCCTCAACACCATTTTTTTTTTGTCCAGCATATCCATTTTTCACCTTTGTAGAATATCAGGTGACTGTATTTATGTGGATTTTCTCTGGTGTTTTCTGTTCTATGTCATTGATCTTCATGTCTGTTTTGGTGCCAATACTATGTTTTTTTTTTTTGTTGTTGTTATTACTAACACTGTGTATTATAATTCAAAGTCTGGTATTTTTTATGGTCTGAATTAATCAATATAATTAATAAGTCAGAGATTATAGACAAAAATACAGATTAATAAAATAAAAATAGTAAGTATAGCCATAGTGACTCCATCTTTTTGGTTCTCATGAGAAGCTGTTTTTAAGAATTATTAAAAAATTTGTTTTTCTGTGCTTCATACATCTGCAAATATACTTGAACCCAGGATGTACAACCACAAATATGCATGAACCCAGGATGTGATTGTCTGACTCTGCTCTGCTAACTGCTTTTTTCAGCCCTTGTACCCTGCTTGCTTGCAATTCGTGATTCCATAGGATGTAGTTTTCTTCCTTAAGTATTGAAACCACAGACAGCCTGGCATGCTTCTGTCAGAAGGCCATTTGGGCATGGCAGAAGTGTCCCTGGCCAGGAAAATATAAGTAAAATAAAATTCTTTGATTTGTTTCAAATTCAGACTTAGTGCATTTTCTGAGCAGTCGCCCCATAACAGTATTGTGATACCTCCAGCATGGGTCTTCCAAGTCTGTATTTCTTGGATTCTTATTTGTCTTTTATTCTTCCAGGTGAATTTTAAGACTGTTTTTTCCCTAATTCTGTTAAGAGGATTAAATTTTGGTGAGGACTACACTAAATCTCTATGATACTTTTGATAGTATGGCCATTTTGACATTATTGATTCTCCCTATCCAAGAACATGGGAGGTTTTCTGTCTTCTGAGATCTTTTTAAATACTTTAGTGTTCTATAATTTTAATTGTAGATGTCTTTCACCTCCTTCATTATATTTATTCCCAAGTATTTTTTTTGAGACTGTTGTGAATGATGTAGTTTTCCTGATATCTTTCTTAGCAGGTTCATTATTAGAATATGGGATTCTATCAATTTTTTGTATTTGTTAAGATTTGCTTTGTGGCCTAGAACATGATCTCTTTGGGAGAAAATTCCAAGTGCAGCTGAGAAGAAGGTAAATTCAGCTGTTTTGAAGAGGAATATTCTGTAAATGTTCTTTAGGTCTATTTGATTTTTAGGTTGGATATATCTTTTATTCTTTTTTTTTCTTTTTAAGTATATTTTTTCAGGAATAGTATATATTATATTAACCAGTTATTTAGATCTTAACAATAAAAGAACTTGAACAGACACTTCTAATACATGACAGTGGAATGCATTACAAATCTTCTTACACATATAGAGCACAATTTTTCATATCTTTTCATACAAAGTATGTTCATGCCAATTTATGCCTTTATACATGTACTTTTTTATGTTTTGATGACATTTCTATTGGTGATTAGGGCATACTGAAATCACCCAGTGTTATTACTTTGGGTCTATGTGAAATTTAATGTTCTGGAGCATTTTTTATTATGTAATTTGGTGCATGGACATTTGGGGCATAAATGTTTACTATTATATTGTTGGATTGCTCACTTTACTAGGATATAGAGGCCTTTTTTTGTCTCTGCTGATTAATTTTTGCTTAAAATCTTTCTCAGATGTGAGACTAGCTACTCTCTCGTTTTGTGGTCTGTATGTATGGTATATATTTTTTCCATTCATTTACCTTCAGCCCATTGATGTCTTTGCCAATGAGTGTCTTGCAAGCAGCATATAGTTGGTTCTTGGGTTTTAATCCATTTGGCTAATCTGTATCTTTTAATTGGGGAGTTGTGACCATTAATATTCAGTGTTAATATGCATATATGCTTGTGTTTTTCTGCATTTTGTTTTTTTGCTATATTTAATCCTGTCTTAATTTTCATTAGCAGGTTATCTTCTACTGAACTTCCTGTATTTGGGAGCTTTGGGAATTAGTTTTTAGTACCTTTGTGTGAGTTTTATCTTTTTTTTCAATTACAACAAAGATTTATTCAATGTAATCCTATAATTTTAATTATGGGAAAATCTATTCAAGGGAAATCATCTAAAATATGGAAAAAGTATACTGAGGATGTTTGTTTAAGTGTTGTTTATCATAGAAAAACAACTTTAAACTAAATATATAACAAAGGGGTTATAATTAAAGATATTACAAATAACACACACATACATATGCATACACACAAATATACACTAAGTAATATATTGCACAATCATTTTAAATGATTACAAGAATGCTGAACAGCATCATAGAAAAAACATCAGGGAGGGGGAGGGAAGAGATGAGGGAAAGAGGAAGTACTGGCGACTGAAATGGAGACAATTATATTCCTTGCATGTATGATTATATCAAAATGAACACCACTATTATGTATAACTATAATTCACTAATAAAAACATTTTAAAAAGAGAAAAGGAAAACATGGAGTGAACATTGAATATAAAAAAAAACAGAATAAGATTGGTAATACATTTTAATAATAATTAGTAGAAATCTATGCAAAATAAAAAATAACAAGAAAAAATTGACATACTAAATATGAACATGGCCCAAAACTGACATAATTTTTTCATTATAAGTAAAATGCATTTATTGAAAGCAAATTTGATAATAAAAGTATAATTTGGTTAAAGAAGAAAGGAAAAAATGTTCATTTATTATAAATGAAAGTTGATAGCTAGACAGAGAACCATAACAGTGCAAGTGAAAAAAAAAATAAAGCAGTTATCTTTGAGTATTCTTTGTAGTGCTGACTTGTTGCACATTAATTCTTTTAGTTCATTCTTGTCATGGGAAATTTTTATTTTCCCCTTGAATTACAAACTGAGCTTTGCTGGGCATAGTAACCTTGGCTGGTAGTTGTTTTCTTTTAGGGTCTGAAATATCTTATTCCAGCCTCTTCTTGATTTTAGGGCCTAAACTGAGAAATGAGAAGTGAACCCTTATTGGTTTGCCTCTGAATGTGACCTTATGAGGGACTTGAGGCCCTTCTCAGATTGTTTCTCTTTGGGTCCTATTGTCTGTTGCAGCCAGCACAGCAGATGAATGGTTAACTGACACAGATGATGAGCCTGATTGAGAAAATTAATTAGAAACTATAGAAATGATTCACTTATTAGTGAAAAGTGAGGGCATGGTGGGATGATCCAGCTTCTGAGCAGTCACAGTAAAGGGAGTCAGTTTGAAAAACTTCAGGAAAACAGGATGAATATGGGAAAAACATTGTTTGGGGCAGGTTATGCCCATCTCTTCTACCTCCAGGCAGGCTAGGATTTAGAAATCAAGGCTTTTTAAACAAGTGAGTTTCATGGCAAATACAGAACTTTCCCTATCAACAGGAATTATCTTACAAATAGGTGTTCCCTGGGCACCCTCACACTGCAGGGTTCCCAAAAACAGCTTTCACTGCCCAGGGTTTCACAGTTCAAAGCAATGATTTATCAACCACCTATAATAGGGTCCTTATTGTTGGTTTGGGGATTTTTATCTCCTAACTTTTCTGAGTTGGAATAATGTCAGGGCTCAGGTGCAGGAGATTTTGTGGGGATTAAGTCACTGTTGCTTGGTTGAGATGTCGTGTTTCACAGCTGCAGGAACTCTACTTTGTGATCTTGAAGTGTCCAAATTTCTTTCTAGTCCCACTTGGAAGGGGGAATCAGGAGTGACACTAATGTTAGCAATATAAGTACAGCTTTATGTTAAATGTCCAGTGTTTGCTTTGATGTCTGTAACACTATTTTCTTACCAATATAGAAATGGTGGGGTCAGCATTCCTATAACAGTTAGAAAACTGCGAACTAGATCAGGAATTCCACAGCATGCATCTACTATGTTGTCTAGTATATTTATGACCACTCCAACTTGAATGGGGTGGTAATTACACAGACTAATCATTAGTTTTGTTTTTTGTCTCTTCTTTTTATTTTATTTGTTGTAATTAGTTATACATAACAGTGGAATGCATTATGGAGAATACATCATACATAAATAGAGTATAATTTCTCATTCTTCTTGTTGTATATGATGTAGAATCACACTGATTGTGTAATCATATATGTATATATGGTAATAATGTCTGATTCATTTTACTATCCTTCCTACCCCCAACCCCCTCCCCTCCCTTCACTTCCTCACAATTGAGTGTCATTAATTTATGTGTGGAACAAGGTGCAGTCTTTTGGTTGAGTTTAGTTCAGCAGCAGACTAATCTATGAACTTTTAGTGTTCCTGTAGATTTCAAATACCTCATAGAACAAAATAAATAATAGTAACAACCATTGCAAACAATTCACAGCATTAAAGTAATTAAAGTACCCGCTATCTACTGTGACATCTTCAATACTACCAGCAAAATATAAATAAGTAAATAAATAAATACTAAAAGCACCAAATACAAAAAACCCCAGAAATGGTGGGTTCAATAATTGTCAACACTAAATACAACAACTATGCACAGGATTTGGCTTTAAAGCAAACAGGTTTCAACTATAGAATCCACAGGAGTAACTATTGCTCAGCATTAATGATCAGGGCAGGAATTATTTAAGCCAATTAGTTCTCAAAGATGGTAAAAATACAGTTAATTAGAGGAAAGGAAAATATGTTAGTGTGGGGACAAGTGCATGGAGTACTGCATACATAGCATACGTCAAGGTGTCTGAGTGGCAGCCCACTCCCCTCATGCTAGGGGTGTGAGCAGCAGGCCACTTACTCCATAGGCACAGCCCTGGGGATGAGGCCATGTGTTGCAATCCCTGTGCTTGTTCCATGGCCCATTCCTCAACTGGTTGCTGCAAAGAGAGTTAGCAGAAATTGCATTGGTGGCTGCCTGTAATCTGCTTAGCTACTCCCTGAGTATATATATCTCCTTGCTGGACAAGAGAGAGCCCACACATGTTAGGAAGATAGAAAAGACTTTACAATTTGAAGAAGTTAATAGAGAATGCAGGAGAGATGTAGCAGGTGGTATTTGTATAGAAGGAAAGGAACACATAGAAAAATCAAAGTATTGGGAGAGAAGGAGAAATAACAACAGAATTTGGCTGTTAGCAGAAGAGAGAAAGAGAAACAAGGGAAATAAACAAATAAAATAATATAAAACCAACCCAAAATATACTATCTAAAAAAACCTCAACATTCAAAAGATAATGCTAGGGGGAAAGTGTACACACACACACACACACACACACACACCCCTGAACCAATCAGCACAGGCAGAATTCACATGAATGCATATACACACATGGAAAAAAATCTTAATGAAGAATAAAGGAACCATCTATACTGAGGTAGCCAAAATAGTTGACCAGACTGGGTGGTCATTGTCTGTATCCAACAGGCTTTCTTTCTACTTCTTGAGTTATGTACTGATAAAGAGAGCAAAGGGTGGGGGTTGTTAACCTGTTTCTGTTATTGTGTTGGTTTCTGAACTGAAAGTTGGAGTGACCTAAGGTTAAAGCTATTTGATATAAGACTCAGCTTCCCTTTTCATGAGTATGAGGTGGGATGAGTTAGGAAGTATGACCAGGTGGCGTTTTGTCCATTTGGACCAGATAGGTGCTCTCCCAGGGTAAAGCTTATGAAGAGTTCTGTGAGGAGAGTTCCAGCAGGTGGGGCTCAGGTATAATCAGGCTTCAAGGGTTTGGTTGGGTGGAGTCTGCTTTGGAGAGATTAGAACAACCTGCCTCTCCGGCTTAACAGTGGCTAATCTCTGATGTGGGTCTTGTTTTCAGGAGCCTCCCAAGAATTTTGATCCTTCACTCACGCTGCCTATAACCCACAGTCTTCTTAGACTTAGTTCTCAAGTGAATTCATCCCTGTCTGATCAGACAAGAAGCAGTTGGACTCTCCTTTGCCTGTCTGACTGGAATCCCCCTGGGTGCAGTCTTCTTAATCCTGTTTCACATATGTCCTGTCAGGCACACCCTAAGTTACTCACTTGGTGTCTGTTGAGATATTGTGACACTTTGCTCTGAGTTCTTATCCTGGAGGGAGACACTGCTGCAGAGGGATTGCTCCAAGATGGCTCCTGCCTCAGCTCTCCATGGCCAGTTGAGATACAGAGTGTCAGGAGCTGTCACATAGGAACTGAGCACCCATTACCTTTGAGCAATGAGAATGTGGAGATGTGGTAAGCCACCCATGGGCTGTGTGTGTGTGAACTATGAGCACTGAGCACACAAGGCAGACTGAAGAGATGTTGCCTGTCTTTTCGCTTGCTCTGCCTGTGATTCCCACACAGCACATGAGATGGGCGTGGCCTTCCTAGATGTCAGTCAATCTGCTGACAGCAAGACATCAGACTCAACCCCCTGAAACCTGACCCCTTGCCTCATTTGAATGGCTTCTCCCCAGTAAAATGGTGCACCTTGTGCTCCTCTCTCTCATTCTTGCCTGCCTTGCCTCCTTTGTGGGAGCTGGGTCAGAGGAGCCATCACAGAACCCTGAAGAAAAAGGTATTTCTCTTTGTGTGATTATTTCCTGCCAGCCCCGTTCACCTGGAGTGACCCTGACTGGTTCAGTCGTGTGTCACAACAACAGAGTGTGCTTTTCAAGCACCAGTCTCTGGATCAGCTGTTTAGTCAGTTTTTTTTTTTTTTAAATCTCAGGTTTTTCTACACCAAATCTGTGTTCTCTCCCACTCTGTGGTGAATTGGCACTGCTATTGCTACTTTTCTGTGTCAGTGCAGCAGCCGGATCAGCTTCAATGTATTTTCCTTCTTTGTTTATTGTACCCAAATTTCTGAGTCCCTAAGCCACTTTGAATGTCCAATATTGTATTTTAGTGAAATCCCTCTTTTACCCTCCTTGCTGAGAAGCTGTACACCTGCTGCTTTGGTTCTAACTTGGAATGCAAATTGTCAGTGTTGGATTTGGTTGAAGGCTTCTTCTGCATCTACTGAAATCATCATGATGCTTTTTTTGTTCTCATTTCTGTTTATGTTAAGAATTACATATATTTGTGTATGTTGAACCACTATTTCATCCCTTGGATAAAACCAACTTTACCATGCTGTACAATATTTTTAATATGTTTTTGAGTGCATATTTCTGATATTTTATTATGGATTTTTACATGTGGGTTCATCAGGGATGTTGATCCTTAGTTTACATTCCTTGATGTGTCCTTGCATGGTTTTGATATGAGGGTGATACTGGCTTCTTAGAATTGAGTTTTGGAGTGTTCCCTTCCTTTTGATTTTAATGCATAATTTGAGAAGGATTGGGATTAGTTCTTATTTGAATTCTGGTAGAAGTTAATCTAGAATGCATCTAACCTCATGTTTTTCTTTGCTGAAAATATTTTTTTTTCATTTGTTATTGGTCTTTTTAGGTTTTCTGTATACTCTGGGTTCAATTTGAGTAGGTAAATTGTGTCTTTAAATTTGTCAATATTTAATAGGCTTTCTAATTTACTATAATATATATTTTCAAACTAGTCCTTAATAATTTTCTGGATTTCAGAAATATCTGAACTGACACCTTTTTTTTCCAACTATAATTTTGTTGATTTGAATCTTCTCTCTCTTTTTGTCAGATTAGCTCAGGGTTTTTTCAATCTTATTTATCATTTAAAAGATATGATGTTTTATTACATAGATTCTTTGTATTTTTTTATACTTCATTACATTTTCTGTGTTATATACATCTTAACATTTCCTGTGTTCTATTGATTTTGGAAATAGTGTGTTCCTACTTTTCTGGGGCCTTGTGTTGTGACATTATTTGGGGTCTTTCTATTTTCTTTTTTAAATGTGTGTGCTTAATGCTATAAAATTTCCTTTAAGAATTGCCTTCATGACATCCCAGAGATTTTGGTGTTATATTACTATTCTCATTTGATTCTAAGATTTTAAATTTTTTGTTTCTCTCATTTCATCTATGAGACTTTTCTAATTCAAATTCAAAAAGTATTGTTCAATATCCATATTTTCATGTTTCGTATAACATTTCTTGCAGTTAATTTCTTTCTGTTTTATTGATTTTATTTTTTTAAATACATGACAATGGAATGTATTACAATTCTTATTACACATATATACCACAATTTTCATATCTCTGGTTGTATTTAAAGTAGGTTGATACCCAATTCGTGTCTTCATACATGTACTCTGGATAATGATGTCCATCACATTCCACCATCCTTGCTAATCCCCTGCCTCTTCCCTTTCTCTATCTCCTCTCTTCCCTACCTAGAATTCATCTATTCCTCCCATTTTCCCCCTTCCTACCCCACTATGAGTCTGCCTCCTTATAGAGGAGAAAACATTCTGCATTTGTTTTTTTGGTTTGGCTAACTTCACTTAGCATTATCTTCTCCAACGCCATTCATTTACTTGCAAATGCCATGATTTTATTCTCTTTTATTGCTCAGTAAAATCCAATTATGTATAATTGCCACATTTATTTTATCCATTTACCCACTCAAGGACATCTAGTTTGGTTCCACAGTTTAGCTATTGTGAATTGTGCTGCTATAAACCTTAATGTTTCCGTGTCCCTGTAGTACGCTGTTTTTAAGTCCTTTAGGTATAGTCTGAGGAGAGCGATAGCTGGGTCAAATGGTGGTTCCATTCCCAGGTTTCCAAGAAATCTCCATACTGCTTTTCATATTGGCTGCACCAATTTGCAGTTCCACCAGCAATGTATGAGTGTGCCTTTTCCCCCACATCCTCGCCAACACTTATTGTTGTTTGACTTCATAATAGCTGCCATTCTGACTGGAGTGAGATGGTATCTTAGAGTAGTTTTGATTTGCATTTCTCTAATTGCTAGAGACGATGAGCATTTTTTTCATATATTTGTTGATTGATTGTATATCCTCTTCTGAGAAGTGTCTGTTCAGGTCCTTGGCCCATTTGTTGATTGGGTTATTTATTTTGTTAGTACTTACCTTTTTTTATTCTTTATATACCCTAGAGATTAGTGCTTTATCTGATGTGTGAGGGGTAAAAATTTGCTCCCAGAATGAAGGCTCTCTGTTCACCTCACAGATTGTTTCTTTTGCTGAGAAAAAAACTTTTTAGTTCGATTCCATCCCATTTATTGATTCATAGTTTTACTTCTTGCACTATAGGAGTCTTATTAAGGAAGTTGGCCCTAATTCCACATGATGAAGATTAGGGCCTACTTTTTCTTTTATTAGATGCAGAGTCTCTGATTTATTTCCTAGGTCCTTGATCCATTTTGAGGTAAGTTTTGTGCATGGTGAGAGATAGGGGTTTAATTTCATTTTGTTGCATATGGATTTCTAGTTTTCCCAGAACCATTTGTTGAAAATGCTATCATTTCTCCAGTTCATGTTTTTAGCACCTTTGTATAATATGATTATAATTTTGTGAGTTAATTTCTGTGTCTCCTATTGTGTACCATTGGTCTACCAGTCTGTTTTGGTGCCAATACCAATCTGTTTTTGTTACTATTGCTCTGTAGTATAGTTTAAGGTTTGGTATAGTGATGCCACCTGCTTCACTCTTCCTGCTAAGAATTGCTTTAGCTATTCTAGGTCTCTTATTTTTCCACATAAATTTCATGATTGCTTTTTCTATCTCTATGAGGAATGCCATTGAGGTTTTGATCAGAATTGCATTAAATCTGTATAGTACTTTTGGTAGTACAGTCATTTTGATAATATTAATTGTATCCAAGAGCAAGGTAGATTTTTCCATCTTCTAAGGTCTTCTTTGATTTATCTCTCTAGGGTTCTGTAGTTTTCATTGTATAGATCTTTCACCTCTTTTATTAAGTTGATTCCCAATATCTTTTTTTTTTGAGGATATTGTGAATGGGGTAGTTTTCCTCATTTCCTTTTCAGAGGATTTGTCAATGATATACAGAAATGCCTTTGATTTCTGGGTGTTGATTTCATATCCTGCTACTTTGCTGAATTCATTTACTAGTTCTAGAAGTTTTCTGGTGGAGTTTTTTGGGTCTTCTAGGTATAGAATCATATCATCAGCATATAGTACTAGTTTAAGTTCTTCTTTTTCTATAGTTATTCCTTTAATGTCTTTTATCTGTCTGATTGCTCTGGCCAGTGTTTCAAGAACTATGTTGAATAGAAGTGGTGAGAGAGGGTATCCTTGTCTTGTTCCAGATTTTAGAGGGAATGCCCTCAGTTTTTCTCCATTTAGAATGATGTTGGCCTGAGTCTTAGTGTAGATAGCCTTTATGATGTTGAGATATGTTTGTGTTATCCCTAGTTTTTCTAGTGTTTTGAACATAAAGGTGTGCCATATTTTGTCAAATGCTTTTTCTGCATCTATTGAGATGACCATATGATTCTTATCTTTAAGTCTATTGATGTGATGAATTACATTTATTGATTTCTGTATGTTGAACCAACCTTGCATCCCTTGGATGAATCCCAGTTGATCATGGTGCACAATCTTTTTGATATGTTTTTGTATTTAATTTGCCAGAATTTTGTTGAGAATTTTTGCATCTATGTTCATTAGAGATATCAGTTTATAGTTTTCTTTCTTTGATGTTTCTTTGTCTGGTTTTGGGATCAGGGTGATATTGGCCTCATAGAATGAGTTTGGAAGTGCTGACTCTTTTTCTCTTTCATGAAATAAATTAAAGAGTATTTGTATTAGTTCTTCTGTAAAGGTCTTGTGGAACTCGGCTGTGTATCCATCCAGTCCTGGGCTTTTCTTGGTTGGTAAGCTTCTGATGGCATCTTCTATTTCATCACTAGATTGGTCTGTTTAAATTGTGTATATCTTCCTGACTCAATCTAGGCAAATCGTATGACTTAAGAAATTTGTTGATGCCTTCAATGTCTTCTATTTTATTGGGGTATAAGATTTCAGAATAATTTCTAATTATCTATATTTCTGTAGTGTCTGTTGTGATATTACCTTTTTCATCACGTATGCTGGTAATTTGAGTTCTCTCTCTCCTTCTCTTCATTAGCATGGCTAAGGGTCTGTCAATTTTATTTATTTTTTCAAAGAACCAACTTTTAGTTTTGTCAAGGTTTTCAATTGTTTCTTTTTTTTCAGTTTTGTAATTATTTCTTGCCTTCTACTGCTCCTGTTTTTTTCTTCTTTTTCTAGGGCTTTGAGATGTAGTGTGAGGTCATTTATTTGTTGACTTTTTCTTCTTTTAAGGAATGAACTCCTTGCAATGAATTTTCCTCTTAGTATTGCTTTCATAGTATCCCAGAGATTTTGATATGTTGTGTCTGTGTTCTCATTTATCTCTAAGAATTTTTAAATCTCCTCCTTGATGTCTTCTGTGACCCATTGTTCATTCAATCGAATATTGTTCAGTCTCCATGTGATGCAGAAATTTTTATTTTTTATTTTGTTGTTGATTTCCCACTTCATTCCATTATGATCTGATAAAATGCATGGTAGTGTCTCTACTTTTTTGTATTTGCTAATAGTTGCTTTGTGGCATAGGATATGGTCTATTTTAGAGAAGGATCCATGTGCTGCTGAGAAGAAAGTCTATCTGCTTGATGCAGGTTAAAATATACTATATATGTCAATTAAGTCTAAGTTATTGATTGTACTATTGAGTTCTATAGTTTCTTTATTCAACTTTTGTTTGGATGATATATCCAGTGTGAGAGAGGTGTGTTAAAGTCTCCCAAGATTATTGTGTTGTGGTTAATTTGACTCTTGAACTTGAGAAGAGTTTCTTTGGTGAACATAGCTGCACCATTGTTTGTAGCATATATATTTATGTGTTATGTCTTGTTGGTGTATGGTTCTCTTGAGCAGTATGTAATTTTCATCTTTATCTTTTTTGATTAACCTTGGCTTGAAGTTTACTTTATTTGATATGAGTATGGAAACCCCTGCTTGCTTCCACAGTCCATGTGAGTGGTATAATTTTTCCCAACCTTTCACCTTCAGTCTATGTATGTCTTTTCCTATCAGATGAGTCTCCTGGAGGCAGCATATTGTTGGGTCTTTTTTTTTAAAATCCAATCTTCTAGCCTATGTCTTTTGATTGGTGAGTTCAAGCCATTAACATTTAGCGTTACTATTGAGACATGGTTTGTATTTCCAGCCATATTTGTTTATTTTTGTTTTTTAACTTTGCTTGATTTTCTTCTTTGATTAGTTTTTCCGTTAGTGTACCACCTCCCTCTGCTGATTTTCATTGCTGTTTTTTATTTCCTCTTTATGAAATATTTTGCCAATTATGTTTTGTAGTGCCTGTTTTCTAGCTATAAATTCTTCTAACTTTTGTTTATTGTGGAAGGTTTTTATTTCATCTTCAAATCTAAAGCTTAATTTTGTTGGATACAAGATTCTTGGTTGGCACCCATTTTATTTCAGAGCTTGATATATGTTGTTCCAGGATCTTCTAGCTTTCAGGAACTGTGTTGAAAAATCTGCCATTATCCTAATTGTTTTTTCTTTATATGTATTCTGATTCCTTTCTCTTGTGGCTTTTAAAATTCTCTCCATATTCTGTATGTCAAGCATTTTCATTATAATGTGCCTTGGTGTGGATCTATTGTGATTTTCTAGACTCATCATCCTGTAGGCTTCTTGAATTTGGATTTTCAATTCATTCTTCATGTTTGGAAAGTTTTCAATTCATTCTTCATGTTTGGAAATTATTTCATTGAATAGATTGTTCATTCCTTTGGACCTCTATGCCTTCCTCTATCCCAATAACTCTTAAATTTGGTCTTTTTATGCTATCCCATATTTCTTGTATGTTCTGCTCATGGTTTCTTATCATTTTTGCTATATGGTCTATATTATTTTCAAGATCATTTATTTGATCTTCATTGTCTGATGTCCTATCTTCTAAGTGATGTACTCTGTTGGTGATGCTTTTATGTGAGTTTTTAATTTGGTTTATTATTTCTTTCATTTCAAGGATTTCTGTTTGGTTTTTTGTATAACCTCTAACTCCTTGTTGAGGTGATCTTTTGCTTCTTGGATTTGTTTATGTAGCTCATTGTCAAAGTGATCTTTCACTGCCTGCATTTATTCTCTAATGTCTTCTTTGAGATCGCAAAACATTTTAATCATGTATATCCTGTAATCTTTCTCTGTCATTTTTTTTCTGCTGTTGCTGTCAGTTCTTCTAATGATGTGTTGTCTTGATTTGTTTGTGGTACTTTCTTCCCTTGTCTTTTCATGTTGCTCATGTGTGTTCCTTTCCAGCTCTGTGGATATGTGTTATTGTTTTTACCCTATAGATTTGTAGTGCTCTTGTAGGGTTCCAAAATCTCTCTTTTGAAGGGAAGGACATGTTAACAGATTCCAATATCAACAATACATCACCTATGAACAAATTGTTGTTATTAAGACATTTACAGTTTAGTCTCAATGTCCAGAAATGTTGGATTCAATTATTATTTAAAATATAGTCAGTAGTTTCATAAAAAGTTTTACAGTTTTTGAGACCAGACCGGGGGAGGAAGCCCGGTGCCAAGCCACGTGTGCTAGTGAAAGCCCATCAACCCTTAAAACCCATGAAAGAGGGCGTGGCTACCAGCAAGGTTCTGCGGCTGATCCAGGTACCCGGTTTCCAACTCCCTCAACCTTAGCTGCGATAACTCAAACTATTTCCCACAAGCTTTTGGGGGGTGTAGCTATCAATGCAAAACAACAACTGTGCAGGCACCTGGTTTCCATCTCAGAGACTAGGATAGGGAGGTACAGGTGGAAGCTCATGTCCTTTCATACTGGCTACATCCACCACCCTGAACACAGAGGCTCAAGCTAGGAATAGACAATGCCACCTACTGGAAGAAAGGAAAACAGAGTTCTGAGAGACTTTTTTCCTTTCTCTCTTTTCTTCTCTCTCTTTCACAGCCTCAACATATGTGAAACCAAGAACTGTGCATGAACAACCAAATCACCAAAATAATATAATATAGAGGAATTGCATATTCCCCACCTTCCCCCCATTTTTTCCTTATTTCTTTCTTACTTTCTTTTTCTCCTCTCTTTTTTCTCTTTTCTTCCTTGTTATTTTTTTCTTTTCTTTATTCTTATTCCCTCTATCCCACTTTCAACCCTCTAACTTTTACTATCTATACATAGGATAACTATCTAAATACAGATAGGAGGTTGAATCTATACATTCTTCAACAAATTACCAGTCAATTGGTTAGAGTTCTCCAAAGTTGCTAAGTTAGTTTAACATCATACCCTCACTCCTTTCCCTCTAAGTGTAACATCCTTTGTCTGAAATTCAGTTTTCTATATGCCACTAGATGAAACTAATGACTTTATTTTTAAATAATAATTGAAACCAATATCTGTAGACTTAGATTCCAACTATAAATGTATTAATAATGAAAACGTGTGCTTAGATGATGTACTGTTAATATTGGGAACTGTTAACATTGTCTTTCTCCACAAAAGAGGGATTTTGGAGCTATACAAGAACAATATAAATATATAAGGGGAAAATCATTAACACAACAGTTTCACAAAGCTAGAAAGAAACATGAGCAGTATGAAAAGACAAGGAAAGAAAGGACCACAAACAATGCAGGTCAATTCAACATTAGAAGAGGTAATATCTGCAGCTGATGGAGTGTCAGATAAAGAGTTCAGGATATACATGTTTCAGATGATCTGAAGTCTCAAGGAAGACATTAGACAGCAAATTCAGACAATGAAAGATCACTTTGACAATGAATTACATAAACAAATACAAGAAGCAAAAGATCAACTCTGCAGGGAGATAGAGGATATTAAAAACAAAAACAAAAACAAAACAAAAACCCCCCAGAAATCCTGGAAATGCAGGAAACAATAAACCAAATTAAAAACTCAAATGAGAGCATTACCAGCAGAGTAGAACACTTAGAAGATAGAACATCAGACAACAAAGACAAAGTTTTTCAACTTGAAATAAACATAGACAGCTCAGCGAGACTGTTAAGAAATCATGAGCAGAACATCAAAGAAATATGGGATAACATAAAGAGACTAAACTTAAGAGTTATTGGGATACAAGAGGGCATAGAGGTCCAAACCAAAGGAATAAGCAATCTGTTCAATGAAATAATACTAGAAAACTTCCCAGACTTAAAGAATGAAAAAGAAATCCAAATACTAGAAGCCTACAGGATGCTGAACGTACAAAGTCATAAGAGATCCACACTAAGACACATAATAATGAAGATGCCCACATACAGAATAAGGAGAGAATCTTAAAAGCCACAAGAGAGAGGAAGCAGATTACATTTAGGGGTAAACCAATCAGGATAATGGCTGATCTTCTAACACAGACTCTGAAAGCTAGAAGATCCTGGAACAACATATTTCAAATGCTGAAAGAAAATGGGTTCCAATCAAGAATCATGTATCCAGTGAAATTAAGTTTCAGGATTGAAGATGAAATAAAAATCTTCCACGTTAAACAAAAATTTAAAGAATTTGCAGCTAGAAAACCAGTTCTTCAAAACATCCTTGGCAAAACATTACAGGAAGAGGAAATGAAAAAAACAATGAAAAATAACAGTGGGAGGTAGTACAGTAAAGGAAAAACTAATCAAAGAGGAAAAACAAATCATGTTAAGTAACATAAATAACCAAATATGGCTGGAAGTACAAACCATATCTCAATAGTAACCCTAAATGTTAATGGCTTCAATGCACCAATCAAAACACATAGGCTAGTAGATGGATTAAAAAAAATCCAACAATATGCTGCCTACAGGAGACTCATGTGATAGGAAAAGACATACACAGACTGAAGGTGAAAGGTTGGGAAAAATCATACCACTCATATGGACCTTGGAAGCAAGCAGGGGTGTCCATACTTGTATCAAATAAAATAGACTTCAAGCCAAAGTTAATCAAAAGGGATAAACAAGGACACTACATACTGCTCAAGGGAACCATACACCAACAAGACTTAACAATCATTAATATATATGCCCCAAACAATGGTGCAGCTATGTTCATCAAACAAACTCTTCTCAAGTTCAAGAGCCAAATAGACCACAACACAATAATCATGGGAGATTTTATCACACCTCTCTCACCACTCGACAGATCTTCTAAACAAAAGTTGAATAAAGAAACCGTAGAGCTCAATAATACAATTAATAACTTAGACTTAATTGACATATACAGAATATACCACCTAACATCAAGCGGATACACTTTCTTGTCAGCAGAACATGGATCCTTCTCAAAAATAGACCATATATTATGTCACAGGGCAAATCTTAGCAAATCCAAAGGAGTAGAGATACTACCATGCATTTTATCTGATCATAATGAAATGAAATTGGAAATCAATAATAAAATAAGAAAGAAAAAATCCTACATCACATGGAGAATAAACAATATGCTACTGAATGAACAAAGGGTTACAGAAGACATCAAAGAGGAAATTAAAAAATTCTTAGTGGTAAATGAAAACTCAGACACACATATCAAAATCTCTGGGACACTATGAAAGCAGTACTAAGAGGAAAATTCATTTCATGGAGTTCATTCCTTAAAAGAAGGAAAAGCCAACAAATATATGACCTCACATTACAACTTGAATCCTTAGAAAAAGAAAAACAAATCAGCAGCAAATACAGTAGAAGATAAGAAATAATTAAAATCAGAGCTGAAATCAATGAAATCAAAACAAAAAAAAATCAAAAAAATTGACAAAAACTAAAAGTTGGTTCTTTGAAGAAATAAATAAGATTGATAGAACACTAGCCATGCTAACAAAGAGAAGAAGAGAGAGAACCCAAATTACTAGCTTACGGGATGAAAAAGGCAACATCACAACAGGCACTTCAGAAATATAGAAGATAATTAGAAATATTTTGAAACCCTATACTCTAATAAAATAGAGGATAATGAAGGCATTGATAAATTCCTTAAGGCATATGAGCTACCCAGATTGAGCCAGGATGATACAAACAACCTAAACAGACCAATATCAAGTGAGGAAATAGAAGAAGCCATCAAAAGACTACCAACCAAGAAAAGCCCAGGACCAGACAGATATACGGCAGAGTTTTACAAGAACTTTAAAGAAGAACTAATACCAATACTCTTTAATCTATTTCAGGAGATAGAAAAAGAGGGAGTACTTCCAAATTCATTCTATGAGGCCAACATCACCCTGATTCCAAAACCAGATAAAGACACTTCAAAGAAAGAAGACTTCAGACCAATATCCCTAATGAATATAGATGCAAAAATCCTCAATAAAATTCTGGCAAATCGGATACAAAACCATATCAAAAAGATCGTGCACCATGACCAAGTGTGATGCAAGGCTGGTTCAATATACGGAAATCAATAAATGTAATTCACCACATCAATAGACTTAAAGATAAGAACCATATGATCATCTTGATAGATGCTGAAAAAGCATTTGACAAAATACAGCATCCCTTTATGTTCAAAACTCTAGAAAAATTAGGGATAACAGGAAATTACCTCAACATGGTAAAAGCTATATACGCTAAGCCTCAGGCCAGCATCATTCTAAATGGAGAAAAATTGAAGGCATTCCCTTTAAAATCTGGAACAAGACAGGGATGCCCTCTCTCACTACTTCTATTCAACATAGTTCTTGAAACACTAGCCAGAGCAATTAGACAGATGAAATAAATTAAAGGCATAAATATAGGAAAAGAAGAACTTAAATTATCACTATTTGCCAATGACATGATCCTATACCTAACAGACCCAAAAAGTTCAACCAAGAAACTTCTGGAACTAGTAAATGAATTCAGCAAAGTGGCAGGATATAAAATCAATACCAATAAATCAAAGGCATTCCTGTATATCAGTGACAAATTCTCTGAAATGGAAATGAGGACAACTACTCCATTCACAATATCCTCAAAAAAAAAAATACCTGGGAATCAACCTAACAAAAGAGGTGAAAGATCTATACAATGAAAACTACAGAACCCAGAAGAAAGAAATAGAAGAAGCCCTTAGAAGATGGAAGGATTTACCTTGCTCATGGATTGGTAGAATTAATATTATTAAGATGTCCATATTACCAAAAGCACTTTACAGATTCAATGCAATTCCCATCAAAATCCCAATGACATTCCTTGCAGAAATAGAAAAAGCAATCATGAAATTCATCTGGAAAAATAAGAGACCCAGAATAGCTAAAGTAATTCTAAGCAGGAAGAGTGAAATGGTGGTATCGCGATTCCAGATTTTAAACTATACTATAGAGCAATAGTAACAAAAACAGCATGGTACTGGCACCAAAACAGGCTGGTAGACCAATGGTACAGAATAGAGGACACAGAGACAAATCCACAAAATTATAACTACCTTATATTAGACAAAGGTGCTAAAAACATGCAATGGTGAAAGGATAGCATCTTCAACAAATGGTGCTGGGAGAACTGGAAATCCATATGCAACAAAATGAAATTCTCTCACCATGCACAAAAGTCAACTCAGAATGGATCAAGGAGCTAGGAATGAGACCAGAGACTCTGCGTCTAATAGAAGATAAAGTTGGCCCTAATCTTCATCACGTGGGGGCAGGCCCCAAATTTCTTAATAAGACACCTATAGCACAAGAGTTAAAACCAAGAATCAACAAATGGGACGAATTCAAACTAAAAAGTTTTTTCTCAGCAAGAGAAATAATATGTGAGGTGAATAGGGAGCCTACATCCTGGGTTCAATTTTTACCCCTCACACATCAGATAGCTCTCTAATCTCTAGAGTATACAAAGAACTCAAAAAGTTAAACAACAAAAAATCAAATAACCCAATTAACAAATGGGCCAAGGACTTGAACAGAAACTTCTCAGAAGAGGATATACAATCAATCAACAAACACATGAAAAAATGCTCACCATCTCTAGCAATCAGAGAAATGCAAATTAAAACTACTCTAAGATACCATCTCACTCCAATAAGAATGGCAGCCATTATGAAGTCAAACAACAACAAGTGCTGGCGAGGATGTGGGGAAAAAGGTACACTTATACATTGCTGGTGGGACTGCAAATTGGTGCAGCCAATTTGGAAAGCAGTATGGAGATTCCTTGGAAAGCTGGGAATGGAACCACCATTTGACCCAGCTATTCCCCTTCTCGGACTATACCCAAAAGACCTAAAAAGAGCATACTACAGGGACACAGCCACATCAATGTTTATAGCAGCACAATTCACTATAGCTAGACTGTGGATCCAACCTAGATGCCCTTCAATAGATGAATGGATTAAAAAATGTGGCATTTATACACATTGGAATATTACTCAGCACTTAAAAAGTAACAAGATCATGGCATTTGCAGGCAAATGGATGGCATTAGAGCAGATTATGCTAAGTGAAATTATCCAATCCCTAAAAAACAAATGCCAAATGTCTTCTCTGATATAAGGGGGGTGACTCAAAATAGAATAGGGAGGAAGAGCATGAGAAGAAGACTACCACTAAATAAGGAAGAAAGGTGGGAGGGAAAAAGAGGGAGAAGGGGAGTTGCACAGAAGATGGAAGGAGAACCTCATTGTTATACAGAATACATATATGATGTTGTAATGAGAAAAAGAAAAAAAGTGTGTCACATTAGATTGGATAGAGAGAAAGGATGGGAGAGGAGTGGGGGAGTAGGGAGGATAGGAAGGGCAGCAGAATAGAATAGACAATATGATTGATGTATGTACATTCCATGTATGTATTATATGTCAAAATACATTCTGCTGTCATGTATGACTGAAAAAAAAATAAAAATAAATTGTATGGTTAAAAAAAAAAAGAAAGTGAAGAGAAGAGAACCTACAATGGGAGAAAAATTGTTGACACCTGCACATCAGGTTTAGTATTCATCTCCAGCATATAAAAATCATAAAACCTAACACTGTAAAAACAAGTATTCCAATCACCAAATGGGCAAAGGGACTGAATAGGCACATCACATAAGAAATGCAAATCGCCACCAAATATATGAAGTAAATGTTAAACATCACTAAAAATTAGAGAAATGCAAATTAAAACTACACTGACATTCTGTCTTACTCCAGTTGGAATGACAATTATCAAGAATACAAGAAATAATAAATGAGGATATGGGAAAAAGGTTCACTCATACATTTCTGGTGGGACTGCAAATTGGTGCAACCAATACTTGAAAGCAGAATGGAGATTTTTCAGAAAACTTGTAATGGAACCACCATTTGACCAAGTTAGCCCACTTCTCAGTATAAACCCAAAGGACATAAAATCAGCATAATAGACCCAATAAACCAAAGGTCAAATAATCTTTATGATGTGTGGATATGAACAAATAATCAGGAAGGAGAGGGAAGAATACAATTTGATTGAGTTAAACAAAGGGGAATAAAAGGAATGTAGGGGAAGGGAATAGAAAAGACAGAATAAATCAGACATAACTTTCCTATGTTCATCTATGAATATACACACAGTGAAACCCCATATCATGTACAACCATAAGAATGGGATCCTAATTAGAATAAGTTATATGCTATACTCTATGTGTATATAATATTTCAGAATTCACTCTACTGATATATATCTAAAAATAGTGAAGAAAAATAATAAAAAATTTCCATACTATAAAAAAAAGTTTTACAGTTTTTGGTGGTGGACAGTGAACTGGGGATCAGGCGTAGGACGATATGTTGAGGGGAGAAGATATGAGGGTATTCACTTAATTATGCCTTAGGAAATGTGAAGGAGAAATCTAGTGAAGAGGGTTTGTAGCAGAGAATAGAAAGGAGGTAATTTGGGGTAGACAATTACGTGGGAAGACAGTAGAGTACATAAAACAAACACACAAATGTTTTTGGTCTTGCTGTTAATTTGTAATTTAATTTTATTATGATCTAATGAGATGCAAGGAATGATGTCTGTTGTTTTGTATTTGCTACGACTTGCTTTGTGACCTCAAATCTGGTTTATTTTAGGGAAAGTTACATGAGCTTCTGAGAAGAAACTGAATTCAGTCATTGTTAGGTGGGATATTTTATAGGCATCTGTTAGATCCATTTTATTTACAGTAAGTTTTAGATCTGAAGTGCCTTCATCCATTTTATTTCTGAATGTTTTCTCTATTGGTGAGGGGGATATGTTGAAATAACCATTTTAACATATGGAGTTCTCTCTGACACAATGTCAAAAGTGTTTGTTTTGTATAATTAGGTACACTGATGTTTGTGGCACAAATATTTACTATCATTATATCTTCTTGTATTGTTCACTTTATCTGCATAAAGTAACTTTCTTTGCCTCTTATGATTTATTTTTTTCTTGAAATATTTGTATAGTTAGGTATGAGAATAGCTACTTCTGCTTATTGTTGTACTGAATTTGAGCAAAATATTTATTTTTTTTAAAAATTTTTTTCTAGTTGTTGATGAACCTTTATTTTATTTATATGTGGTGCTGAGAATTGAACCTAGTGCCTCACACATGCTAGGCAATTGCTCTACTTATGAGCCACAACCCCAGCTCATGAAATATTTCTTTACATCCTTTTACGTTTACCCTGTGGGTGTCTTTGCTTACAAGACGAGCCTTTTGCAAACAGCATATCATTGGGTATTGTTTGTTAATCCACTCTGCCAGTCTATATCTTTTAATTGAAGAGCTGACACTATTTACATTCATAGTTATTATGGAAGGATATTTGCTATTTTTCTACCACTTTGTGTTACCCCATATATTTAATTCAGGCTTCATTTCCATTTTAACTGTTCTTATATTGTGTTTTATCTATTTGGGCATTCTGTGTTTAGGCTTTGTAGAATTTTTGTTTGTTTGTTTTGTTTTAATTTAATTTTTTTTTAGTATTTTCTGTAGTGCTGGTTTAGTGGTCATCAGTTTATTTTTTTAAACCTCATCTTGAAAAGTTTTTAATTCTCTTTTGATTTTGAAGGATAGTTTTAATGACCTGATATTTTTCTTTTGAGGCTTTTGAAATTCTCTCCTTGGTTTTTTGCTAGGCATTTTAATTGTAAAATTAGTAAATTTTTCATGGAAAGTTTCCTTTTTAATCTTGTCTCTTTGAGGTTCTGAATGTGTCCTGTATCTGGATGTTCAACTCATTCCCAACTTTTGAAAAAGTTTTAGATACTATTTTACTGTAAATATCTATGTCCTTAACTTGTATCTCAGTACCCCTCTTCAATCCCAATAATTCTTAGGGTTAGACCCTTAATGTTTTCCCAGACTTCTTGACTATTCTAGTCATGGTCTGTCAATTTATTTTCTTTATTGCTGACTGAGTGTTCTAGAACATACACCCTGTCTTCAAGGCTTGAAAATTTGTCTTCTTTGTGGTCTAAGCTATTGGTAATATTTTCAACTGTAATTTAAATTTGATTGATTGAGACTTTCTTTACTGGGATTTCTCTTTGGTTCTTTTTTCAGAATCTCTATCTCCTCACTGGAAAGTTCTTTCACTCCTTATATTGTTTCTTTTAGTTAATTACTTAGATCTTCTTTTAGTTCAGTTTTCATTTTAAAGATCAACTTTTTATATTATTCTCCAAAATTTTACCTAAATCCACATCTGTAGATAAATTATTGGAGGCTTGTAGATATTTTGGAGGTGTCTTAAATTTTTTCTTCATGTTTTTTTGAGATCTTATTTTTGCCCATCTTTTGAGATGGATAACTCTTCCTCTTTTTTTTTTGGTGTGTGGGGGCTCTTTAATGAGTTGCTATCTATTTACAGTAATCCCAGGGATAAATGCATATTTTAATATCACCATGCCAGTAAACATACACAAAGTGCTAAATTCAATCTCCAGAGCTGCTACAAGAGGTGAGAATACCTGAGAGACATAATTTAAAAGCAAACTATAAATCAACATACATTTAAAAACTTACTAATATTTTCTGTAATTCTACTGATGTAAAATTGGTGAGAAATAATATAGAATAGACTGAAATTAGGCATTACTGGTTGTACACTCAAAACTAAATTATATTGGAATGAGGGAAAATAAAGGAAAAGAAGAAAGGTAAATAAATAGAAAAAAAGATTGGAGCAAGAAGGGGAATGAAGTAAAATGGGGCTGGAAAGAAGTAAGAAAGAAAGGAGGGCAGTGTGTATTAGGAAGAAGAAAATAGATACTAAGTAAAATGCAATTAATTAAAGATTATATAAAGTCAGTTGTGTTCATGGAAAAAAGCATAATGTGGGAGTACACAATAAATCTCATCACACAACACAGCGACTGCAATGACAATCATAGAAAGATTTGCTTTGCTTTTCTTCTTGCTGAGATTTTTAAATGGACTCACAATTTTCATATACTCTTATGGTTATAAAAATACCTTGTAGATTTGTGTGCTTTGGTTGAGGAGGCACACTTCACAGGCATGGGTAACCTGGAAGCTGGTATGTCTTCCCAGGCCCATTGCCAGTGGCAAGAGCCCAGAGTTGTGTCTAGGGCACTAGGGGGCTGCTTTGGGGGCAGGCATGGTGGCAGATGGTGGCAGACATGTGCCTGTGCTCTGGACTCCAGGTCTGCTTTCTCTGCCAGAGGCATTAGGGTTGGGTAGAGGCTCTCAGCATATTTGCACATCTCTCCAGGAGTGGCCTTCTGTCTGAGGTTCTTGTGGTAGCTACAGGTTTCAAAAGCATGTGCCACCATCTTGGCATCACCCTGTTTGGCAGATATGCTGGATGGAGACCCCAGGTAGGGGAGGAGTGCATACTATTTCTTAGGCTATGTCCTTCCTGGCAGTGGCAGCTGGAAGACAAGGTGCAGGTTGCTTTCTAATCTCTGTCATCCCTAGGAAACACCCATAGGGCAGTGGTACAAGCAGATTTCTAGCTTGTCCCCTGCCAGTCAAAAACATTTTTAGTGATTGCAAGCATCAGAGGTGTGACCTGTTCTCTAGTCTTTGCCCTTCCTAATAAAGGAACTTAGAGTGGGAGGAAAAGCCCTCAGCAAATTCGCACCGGCTCTCCAAGCTTGATCCTCCCTCTCTGAGATGCTTGTGGTGGCTGCCAGCATCAGAGGTGCAAACAACTCTCCTGGCACCACACTGTTTGGCAGACATGCTCACTGGAGATTCCCTAGAGGGTGTGTGTTATTTTGTGGACTCCACCCTTCCTGGCACGGGCTGCCATCATCAAGGTTTGTGCTGCTCTCTAGTCTCTGCTCTCCCTGGGAGGGACATATGTGACAGCTTACAGCAGCAGTGCACCCAGATCCCCAGTCCTGGCCTTCCTTGTCAAAGGTGTTTGTGGTGATTGCCTGTGTCAGAGCTGTGTGCTGCTCTGCACCACCATGCTTGATGAAGGCGGGCAGTATTGGTGCAGAGGTGCATACAATATCCTAAGCTCCTTTCTTCCTGACAGATATTCTCAGCAGCAGCAGTAGAGTAACCCACCACTTCGTAGGTACTGTAATCCCTGGAAGTGTGGTCACTCTGCTCTTTACCCCTTCCAGTTGTAGACACTGGTGGGGTGAGGAGAGCATGGTACCCTTTAAGTCACAAGGTTTTCAGTTCACAGCTCACTTCATCAGTCTGCTTCACAGGCATTCCCTATGATATTAACTAGTATTTCTATATTGAAGTTTTAGGGATCTAATTGCTTCCTGAGTATTAAGTTTAGACATGGTTGCTTCAAGATGGCTGATCACTACAGTTCTCCACCAGAAATTTGAGAAGAGCAGAATGGTTCTCAATCAGTAGGTGGCTTATCCACCTCTGTTCCGTATTATCTCAGTCTGAATCTCTCTGTACCTTACTTTTTTCCCAAGTAAGCCATTCTGCTTTTCCTGTTCCTCTTTCTTCCCTTTTACCCCAACTCTCAGTCCTCCCTTGTTGGGACAGGTCCTGGTTCCAGGTTAACCATTTATTTCCTGTTTTGTGTTCAAGGAACAAGAATTACTGAATATATCTAAGCTTCTGACCTTCCAATATTGTAAGTCAGTGCATACCCTCTGTAACCTACCTCTTTGCTTGGATGTTCATTGACTTCCTTGATTGCAAACTGCAAAGAAATGGGACCTATAGCTCACTTCCTTTCCACAATCTTGGGTCGCCTTCTCCAACTTTCTTCTAAAATACATTTGCCTCCATTTGATTTACCTTTAGGTGACAATTCACTGCTGTTTCTGAAGGGGTTTGACAGAATATGTATGATAATTATTTCTCTAATACTTTTTGTGTGGTTTTGCCAGATTCAATCAGAGACAATATGATGTTTCAGAGAAAAGAAACATTGGTTTTTTTTTCTTCAGATGCTGTGTGTTTGACTAAGGGATGCAAAAGAAACCTAACTCTGAGAAGCAGATAATGATTAACCAAGATAGTACATTGCATTTACTTGCTGAGAAACATTTCAAAGGATTGCACACTTTAGAAAACCCAATTATATATTTAAAACACATCTTAGCAAGACAGCTATTACTACCACCACATTTACAAATAACACAAGTAAAACACAGATATTCAAGTTATCTGAATAAAATGTTTGCTACCAAGTTGTAGAGAGACTTTTAATTTATATCTCTTTGACCTAAAGTTAATTTTAGTTATATCAGTATGCTAAAATAGTGCTATATAATAATCAAGCTGTTGTGAAAGAATTTTTTCATAAAACATATTGAGGCAAATTTTGTGTGTGTGTGTGTGTGTGTGTATTCATGCGCATGCAAGTAAGTAAATATGAAGAAATTGAAATGGACTATCCTAGTTCTGAAATTCACAGGATATGTTAGTTTGAACATTTCTGATAACATTTGGTCATCTACCCATGGTTATCACAAAAACAATAAGACTGGATTTGGACACAATTGAATATTTTCCATGGTAAAGAATATTTATTTTACACATTTTTTTCTAATTTCTGTGTTTTGTTATTTTGGTTTGAGATCAAAACTAATTAAAGTCTGGGGACTCTCTTCCCCTGGGGTATTTACTAAAATTTTTTCAAGGCCTTAATGACAAGTTACCAAACAATCTGCCAAGTTAGATCTTAATCAATAATACAAGTCAGCATGAAGATACGAATGGTGTGACTACATTGTGTACAACAGGGGATATGAAAAATTGTGCCCTATATGTATAATATGAATTGCAGTGCATTCTGCTCACATATATAACAAATTAAAATTTCAAAAAAGAACAGAAAAAATAATACAAGTCAGTTTTCAATCTTCCTAGTAGTGTAGGATCATTTCCACAGATGAATGAGTTTACCATCTACATCTAGCCAGCAACATTTTTCTAGCCAACAATTTTCTATGTAAAAATAGGCTACATAGTGAGAAGATACATCTGAGTGCAGAAAATTTAAACGTCAGCAATTCTAAGAGCAGTAGCGATTTAAACAGTATTTAAGCTAGATCTCAAACTGGGGGAAAAGTACATTATGTACCTTGCTTGGACATGGAAATTATATAGAGAGTTTATATGGCTAATGTTAATTTTCACAGATGTCAGAATTTGGTGATAATACCTGTAACAGGAAAAGAACATCTTAGTGACAGTCTTAAACATATATTTGGTAGGTTGCTTAAAATTTATGTTTAGGGGAAGTAGTATGGAGTCAATATTTATGTTTGACTATCTGTTTTTAACTCTGTACCACCCTTAATCATCATGTGCTTAATTTAATAAGTAGAATAAGTCACTGAATTTATGCTTTTCCTTTTAGAAAAACTGTTTATTGAGCTGTGATTCTGGGGACTTGAGTTTATTTCAAACTACCTTCTATGTACTCACAGAAAAAATCTGAAATCATGCTAACATCAAGGACATATTGTGTTCCAAAATGATATAGATATTTATAAATGGAAGATTTTTTAAAAAGGTTAGTAAAGTAATATATATATATATATAAAAGTTATATATATATATATATATATATAACATTATGATCCTCATTTTGTGTAGATTTGGTTTCATCTTTATTAAGGAAATAAATAATATGTTAAAGCTGGCCATCAATAAATGTTTATTCAATTGAATAATTAAATGATGAAATATGCTGTATTTTTTAGGAATTATTTAATAAATTACTTAGAACTTTTTATAGTGGCAATTCATATTTCTACTCAAAGAATAGTGTCAATGGTCTAATTTTATTCATTATCCATATGTTTTTTTTCCTTAAAATGATACATTTTTTTTTTGTTTTAGTTAGTTGATGATTATCTAGCATGTACTTATGAAACATTAAGATTTTAAAATAACAATTACTAAATTAAAATACAAATGAATTAAACATACTTTGATGTTTTTCATTTACCTCTAATTTTAATGATTAAACATTAGCTATTCTACTTAATCTATTTTTGATCTTTTTACCACTTTTATTCTCAAAGTTATAACATGTAACCTGATGCATACAAAGTTATGAAGGTATAAACTCATAATTTTGATGAATGTTATGCCTTGTTATAATAGAACTAGAGCAACTTGCAGAACAGGGTAACTGTAATGATACTGAGATAATTATAATCATTGACAATTTTTGTGCACTTAGTGCAATGCTTCGTGATCACCTTATAGTTGAGATCCTTTACTTACTTTTGCTCTAGACAAATAAATCAGGTCCTAGCCAGGTGTGGTGGTGCATGCTTATAATCCCAGTGGCTTGGAAGCTGAGTTAGGGGATCATGAGTTCAAAGCCAGCACCAGCAAAAACAAGGCACTAAGCAACTCAGTAAGATCCTGTCTCTAAATAAAATACAAAAAAAGGGCTGGGGATGTGGCTCAGTGGTTGACTGCCCCTGAGTTCAATCCCCAGTACCCACCTACCCCCCAAATTAAAATAAATCGAGTCCTATAACAGACAGATGTGTTCTACATGTGTAGGTAAATGGAGTTCTTAGTTCAGTGGAAGAAAAGGACAGGCCAGATAATGTGTCTAAACATAAATATACAGATAAGAATTCTATGAGATTATACAGGATAATAAATTTGCAAACTTTCAGGGTTATATGGTTTAAAAAGTTTAAAGATAAATATGTGTAAGAATTCCAATTTGTTTTTTACCTACTTATGCCATGTGACTTTCACCAATTGACCTGGGTTTTTAATTATGAGGAACCCACTGTTTTTCATATTTATATAAATTGCTGTGTAAATATGGCAGACACAGCTTAAAATAATTTCTTATCTAACTCACCAGGCTTCTTTTCCCCAGACATTAGTACTCTCCTCTATGTTGATATAGCACTTATTTCATATGTCAACTCAGGGTTTATTGAAGATATAGACCCTGTCCTAATTCATTCATGCTCCCATTTTAGCACCTAGTAGAATATGTATAAAATAAAGTGAATACCAGCAAATGTAACATAAAAATGAATGAATGATAAAGGATTTTCAAGAACTATTTTAATTGCCACTCTGAAATAATATTAATCTAACTTTCAGTAGAATTAGTGCTTGATGCTCACTAATGACAGAATGTTTAATTATTAGCTCAGTAGTTTATATTTCTTTAGACTAATGACTAAAATAACAGCAGTGCTTTTTCTTCTTCACCGATATCATTTGTCACAAATATGACCCAAATATAAATACCCGTAAAAGAACCATGAACTTAAACTAGAAGGTGGCATTGTTTTACATTATGAAATTTCCTGATCCAATAATAGAAAACTGAATGTTCATGTCTTTTGACATATGTGCTTCTTCAGTCCTGTTCTGACAGAAAATGCTTATAAATATGGAAACTTCTACAAGTGCAACCTTGTCTCCATGAAAATGTGAAAACGCTGAACTCCATGGAATTTGTTCAACTTTCTGTTTAGCAAATGGTTAATAGCTTATGCTCTTTTGAAGTTATTGACCTGGTTTTATTGGACTTCGGTGAAGTAAAACATAATCCTAACACTCAAATATTATTATTTTAAAAGAAATATGGGTACACAGAAAACTGTAATAAAGATAAATAGTACCAGTCAATGTCATAAGTAGTTTAAATATAGTAACTCATCTAAGTCTCATGACTACCCCTTGAGATACTAAATGGATGGGGCTTGACTTTGAAACAGCACAAACCCTGATCTGTGCTCTTAGCCTACAAACTACACATTCTCTCTGTTATGCTGGTAAAATGGCAGGAGTTATGCCACTAAGGGACAGAGGAACCCAAGTAGATAGGGAGAAATCTTTTTAGAATTTCATGAGATTGTAAGCTTTGAAGAAGCTCCAACAATAGAAATGAAATGGTTAATCCTGAGGAAAATAAAAACAAAGGTGCATATATGTGAGCATGCAAACATTGTGGGACCACCACAAGAGTACTCATTTGGCTGGAATTTGAGTAATATGTTTAAAAATAATAGAACATAAATTTTGTAAGGCAGCTTGGCTCCAAGTCACTGAAGATTTAGAATTCTAGATATTAAAACTTTACTTGGTCAGCAATAGGGAATATTAATGATTTGGGGGCAGGGTTATTATGTAAACCCAGAAATTTCTGTTGCTCTATTTATGGCATGACGAAAATTAGCCAAAAAGGAAAATAAAACAGTATATTTAATTAAATTTTATTAAATAATTGATTTGTAATTTAAACAGCTAAATAGAATAAATTAACTAGGTTTTCCTTTATGTTTTTGTTCAAATATACAATTATTAATAGCTAGAACCCATGGTTATTAGAAATGGTATAAGATTTTAGGTTCAAAATTTTAGAAGGTAGGTTTACAGTTTACAAGGTTCTTTACCCACCTTAAAAAAACAGAAGAACAAACAAAATTGTCAGTTCTACAGAGGCTAAGAAACACTGAAGTTGATCAGTCTTTTCAGTATTCTCCATTTTAACAAAATTTAGATGATTGTTGAACAATATATGGTAAAGAGTCTCTGGTGAGATGATGGCAAATACTATCTGTTAATCCAGAATTGGAGAGAATGTTAAAAATATTTGATCCATAGATTTATATATTATAGTGAATATACTGATTGATATATGTATACTGAATATCACTGGTTTTAATCTACTTTATTTGTGCTCCAGCCTTGTTACATTTCTTACAGAGGCATGATGCATGGGAATGAGACCTTAGTAAGTGATTTCATCCTTGTGGGACTCTTTCCTGAATTTCGGCATTCCACTGTTCTCAACTCCATAATCATCTTTATCTACATCCTTGCCTTCTTGGGAAACATACTTTTGATTGTCTTGATTTGCAGTGACTCTCGGTTCCATACACCCATGTACATTCTCCTCAGTCAACTTTCCATCATTGACTTGACATTAACTTCCACCATTGTCCCAAAGATGGCCTCAAACTTTTTTACAGGGAAAAGGAGCATATCATGGATTGGCTGTGGAACACAAAGTTTCTTTTTTCTGATGCTGGGAATGTCAGAATGCCTCATCTTGACTCTCATGGCTTATGATCGTTATGTGGCTGTCTGTAACCCATTGCGTTATCCCACCATCATGAGTACCAGGATCTGTCTGCACATGATTGCTGGGTGTTGGATTGGAGGATCTTCAAGTTCATTTATTCACACAGTATATCCAATGCATTTTCCCATCTGTGGGTCAAGGGAAATCCAACACTTCTTTTGTGAGGTCCCAGTCCTCATTAAGCTCTCCTGTGAAGACACTTCAGTGTATCAGTTAGTGGTGGTAGTGACAAGCATTGTGCTGCTTGTTGTCCCTTTTAGTCTCATCACAACTTCCTATACTTTTATCTTCATCACTGTTTTCTATATGAATTCTGTTAAGGGCAGAAGGAAAGTTCTTGCCACCTGCTCTTCCCATCTAATAGTGGTGAGTCTTTTCTTTGGCCCAAATATATTCATCTACATGACTTTTACTTCTTCTCATAGTCCACAGCAGGACCAGGCACTTTCTGTTTTCAGCAATATCCTCACTCCCATGCTGAACCCCATAATCTACAGCCTGAGAAACAAAGAGGTGGTGGCAGCTCTCAGGAAGCTCTCTGGGAGATGTGTGATATTGTAGTAGATGAGTAGTCCTTCCATATGGGAAAATGACATGTTTATGACCAAAGGCAAAAGTATAGATTAAAGTCTGAAGACCAAGAATGTATGGTTTGATTTCAGGAAACCAAGATGATTGTGACTCTATGTAAATGGAATTTTTCATATATAATGTTTCAGATCTCCAATGGAGATTTATATACTTTTTTAATAAAAATCATTGGGGCATTATTAAGTTAGAAAAAGTGTTAATTTTTTTTATTAATTAAAAATTATATTTAGTCTGAAATCTCTGAGGTTCTTAGAAATTTCCTATAAATAAGGACTTTGGGTCTCAAAATAAACAGCTTATTTGAATCTTCTTGGTACTTAGGATAGGAAGACTATTAAAATCAGAGTTAAGTATTAAAATGACATATTGCTAGGTGAATTCCAAGGTCAAATATTAACTTACATCTTTTGTAATGCAATATGTTAAGGAAAATGGCTTGTTAAACTACCAGAGTATAAGGTATAATTATTTGTATATGTTAGATATCATAACTTCATGCTCTTCAGTACCAACATTATTTTTTACATGTTTACCACCTATAATTAATTATTATAAACTCCACAACTAAAAATTCAAATCCTATTTTTTAAACATTTCTTTTAAATTATAGGAGGACACAATACCTTTATTTTATTTTTATGTGGTACTGAGGATTGAACCCAGTGCCTCATGCATGCTAGGTGAGATTTCTACCACTTAGCCACAACCCAACCCCACAAATCCCATTTTATCAACTTTTTTATCTTAAAAATGAAGAATATTACATACATCACTAGTATACTGAACAACTGGGATTCACTGTGTTCTATCAGAAAACCCTATGATCCTTCCCTTATCACCTCTCTCCTACATTATTCTCCCTTGTCCCCCTATGCTCTGGGTGAATTCTTAGAAACTCTTTGCAGCTGGTTTGTTCCTATTCATGTTTAACTACAATAGGAGTCTCAATTACATAGCCTTAATAAATTGTCTTCCCTCACATATTTCCATGAAGTACAACTCACTCCAGGTATATTTAGTTATTAAACCAGTAGGACTCATAGAGTATAGAAATAAAATATCCTTATTCTTCCTTCTTTCTATAGGATACCCACTCTCATAGCTAAGGAGAACCCTCTTATCCAGTCTAATACCAGACTGACCATTTTCATCTTATGAGGGATTGTTGCTTAGCCCATTTGACTTGGTGGATCTGACAGAACCTAGGTCATAAAGGATACCTCCAGATGTTGTGTTAATTAGTGCTCCGTAGTAAGTGTTCCATTTTTTACTAGGGACATGCCTGTGATTCTTTTTAAAATTAAATTTGTTTATAACTGATACATAAATATAGATATTAATGGAGTGACATGACTTTTTGTTACATGTATAACATGTAATGTTCAAATTGAGGATAAATGTATCTATCTCTTCAGACATTTATAATTTCTTTAGGGTGAAACATTCAAAACATTTTCTTCTGTCTTTTGGAAATATATGTTATAAAATTATATATTTACTTTTTAATTGTGCACAAGAGCTTTTTACTCCTAACTATAAATTGTTAACCATTTAGCAGCTTCTTCTCATTCCTTCCTCTTCTCTCCTCTTGCTCTGGTAACAACAACTACACCCTCAATTTTCATGAGATCAACAATTTTACATTCCACTTATGAGTGAGACCATGTGGTACTTGTATTTCTGTGTCCATATTATTTAATATAATATAATGATTTCCAATTCCAGCAAATTGCCACAAATTACAGGACTTTGTGGGGACAGGTGCATGCAGTACTGCATATGTGGCCTACATAAAGGGCTGAGTAGCAGGCCATTCCCCTCATGCTAGGTGCATGAGTGGCAGACCACTTACCCTGTAGGCACAGCCATGGGCATGAGGCCATGTGTTGCAGTCCCTGCACTTGCTCCACGTCCCAATCCTTGATTGGTCACTGCAAGTATGGTTGGCAAGAAATTGTATTATGGCTCTCTATAATCTGCCTAGCTACTGCCTGAGCATATATACATGATAACAGCACAATAAAATCAGACCTGCTTGCAGCCACACTCTCCTCTATCCTGTTCCATGGACCTCCTTGCAGGATGAGACAGTCCATGCAACTGGCACCCTAACAGGGTCCTGAGGTAAGCCTATAAGACAGGGTGTGGCCCCTCACAGAGTGGTGAGGAAGGGGAAATGGGGAACCTACAGAATTCCACCAAAGACTCACATCTGCAAGTGCTGTGTGTACTCTCTTAGATACTAGAGGTTTAACCCTGAATAAGAGAGAAGCCCAGAAGTTCTGGAATGTTGTGATAAACATTAACCCATGGATCAGTGCCACTGATGTTTTTGATCCTAGGATAATGGGATAAAATAATGGCAAATGTGTGGCAAGCTGAAGTGAGACAGGGGTATACTTCACCATGACATTTTTTCCTATTGTGACAGCCATTCAGCAAAATTTAGGGGGTCCTACAACAGATACTTGTCATATAATGATGGCCCTGAGGAAAGATAATGCTGTGAGAGACAGACAAGGGGAAAGAAGTGAGGGCAAAAATCTACTACAAAGCAAGCAACTGCAGCAGGCACAGAAAAATGGGAGCAAGAATCTACTTCAAAGCAAGCAACCACAACATGTGCAGGAGGGAGAGAGGCAAGAAATGGTACCACTAGCCTTCATGGTACAGTAAGAGGTGACCACAAATGGTGCAAGTGCACCTTCTACTGACAGGCAAAGATTATATCCTTCCCTAAGTCAATGGCAACTGCCTCCTTATGAGGCAATGCCAAAGCCACCAAGGAACTATGACAGCTTAGAAATGACCAGGCCACCAGACACGCCCAAGCCATGGTCTCCCAGAAACCCATTCCAGGCCAGAGATCCTTTTGAAGATCTATTTCAGATAAGAGATGAAAAATGGGGTAAAGAAATACAAGCCTTCCCAGTCAACACGGCCCCCACACCACAGTGCCCTGCCACTTGGTATCCACAGCATTGGGTATCCTGAAGGAGTTAAAGAAGACAGTAAAAGAGGATGGGCCCTGGGGGCCACTTGCAGAGCAAATGCTCAAATCACTCAGTCTTGAACTTAATTGCCCTCAAGACTGGAAAGACCTAACCAGTGCCGCTCTTGAGCCCATGACATTTTGAAGTGGAATGCATTTTTCTATGATGAATATGAACAGAAGGGGGATCATAACCACATAACAAATGTTAACCTCCCAGCTGAATGCTTGCAGGGAGAGGGAATCTACAGTTTCCCTGTGGTCCAGCCTACAGGCCCACCAAATTATTTTTTATCAGGTGTGGCTCTGTACTTTGAGAGCCTGGAGGAAGTTACCAGCTGGGGGAGGTACAGTTTTTATACAGCACTTAAGGCAGAAAGCCACTGAAGACTTACCACAGTTTATTGACAGATAAACAAGGCAGTAGAAGGAAAAGTGTCTCATGAATGATCTAGGGCTGCCTTAGCCAAGGGATTGATCTGGGATGGACTAAATAAGGAACATAGACCAGCAGTGGTGCCAGTATAAAATGGCACACAGGATGACTGGATTTTGGCCATTTAGGATATAGGGACACAAGAACCTCAAGCCTCTCTGCTGGCCTCAGCCATGGCAATTGCATAATTGCACCCTTTCTTCCCATTATCCCTTTACAACCTGCTGGAGTGAATATCCAAGAGTTAAAATCTAATGCTTTATGGCAAATAGATGTCACTCATTATGCACCTTTTGAAAATTTAAAATATATTCATATAATCATTGATATCTGTTCAGGCTGTGTAATGGCCACAGCCTCCACAGCAGAAACCACAAAAAGGCCATCTACTTAAATGTTTTGCAATTTAAAGAAAAAAAATTAAAATAAATTAGAGTTTGTTCAAGGCATTGCAATGGGACTTGGTATAGTTTTCCCCTCTGTTTTGTAACTTGGTCTTTAATTCCTTGTGTGTTCTTTCTATGATGCCTTCAGTCTGAGGGTTATAGAGGATCCCAGTTAAGTGTTGTATATGCCAATAATTGCAAACTGCTTGAAATGTCTTGCTAAAATAGGCTGGCCCATTGTCATTTTTAGTAGACATGGGAACATACATAATTTCAAAACAGTTTAATAAATGTCAAATGGCCATTTTTGTGGTTTTTCTTATAGAGGCTGTGGCCATTACACAGCCTGAATAGATATTATGATTAGCCTGAATAGATATTATGATTACAGGAATATATTTTAAATTTCCAAAGGTGTATAGTGTGTGACATCCATTTGCCATAAAGCATTAGATTTTAACTCTCAGGGATTTACTCCAGCAGGTTGTAAAGAGCCAATGGGGAGAAAAGGTGCACATTTTTGCAGTCTCTGACTAGCTGTTTGCAAGCCTCCTTAGTTCTGTTTTTATGTAACTGCTATGGCTGAGGCCAGCAGAGAAGCTTGAGCTGCTTGTGTCCTATATCCTGGGTGGCCAAAATCCAGTCATCCAGAGTGCTGTTTTGTACTGGTGCCACTGCTGTTCTATGTTCCTTATTTAGTCCTTCGCATATGAAGCCCTTGACTAGGACTGCCCTAGCTCCTTCATGAGACACCTTTCCTTCTACCACCTTGTTTACTCTGTCAATAAACTGCAGTAAGTCTTCAGTGGCTTTCTGCCTTATCAGTGGCTTTTTGCCTTAAGCCCTGTATAAAAACTGTACCCCCCACCCCCAGCTGGTAACTTCTTCCAGGCTCTCAGAGCACAGAGCCACACCTGATAAAAATAATTTGGTGAGCCTGTGGCTTGTACCACAGGGAAACTGTAGATTCCCTCTCCCTGCAAGCATTCAACTGGGAGGTTAATATTTGTGGTGTGGTTACAATCCCCCTGCTGTTCACATTCATTATAGAAGAATGTCTTCCATTTCAAAATGTCACAGGCTCAAGAGTGGCTCTGGCTAGGTCTTTCCAGTCTTGAGGGCAATTAAGTTCAAGACTGAGTGATTTGAGCATTTGCGGCCTTCTTTAACTACTTCAGGGTACCCAATGCTGTGGGTACCAAGTGGCAGGGCACTGTGGTGTGGGGGCCATGTTGACTGGGAAGGCTTGTATTTCTCTACCCTATTTTCATCTCTTACTTTAAATAGATCTTCAAAAGGATCTCTGGCCTTGAATAGGTTTCTGGGAGACCATGGTTTGGGCCTGTCTGGTGGCCTGGCCATTTCTAAGCTGTCATAGTTCCTTGGTGGCTTTGGCATTGCCTCATAAGGAGGCAGTTGCCATTGACTTAGGAAAGGATACAGTTTTTGCCTGTCAGTAGAAGGTGCACTTGCGCCATTTGTGTTCACTTCTTCCTGTACCATGAAGGCCAGTGGTACCGTTTCCTGCCTCTCTGCCTCCTGCACCTGGTTGCTTGCTTTGAAGTAGATTTTTGCCCCCACTTCTGTCTGCTTCTTTGTCTCTCACAGCCTCATCTCTCAGGGCCATCATTATATGACAAGAGTCTGTTGTAGGGACCCCTAAATTTTGCTGAATGGCTGTCACAATAGGAAAAAAAATGTCATGGTGAAGTATACCCCTGTCTCACTTCAGCTTGTTGCCCATTTGCCATTATCTTGTCCATATCCTAGGATCAGAAACACCAGCAGCACTGATCCATGGGTTAGTGTTTATCACAACATCCCAGAACTTCTGGGATTCTCTCTTTTTCAGGGTTAAGAGAGTGCACAGCACTTGTAGCTGTGAGTCTTTGGTGGAACTCTGTAGGCTCCCCATTTTCCCTTCCTCACCACTCTGTTAGGGGCCACATCCTATTATATAGGCTTACCTCAGGTCCCTTTTCAGGCCCAGCAAGGAGGTCCATGGAACAGGATAGAGGAGAGTGAGGCTGCAGAGTCACTATTCAAGACCTTCAGAGACCAAGCAGCAATCAGGTCTGATTTTATTGCACTGTTATCATGTACATATGCTCAGGCAGTAGCTAGGTAGATTATAGACAGCCACCAATATGATTTCTTGCCAACTGTCCTTGCAGCAACCAATCAAGGAGTGGAACGTGGAGCAAGTGCAGGGACTGCAACATGTGGCCTTACACCCAGGGCTGTGCCTATGGGGTAAGTGGTCTGCCGTTTATGCACCTAGCATGAGGGGAGTGGCCTGCCACTCAGATGCCTTTATGTATGTTATGTTTGCAGTACTCTATGCATTTGTCCCCACCATTTGCATTCTTACCAATAGTATGAAGAGTTCCCTTTTCCTCACACTCTCGCCAGCACTTGTTATATATTGTGTTTTTTATTTGGTTTTGATATTCATTTTACTTATTAGTGATGGAACTCTTTCTTAAAAGGAGAATAATTTTGTGCAATTGATGGCAGAGCTTTACTCCAGAATCCTAGGAGCAATAATTGGTGTACATCTTTCTACTACTAACACCTTCAATATCTAGACTTTTTGATCACATGGCCTAAGTTACAGGACTACTTTGTTTATTACCTGTAGCTGTTATGGTGGACTTCTTTTTCTCCTTGGATCACTCTAAGCAACAATCTTACACATCAGCCTGTCTATGAACTAGATCAATATTTGTAGGCATATATTTTTTCTTCATTCCATTTGGGTAGTTCATATGTCTTTAGAAATTTGTTAATGTCTTTGAGATTTTCTATTTTATTGGAGTATAAATTTTCAAACTAGTTCTCATTATATTCTGTTTTTCCATAGTGTCTGTTGTAATATTTTCTTTTTCATTATGAATTTTAGTAATTTGAGTTTTCTCTCTCTTCCTCTTCATGAATGTAGCTAAAGGTTTATGATGAAAATGCCTAACATACAGAATAAGAATAGAATTTTAAAGGCTGTGAGAGAAAAAAATTCAAATTACATATGGGGGAAGCTAATTCAGATTTCATCTGATTTCTCAACCCAGATCCTTAATACCAGAAACATCATATATCAAACTCTAAAAGAAATGGATGCCAAATGAGATTTTATGTGCCACAAAACTACACTTCAGATTTGAAGATTAAATAATAAACTTCCATGATAATCAAATTTAAAAAAATTCACAAATAGAAAATCCACACTACAGAACATTCTCAGCAAAATATTCCATAAGGAAGAAATAAAGAAAACCAATAATAACAACCAGCAAAGGGAGAAGCTACAATAAAGGAACAGCCAATCAAAGGAGAAATGAAGTCAAATTAAAAACCAAAAATAAAACAAAATGACTGGGAATATGAATCATATATCTCAATAATAACCCTGAATGTTAATAGCCTAAACTCATCAATCAAAAGACAATATACTGGCAAAATGAATTTTAAAGAAGACCCAACAATATGCTGTTTTCAAGAGACTCACCCCCTAGTAAAAGATATTCACAGACTGAAGGTGAAATGTTGGGGAAAAAACATATCATTCACATGGTCTTTGTAAGCAAGTGGGGGTTTCCATTCTCATATCAAATAAAGTGGACTTCAAGCCAAAGTTAGTCAGAAGGATAAAGAAGGACATTTCATACTGCTTAAGGAAACTATCAACAAGACATAATAATCATAAATTTTTATGCCCCTCAAATGGAGCGTCTATGTACATCAAACAAACCTTTCTCATCTTCAACAATCAAGTAGGCCACAACATAATAATACCGGGTGGCTAAAATACATTTCTCTCACCACTGGATATTTGGATAGATCTTCCAAATAAAAACTATGCAAAAAAAAAAAACCACTGTGGAGTTCAATAATACAATCAATAATTTAGACTTAATGGCCATCTATAGAGTATTTTATCCATCATTGAGTGAATACACTTTTTTCCCTGCAACACATGGATGCTTCTCTAAAATAGACCATATGTTATGCCACAAAACACCTCTTAGTAAATACAGAAAATTAGAAATACTACCCTGAATTCTATCAGATCATAACATAAAGAAACTAGAAATCAATGATAAGATAAAAAATATAAAAGCTACTCCAACACCTGGAGACTAAATAACATGCTACTGAATGACAATTGGATAGCAGAAGAAATCAGGGATGAAATAAAACAGTACTTATAGGTAAATAAGAACACCATACAATATGTCAAAATCTCTGGGATATTCTGAAGGCAATGCTAAGAGAAAAGTTCATTGCATTGAGCTCATTCTTTAAAAGAATAAAATGTCAACAAATAAATGACCTAACATTACATCTCAAAGCCCTAGAAAAAGAAGAACAAATCAACACCCAAAGCAGTAAAAGATGGGAAATAATTAAAATCAGACCTGAAATCAATAAAATTGAAATAAAACAATAGAAAAATTGTCAAAGTAAAAAGTGAGTTTTCCTCATCTTTTTAAAAATGTTTTTTTTAGGTGTTAATGAACATTTACTTATTTATTTGTTTATATGTGGTGCTTAGAATAGAACCCAGTGTGTCACCCATGCTAGGCAAGTTCTCTACCACTGAGCCCAAACCCCAGCACTCTCTATATCTTTTTGAGACTACTATTTTTTTTTCGCTGTGTGCTTATTGTGAGTATGGCATAAACCATTACAGTCTGTTTCAAGGAGGTGACAACACAGCATTAATCACGTGGAAATCTATGTTTCTTTTCCCTCATATTTTATGTCACCAAATTTAAATGGCTTGGATCATTTGTAGTGTGTTCTCTGATCACAATGGAGCCAAATGCTGTACAAGACCATTATCATAGAATATCTTCAAACACTTTGAAAACCACTAAATATTGCCATGGATGAAAACTCAGGCAAATAAAAATATTCTTTGCTTAGAATAAACTGATTAAATTATTAAAATCTCTTATTAAACTGATCCCATATTGTTATATAATGACTTAATTTATTTTTATAGCTTTTCATTTAAGTCCTCATCTGATAAGTATACATGTTCCTAATTACTTTTAGTTTCTGTTTCAAAAGAATTATCTTTTACCAAACTTTCACATATGAAGTGAAATATATTTCAGGTAGCATATCCATGTGTCTTCTTTTGTTATCTATCTATCTATCTATCTATCTATCTCTTTCTCTTTTTCTTCCGTCATCCTATGTCTTTTTACTGGAAAATTTATTTATATTTCAGGTTATTATTAATAAGTGTAAAAACTTACTCTTGTCATTTTGCTAATAGTTTTCTGATTTTCTCTATATTCTTTGTGCTTGTCTTTCTCTGTTATTATCATTGTAGTTTAGAAGTTTTCTGTAGTGATCACATTTGGTACTTTTCTTTTTCTCATTATGTATCTGTTGTACCAGTAAGTTTTTAAATTTTATGTGTTTTAAAGTATTTTTATTAACATGTATTAATGGAGTATAGTATGGATGTTTTCATACATAGATACACATACCCTGATCAAATTCCTTTATCCACACCCAACTCCTCAACCTCTAGCAGTTTTACTTCCACATTCAGGTTGATGTTTTCCTTTTAACATCTACACAGGAGAAAGAATACATTTTGCTGATCTTTTTCTGTCTGGCATATTTCACATAACCAGTTTCTGCATTTCCAACCATTTTTCTTCACATGATGAGATTACATATTTATGTGTCATCTCTATCTCCATTCATTTTTGATGGGTGCTGAGGCTCATTCCTTCTTAACTATTTTTATTAGTGCATCAATAACATGGGCATGTAGGTATCATTCTGGTATAATGATTTCATTTCTATTAGTCATATACCCAGAATGTGATATCTGGATCATATGGCAGATCTATTTTCAGTTTTTGGAGGAATCTCCGTATGGCTCTTCAAATTGGATTTATTAATTGAACATACCCACTCCATGTATGAGAGTTTTTTATTTTCCATATCCTTGCCAGCATTCAATTTTGCCTTTTTTAAAAAAAACAAAACAAAACAATTGTAACTGGAACAAGACAGCATGTCTCAATAATTTGCATTTCCCCAATGACTGATAATATTGTACATTTTCATATAGTTCTTGCCTGTTCAGATAATTTGCCCATTTTTTAGTTGGGTTACTTTTTGTTGTTGGGGTTCCTGTGACCTTTATATTATAGGATGTTTTTAATATTTATAAATGAATAGTACCCACATATTTCCTTCCTAATTTTCATCTATAGGTTGTCTCTTTGCTCTGTTGACTTTTTCCTTTGTTGTGTAGAAAAATTTAAGTATGTTGCAAGACCCTTTGAGTATTTCTCCTTTTTTTTCCTGTGGGGTAGGTACTATCATAAAATCGTTACCTGTACTAATATCTTGAAGAGATTTCCCTGGTTTCTTCCATTAGATTCATAGTTTCCCATGTAACTGATTCACAGATATATATATATTTAAAGAATTTAGTATTTATGTTTCCTTCTTTCAGATCATATATGCTTTTATATGTTTTCACACATAATTTCAAAAGTACTTTCTTAGGATTATTCATATTTGTCCCCAAAATATAAAATTTAAAGTGTATTTTGATTTCTATATTAAATTATTAATATTAAATTTGCATGCATTCCACAATATTTTATATATAGGATTCATTAATGTATCCCCATATTTGCAAAATACATACTTTTAGGACTCACACTTTTTCCTTTGTCAGATCCCGTATATTTATATCTCACACATGTTTTCACAAGTACACTCTTATGAATATTCATATTTCCCATGTTAGTCTTAATTCTCTAATTCTAACCCTAGATCAGTACATTATTTGATATTATCTTACCATGCCTCTGTATATAAATATGAAATAAAATTCATATTTCATTACAGAAATATGAATTTTAATGTTTAGTTTGACATTTATTTTCTATTTTCAATGTTAAATTTGTATACATATCACATTATATCACATCTGGGATTCATCCATGTGTCCCCCTACTTACAAAATATATATTTACAAAACTCACACTTTTCTATTCCTTGTGTCAGATCTTGTATATTTAAATATGTATTTGCACATATTTTCACAAGTATATTCTCATGTATATTTTCTCATATATATATTAATATTAATTTTTGAACCCTAACCCTAGCTCAGTACAAAATTTGATATTACCTATTCCATACCTCTACAGCTAAACCGAATGTGACTCCAATCCATGTACACAAATAAGAATTTTCAAGTGTATGTTGACTTCTATTTTCAGTTATCAAAGTTAAATTTGGATGCATATCAAAATACATCATATATAGGATTCATCCACACGTCCCCATATTTACAACATATATATTCACGGGATTTTTAATCTAATCTTCCCTGTTTCAAATCTTATATATTTACATATGTTTTCACATATATTTTCACATGTAATTTTTTATGAATATTCACATTTCTCCATACTAATCTTAATTCTCTAACCCTAATCCTAGATCCATACAAAATTTGATTTTACCTTTACCATACCTCTGTATACAAATCTAATGTGATTTATATACATATAAACAAATATGAAATGTAAAGTGTATTTTGACTAATTTCAAATTTTAATGTTAAATTTGCATACATATCACAATATATAATTTAGTATGCATCAGAGAATCCTTATATTTGAAAATTTTATAGTCTTGCAAGCTCTTCTCAGCCAGCACATTTGAAGCACAGTTCAGCCTTTTCACATCATTCTACATGCATGATATTTAAACTGGGCTAGCAAGAAAATGTGGTGAGTAAGATTACCAAACTTTGGGGTGGAGAGTGAGTGTTAAGGGAATCTGTTTGCCAAAGTTTCATTAAAATCCTTTGCTCAAACTTTACCCAAAACTCACTTCAATGAACTCACTTCAACTGACATTTAAAGCACAGGTTAGCCCTTTCACAGCACAGTGCAGGCACAATATTTAAAGGATGGTAGCAAGAAAGACTTTTTGAGTAGAATTACCAAACTGTGAAGGGATAGAGGAAATGTTAAGCAGATCCATTCATCAAAGTTTCCTTGAAATCCTACCATGGAACTTTTTCAGAATACTCACTTCAATTGCATGTGCCCACTTCCTAGGAAGGAACATTCAGCAATGGCACAGACTTTTGAAACTGAAACTGAATCTGCCAGTTCTGGGAAGAGTTCTGCTGAATGCTACTTCAACTACTTCAACTACAAAGCAAAGGGTTCTCCTTTAGAACAGAGTGAATTCTTGCAAGTTGAAGCTCCTAGCACAAACTGTTCTGTTCTCGTAAGGTCTTCTCAACCAGCACATTCATATCACAGTTCAGCTCTTTCCCAGCATAGTGTAGGCACACTATTTTAAGAGTCCTGTTAATACAACCCTTGTTAGTAGGATCACCAAACACTGGATGTAGAGAGGGAATATTTAGCAGATTCATTCACCAAAGTGTCATAGAAACCCTTTGCTAAAATTTTTCAGAAAACTCACTGCAATTACATTTGCCCACTTTCAAAGGACAGCTGTTTAGCAATGGATCTCCTTAACATTCCTTCTTTACCTTCTAAGTTTGGTGATACTATTCACAATGGTTCTCTTACTAGCCCAGTTTTAATATTGTGCCTGCATTGTACTGTGAAAGTGCTGAACTGTGCTTTGAATGTGCTGACTGAAAAGAGCTTGCAAGAGCAGAACAACAGCATCAACTTGCATGAATTCACTCTGTTCTCGTGGAGAACACTCTGGTTTATTTGTGATTGAAGTAGCACTCAGCAGAACTCTTCCAAGCACTGACAGATTCATTTTCTGTTTTAAACATCTGTGTCATTGCTAAAGGATAGTCCTTTAAAAGTGGGAAAATGCAATTGAAGTGAGTTTTTTTTGGGTCTTTTAAAAAAAATCTAATCTGCCAGTCTGTCTTTTGGTTGATGAGTTTAGGCTATTAATATTTGGGGTTATTATTGAGATATGATTTGTATTCCCAGTCATTTTGTTTTCTTTTTGGTTTTTAACTTGACTTTTGTTTCTCTGTTTATTGACTATTCCTTTATTGTAGCTTCTCCCTTTGCTGAATTTTATTGTTTTTTTTCTTTCATTTCCTCCTCATGGAATATTTTGCTGAGAATGTTTTGTAATGTAGATTTTCTAATTGTGAGTTCTTTCAACTTTTGTTTATCATGAAAGTTTTTTTATTTCATCTTCAAATCTAAAACTTCATTTTGCTGGGTATAAATTCTCATTTGGCATTCATTTTCATTCAGAGTTTGATATATGATGTCCCAGCAATTTCTGGCATTGAGGGTCTGGATTAAGAAATCAGCTGAAATCTGAATTGATTTCCCCTATATGTAATTTGGTTGTTTTTTCTCATAGCCTTTAAAATTCTATCCTTATTTTGTATGTTAGGCATTTTCATCACAAATCCTCAGCTACACTGATGAAACAAATTAAAAAGAAAATCCAAATTACTAAAGTTCATGATGAAAAAGAAAATATGACAGACACTACTGAAATACAGAAGATAATTAGGAACTAGTTTGAAAATTTATACTCCAATAAAATAGAAAATCTTAAAGATATTGACAAACTTCTAAAGACATATGAACTAACCAAACTGAATCAAGAGTACATAAACAATTTAAACAGTCCAATTTCAAGCAATGAAATTGAAGATACCACAAAAAGCCTACCAAACACAAAAAGCCCAGGATCAGACAGATTTCCAGTGGAGCTCTACCATTAAAAAGACAGTGCACTATGATTATGCAGGATTTATCCCAGCTATGCAAGATTGGTTCAACATACAAAAAGTTACAAAATGTAATTCATCATGTCAATAGACTTAAAAACAAGAATCATATAATCATCTCAATAGATGCAGAAAGAGAATTTGACAAAATGTAGCACCTCTTATGAAGAGTTCAAAACACTAAAAATCTAGGGATAGTATGAATATACCTCAATATTGTGAAAGTTATTTATGCTAAGCCCAATGACATCATCATTTTAAATGAACAAAAATTGAAAGCATTCCCCCTAAAAACTGGATTAAGACAGGGATTCCCTCTTTTACTGCTTCAATTCAACATAGTCCTTGAAACTAGCCAGAGAAATTATAGAGTTGAAAGAAACTAAAAGAATATGAATAGGAAAAGAAAAACTCAAAATATCATTATTTGCTGGTGACATAATTCTGTATTTAGAATATCCAAAAAACTTCACCAGAATGCTTCTAGAACTAATAAATTTATTCATCAAAGTAGCAGGAAATAAAATCAATACCCATAAATCAAATGATTTCTAAACATCAGTGTGGAAAAAATGGTCATCATCTCTAATGATTAGAGAAATGCAAATCAAAACTACTCAAAGATTTCCTCTCACTCCCATGAGAATGACAATTATCAAGAATGCAAGTGCTGATGAGCATGTAGGGAAAAATATAGACTCATTCATTGCTGGTGGGACAGCAAATTTGAGCAAATACACTGGAAAGAAGTATGGAGATCCCTTACACAACTTGGAATGTTTGACCATTTGGTCCAGCTAACCTACTCTTTGTTTTATACCCAAAGGACTTAAAAATCATCATACTACAGTGATGCAGCCACGTGAGTGTTTAAAACAGCTCAATTCACAATAGATAAACTATGGAAACAACCTAGGTGCCCTTCAATAGATGAATGAATAAAGAAAATGTGGTATATATAAACAGTGGAAGATTACTCAGCTTTAAAGAAAAATAAAATTATGGCATTTGCAGGTAAATAGATGAAGCTGGAGAATATCAAGCTAAGTGAAATAAGCAAAACTCAAAAAACCAAAGCCTGAATGTTTTCTCTGATAAGAAGATGCTGATTATAATGGGGGGGGTGATAGGGGAGGGAGAGGGTTGGAGATTGAAGGGACTTTGGATTGTGCATAGGAGGGTGAGGGGAGGGGGGGTGTAGAGATGGATAGGACAGTGGAATAATATGGACTTTATTACTCTATATACATGTATGACCACACTACCAGTATCACTCTGTACCATGTTCACACACAGGAAGGAAAAGTTCTGCTTCATTTGTGTATAACATGTCAAAATGCATACTATTGTCATGTATAACTCATTAGAACAAATTAAAAAATAAAAAATAAAAAATTATAAAGAGAAAAAAACATATAAGGAGTAAAGAATTCCTACAAAAATCACTGAATTGGAAAGCAAGATAGCAAAAAAGGAGAAATGGAAAAAAAGGAGACCACTAAATTATTAAGAAACAAAAAACTAGTAGTTGCTCCTTATCCTTCAAGAATTACTTTAGGTACAAATAGATTAAGGTCTTGAGTCAAAACACAGAGAAGTTAAATGAAAAGAGAAATTAGATCCAACTACATGTGGTCTACAGAATTTGCTTTAACTTCAAGGAAACAGAAAGCCTGAAACTTGATGGAAAAATCATATTTCATGGAAGAGTAACAAAGGAAAACATGGGCACTTCTGCTTCAATAAGACAAAATAAACATTAAGACACAAACTATAAAAGATAAGTTCACTTTCTAATGATAAAGGAGTCAATTCATCAAAAGGTTGTAACCCATGTAAGTATGTACATACCCAAGTTTTTGGCCCTGAATAAGAAATCCCTGTTTCCTGCTGTCACTACCTGTACATATTACAACTGCTCCAAATCTGACACCCACAAGCTGGCCAAGAACTGCTACTAGAACTGAGTGTGAGCACCACAGAGCAGGTGCTTTGGTTTCCACCACCACCTATCCCCATACAGTGTCTGGTTCAGCACTGCACAATGGCCTGAAGACAAGTGCTTAAGAATGCTCCCCACTGCTGAGCTGCCAGTAGGGATTAGCAGTAATCAGATAGCCTGATAATCTGATTACTAGTAATCAGAGGTCCTCACTAGTAGCACAGATAACACTGAGTGTGGGAGGAAAGTTCCATTGCATGAGAGGAACCAATATTTGCAATAAAAGAAATTGCCATACTATGACCACCTCCTATACTCTGCTGTCTATACATGCCTGCTTGATACGATAGAATATCCCCATTCTTGAATGGCATATAGAGACAGTCTCTCTGGCTCTGCCACAGTATGAATTCTACCCAAAGTCATTAATCACAAAGAAACTAAAGGGAGAATATGCTGTAGTGTTCTCCTGGAAGTAAAGTCAGTGCTGCATAATAAATGAATACTCTATGACATATCATTAGGAAAAACATGCTAAGATGGCCACCTCACAGTAGTAGAGAAAACTGCACTATAAGATATGCATACTTAAGTGTAGGAGCACAAGAAATATGGAGAAAACATCCCAGGCACAGTGGCATATTTTTGTAATCCCAGTCAATTGGGAGGCTGAGGCAGGCAGATTGCAAGTTGAAGGCCAGCCTTAGCAACTTAGTGAGATCAAAATAAACAAGCTAGGGAGATAATTGCTAAAGCACCCATGGGTTCAAACCCTAGTATCAAAAAGAAAAAAATGGAAGGAAGGAAAGAAAGAAGTAAGAAAGAAGGGAAGGAAGAAGTAAGTAGTATATCTCCAAAAGACAGACTCCAAAGGAATCCAAATAGATAAAATGCCTAATAACAAATTTATAACAATGATTTCTAAAATTTTCAGTGAAATTCAAGAGAATGTAAGTATATATTTAAATAAAATTAGAAAAATACAGAACAAGATGTTTGCCAAAGAAAGGCATTGTAAAAGATGACAACTGTTTGCCAACACACCTGATCTAAATGAGTATTTTAACAATGTGAAATCAAGGAAAGCACACAATTTAAAAAAAATTAAAGCAAATAAAAGACTACACTATTAGATATGCATACCAACATTTTTGAGATACAACAAAAGCCGTAACAAGAAAAAATAGAGTACCAGCAGTAGAAAACCAGTTTTTAAAGTCTAACTATGCATCTTGTGGGTATAGAAGAATAAAAGCAAACCAAACCCCAAATTAGAAAAAAAAAAAGATCAAAGTAGAAGTAAAAACAACAGCAACTGGAAAAACTATAAAAGATTAACTTAATCAAATCAATTCTTTGATATGATTGAATTGAAAAAAACCTTTAGCAATACTGGTCCACACACACAAAAAATGAGAGGACCCCAATAAATGACAATAAAGATGAAAAAAGAGTCATCACAAGTGATATACCACAGAAATATAAAGACTCATTAACTCATTGTTATGCTGTAAAAATATTCTAGAGACAGGTGACATCCCATTTGAAACAATAAGAAAAAAAAACAAAAACAAAACCAAAATCAAAATGAAAGCAAAACAAACCAAAAAATCCTGAAGACTATTAAGTAAATAGTTTTAACTGGTTTTAAAATTTGCCAACAAAGAAACACAGTTAAATTTTACCAAATTTCAAAGGAATAACTAATACCAATTCTTTTCAAATTTTTTCATAGAATTGAGATGGAGGGAGCCCTTTCAAAGTCATTTTGACGCTGCTGCATTATGCTGTTACAAAAACCAGGCAAGGAAAAAAAAGACAAGGAGCCAAATGTGTTCAGCCATGCATGTATTTCCAGGACAGAAAGGCTGAGGCAGTATGGCTACAGGATTAAGACCATGTTTAGCAATTTAGCAAGACACTGTCATAAAATAAAAAAATTAAAGGCCTGGCATGTACTTCAGTGGAGTGCCTCAGGGTTCAATCTTCAGTATCACACACACAAAAAGGAGAAAAATGTAGAACAGTATCATTCATGAACATAGATAAAAAATACTGAAAGTTGCAAGCATATTGAATTCCAGAATACATTAAAAATGTCATTCACCCTAATCGAATTTGTTTCATCTGAGAGATTATGAAATGAAGAAATCTCTGGACCAAGGTGACCTACCCAAATTAAAACAAGAAGACAGAAACAAAATACAACAAAACAAACCTGAAGGATGGTTCAACATACAGATCAATAAAAAATTTCCACTTCCACAAGAACAAAAACCATATTATCTCAATATTTGCAGAAAATGTGATAAATCCACCATCTCTCCAGGATAAAAAGCCTTGAACAAATTTTGTATGGAAGATCCGTACTACAGCATACCATAGGATGTATGTGGCAGAACTACAGCCAACCTCATACTGAAAGGGGACAAATTCTTTAAATTAAAAAAAAATAGAAAGAAAAATAAAATAAAAAGGTTTCCACTCTCAGGTGTCTTAATAGTACTACAATTCTTAGCAAGAACAAGTAGGCAAGAGAAAGAAAGAACATTGAATTTGAAAATAAGAAATTATCCAAGTTTACAAATAATAATATTCTGTAAGTAGAAAACCTAAACATGCCATCAAAAATTTGTTAGACTGAAAATTAAACTTGTAGGACAAAACACACAAAATATAATTTATATATATAATAAAGGGCTTGCTAAAAAAGAAGTTAAGTAAAAAGTTCATTCACAAACTCTCAATTTTATAAAGCACTTAATCATAAACCAACCAAGGAAATGAAAGGTCTGTATAAAAATGTCATATAAGGCATTGATGAAAAATCTGTAAAAAACATGATAATAACATATCCCAAGTTTATATATGGAAAGAATTTAATATTGCTAAAATGATCATATTACCAAAAGAAATCTGTGAATTTCCTTCAGAGACAAAGAACAGAATAGAGAAGCAGAACTTACTGAATTCTCCTAAAGTCAATAGTTTTTTTTTTTTTACAAAAGCACCAAGAATATACAGAGAAATTAAATATAAGAAATATAAGAAAGATAACCTCTTCAGTAAATGGTTCTGGCACAATTAGACATACATCTGCAGAGAAATGAAAGTAGATTCCTTCCTCTCATCATACACCAAAACCAACTTAAGCTGGATCAGACACATAACTGGAAACCTGAAACTATGAGGTTACTAAGAGAAAATGCAGGAGAAGCCCTTTAAAACCACAGTATATGTAATTTTTTTTAGATAGGACCTCAGAGTCAGGCAAAACAAAAATCAAAATAGATGACTCATATCACACAAAGAAGATTCTGTGCATCAAATATAATAATCAATAGAGTGAAGAGACACCTACAAAATGCAATGCAAGAAAAGGGCTGCAAATTTTTCATTTAAAAATAAATTGATCCAGGCATGGTGTCACACACCTGTAATTCCAGCTGCTCAGAAGACAGAGGCAGGAGGATGGCAATTTCAAAGTCAGCTTCAGAAAAAGCAAGTTGCTAAACCATTCAGTGAGACCTTGTCTCAATATAGCTGGGGATGTGGCTCAAAGGTTGAGTGTTCATACCTCCAGTACCAAAAAAAAAAAAAAGGAAATCCTCTTCCCACAATATAAGCTCTAAACAAGACTATGCAACAGAAAATACTGAGATATTGTTTTTCTTATATAAGCAACCCAAGCTGAACACCAAGAAAAGTGTTAAATTAAAAATGGTCTGAATTACTACAGAAACCATTCTCATAAGAAGACAGAAATATCCAACAAGGATATAAGAAAGTGTCCAAGAAAATTCAAATCATAAGCACAATTATGAGATATCATATCACCACAGTTACAATAGTTATCAAACAGAGAATAAATAGCATAACACTGCTGACACAATGCAGAGAAAAGTAGACTTCATATACTATTAGTGGAAATGAAATCAGTGTAGCCAGTATGGAAAACAGTATGGACACTTCTCAAAAACTAAAATTAGAAATACCATATGAACTAGTAATGCTCCCACTACCAGGGTACATATTCTAAGGAGATAAAAACAGTACATGAAGAACAAATACTCACCCATATTTATTGCAGTGCTACCAGAGTGTTAAAATATGAAATTAAAGCAGATACCCATCAGTGGAAAAATGGATAAGAAAATGTGGTGTATATACAAAATGGGCTATTATTGCACTATAAAAAGAATAAAATCCTGCCATTTGCAGCAATATGGATAGAACTAGTGGTCATGTTAAGTAAAATTAGCAGACATAGAAAGACAAGTAAGTATATGTTCTCACACATTTGGGGAAGTTTTACATATATTGAATTGCTGTAATATACCCCATAAAGATGCACAAATACTTAGTCTGAATAAAATTTGTCTAATCTAGGAGAAAATGTGTTTTGTGAGAAATCTGAATGCCATATTTGCCATTGTATTGTTTCTAGTATTAAGCTGTAATTTATTTAATGGTATGATTTCACTGTTTAAAACTGAAAAGGACATCAGAATTTTGTGCTATAGTATTCTTGTTAGTAAAGAGGGTATTTCAGTTGTTAGAATTTATGCTTTCCTGGTTTTAAAGCTAACATGTTGAATAAAAGGATTGAATTCATGTTCTATTCCATACTTCTTTCCAATTTGCAGTCCCACCAGCAGTGTATGAGTGTACCTTTTTCCCCACATCCTCACCAGCACTTGTTGTTATTTGTCTTCATCATGGCTGCCATTCTTACTGGAGTGAGATGGTATCTTAGAGTAGTTTTAATTTAAATTTCTCTGATTGCTAGAGATGATGAGCATTTTTTCATATATTTGTTGATTGTTTGTATATCCTCTTCTGAGAAGTGTCTGCTCAGGTCCTTGGCCCAATTGTTGATTGAGTTACTTTTTTGTTGTTTAGCTTTTTGAGTTCTTTGTGTACCCTAGAGATTAAAGAGCTCTATCTGATGTGTGAGGGGTAAAAATTTGTTCCCAGGATGTAGGCTCCCTATTTACTTCACATATTATTTCTCTTGCTGAGAAAAAACTTTTTAGTTTGAATTCATCCCATTTGTTGATTCTTGGTTTTAATTCTTGTGCTATAGGTGTCTTATTAAGGAAATTGGGGCCTAGCCCCATGTGATGGAGATTAGGGTTAAAGTGCTTTTTGACATTTATTTTATTAAAAAAACATGTTAAATTTCCAAACATATCACGTTATATCTTGTATAGGTTTAATCCCTGCATCACCATATTTACAAATTATATATTCATAAGACTCACATTTTACTCTTCCTTGTGTCAGATCCTGTATACTTATATATGTTTTCACACATATTGTCACAAGTAAATTCTTATAAACATTCATATTTCCCCATATTGATATTAAATTTCTAAACTTAACCCTAGATCAGTACAAAATTGATATTACTCTTTCCATACATGTATATCTAAACCTAATGTGACTTCAACTTGTGTAAATGAATATGTATTTTAAAGTGTATTTTGACATTTATTTTCTATTTTCAAAGTTAAATTTGCATATGTATCCAATATATCCTACATAGGATTCATCCATGTTTCCCTATATTTAAGAAATATATAAGACTAACACATTAATTTTCCCTGTGTCAGATTCTGTACATTTATATATATATTTTTATACTTATATTTATGAATATTTATATTCTCCCATATTAATCTTAATTTTCTAATCCTAAACCTAGCTAAGTACAAAATTTATATTACATTTTCCATACCTCTGTATATAAACCTAATGTAACTTAAATTCATGTACACAAATATGAATTATATAGTGTACTTAGGCACTTATTTTCTTTTTTAATTGTTAAATTTGCATACATCTCACAACATATCATGTATAAGATTTAGCCATGCATCTTCATTTTTACAAAATATGTATCCATTGGAATGAAACTTTATATTTCTCTCCATCTTATTATGCATATTTATATATATTTTCACAAGTATATTCTTATGAATATTCATATTTCCTCACATTTATTTTACTTATCTAACCCTAACACTAGTTCAGTACAAAATGTGATATATAACCCTTTCCATACCTCTATAGCTAAACCTACTGTGACTTAAATACTTGTTCAAAAATACAAATTTTAAAGTGTGTTTTTGACTTCAGTTTTTAATTTTCAAAATTAAATTTGTATAAATATCCAATATAACATCTATAGGGTCAGGATAACCAATTTATCATCAGTGACCCTCATGCAAGAACAATTTTTTCCCCAGAAGCCCCTACCTACGGAATAGTTTGTTTATCTTATTGGCCTGATAGTGGTGTGTTCTATTGATATTTAGTAGTTGGAGGCCAGAGATGCAGCAAAGCATCTTACAATGCATAGGACAGCCCCTTACAACAAAGAATCCAGATTAAAATGTCAAAAAATGCCAGGGTTGAGGAACCATTTCTATTTTTATCTGAAGCCTTAATGAATCAAATGTATAGATACCAAACATAGGTCAGGTTGATGAAGGTGACTTCGGAACAAAGCACCAAGCAGCCCGTGCTTGTGAAAGAATGGCCTGTCAATCAGCGGGGTCTCCTGGCCAATCCTGGATCTTAGCCAGCTACTCCCAACAATCCCAGTAGGACAAGGGCCTCTAAAAACCCCTTTCCTGTCCCAAGCCCTCCCTTCCTGCCCTAAGCCCATAAAAATTCCAGTCAGATACAGCCCCAGAGCTTCTTCTCAGACCCTCTTCTTACTTCTCTGTCTGAGAGCTCCCCCCAGGAGTGGAATCTCAATAAAGCCTCCTTCAGAAGCCTTTTAAAATCTGCCTCCTTTTTGGTTGCTGCTGCCTGACCTTACAATGGGTGTTAGTATTTTTAAAACAAAATTAGCCTTTATTTTCTTATCTTTCAAGCAGTTAAAAATATAAATGGGGAAATCAGTGATTTCCTCAAGTAAGTATGTCAGCATCAAGACTGCATTATTGACCTTTAAAAGTAACTTCTCTATATTTGGTACTTTGTAGTACCATGTAATTAAAGCTCACAAATTTCCCCATCAAGGAAATCCAGAGCTGTCACCTCCTCTGGGACTTCAGAGAAAAGGAACTGCATTCTTGTAATCTTTTCCCCCATATCCCAGAAAACTACAAACTGCCATGATGAGATTTTATTCTGAGAATGCCAAAGTAAGTGTTATCTCAAGCAGGACATCATCAGGATGTGGGAGAAACTGGTACTACTCTGTGAGAAAGGAGATTGTAAGTGTCTTCAGATGTGCCTTGTGTAACATCATCAGTCTTTTACCAAAGGGAAAACTAAAGGCTATTAAAACAATCAAACGGGGGTGGGGGTTAATTCTTTTTTAGTGCAAGTGCATGGCAATGAAGACTATAATGACTATTACTCATACGGTGTGTTGCCTCTGCTTCTCAGCATAGAAGATGTAGCTATTTTATCCACTATTGCTTCACACCACCAGTGTGAATGAAACTCTGAAAGGAAAATAACATTTTAACTTTCTTTCAAAAATAAATAAAGGTCCATCAATAACTAATAAAAGTTTTACAAATCATAAAAAACAAACAAACAAACAAACAAACAACAAGAACAAAACAACCACAACTGTCTTCCAGATAGTCTTTGGAATATAACAAAATTTAATTTCATTCAACAATAATTTACTGAATGAGTTCTATGAGCTATGTGCATAAAGAGAAGAAACTAGGTTAATGTGAAGGCTGTTGAGTGGCAGAATGGATTAAACAATGGAGGACATTCTCAGAGACTTTTGTGTAGCATGTGGAGATTCCAGTTGGCATTTCTGGGACTGCTGTGGGGAACTTGGAAGGGCACAAGTCCCAAAGACCCATTAGGTGCTCCTTCTTAAGACTACTGCTAATTAAGCAGGGAAAAAAATGGTGAATGTTTAGTATTTTTCCCCTTCCCACAGTGTAAGCTTTAAACAAGACTATGCAACAGAAAATACTGAGATATTGTTTTTTTTTCTTTCTTATAGTCTAGGGTCGCCCTTCAAATGTCTCAGGAGCATTAGAAGGGAGACTTATATGATCCTGGTAGGTTATTTAGTGTTCATGTATGAGAAGGTCTCGGGTGGCACTAAACACCAAACTCATTTCAATATTAGGGTAAATAATATTTGGATTCCAGAAGAGGAACCTATATATCTCTCAAAATTTCTTTTTTGCTCCCATGGGAATATTTGTTATCCAGAGACATCCAGATGAACCTGCAGAGCTATGCCTTGAGTGGGGCTACAGACCTGTGTTGTGAGAACATCAGTTAACACAAACCTTTGTCTGTCTTTGCAATGATTAGTTATGGCATATGCGATATGTTCTCTGAACTAAGGTCTATGAATATATACATCTGTGCTTACATATACTAACATTGATCCATGTAGCAGGGAGGATATGAGAGATAATCTAATCCTATAATGGAGTCAAAAGAAAAATGTCATTTTCAAACGAGGAACACAAGGACCAGTGCTTTTCCCAGTATCCAACTTTCAAGTGAATCAGTGATTGTCTGTGGATGCAGTGAGAAGAATCACAATGGGCACAAGGAAATTTGCAGAGGGGTATAATTTTGGTGACTCCTTCTTAGGAAGATAAACCCTTTAAAAATATTTGAATTAAAACCCTTTAAAAATATTTGATTAACTAACAAAATAATGCTAGTGTGTTATAACTTCAGGTGGAGGAATGTCTAAACATTAGTCTTGTACATGAGCAAAGAAAATTAAATGGCATTGTAAAATTTTAAGGCTTTATTATTAAGAAACTGTTTTAAAAGATTGGCTAATACCAACAAAAGTATAAGAGAAATGAATTTTCCATCCATTTGCAAAATATACGCATTTTCATAAAAAAACCTGGGTCTACATAAAACCTAAAATAAAGTTACAATAAATGAGATGGAATAGAACATGAATTCAATCTTTTCATTCAACATATTAGCTCTAAAATCAGAAAAGCACAAATTCTAACCAATGAAATACCTCTTTACCAACAAGAACACTACAGCACAAAATTTTGATGTCTTTTTCAGTTTTAAATAGTGAAATCATATTATTAAATAATATTACAGCTTAATACTAGAAACAACACAAAGGCAAATCTGGCATTCAGATTTCTCACAAAACACATTTTCTCCTAGATTAAATAAATTTTATTTAGACCAAGTATTTGTTTCTTTATGGGGTATATTACGGCAATTCAATATACGTAAAACTTCCACAAATGTAAGAAAACATATACTTACTGTCTTTCTATGTTTGCTAATTTAATATGACCACTAATTCTATCCATATTGCTGCAAATTGCAGGTTTTCATTTTTTTATGGTGGAATAATGGCCCATTGTGTATATAAACCACATTTTCTGTATCCATTTGTCCACTGATGCATATCTGCTTTAATTGCATATTTTAACACTCTAGTACCACCGCAGTAAACATGGGTGAGTATTTGTTCTTCTTCATATACTCTTTTCATCTCCTTAGAATATGTAGAAGAATTCGTAGATCGTATGATGTATCTACTTTCAGTTTTTGAGGCGTAACCATGCTGTTTTCCATACTGGCTACACTGATTTCATTTCCACTGATAGTGTATGAAGTTCACTTTTCTCTGTATTTTGCCAGCAGTTTTATGTTATTTTTTCTCTATTTGATAACTCTTCTAACTGGGGTGAGATGATATCTCATTATTATGATTTGAATTTCCCTGAACACTTATTTACATTCTTGTTGGACATTTCTATGTGTTCCTTTTGAAGGATCTCTGTAGTTATTCAAAGAACTTTCAACTTGACACTTTTCTTAGTGTTCAGGATTGGTTGCTTATATATTCTGGATATGGATTCCTTTTTGTTTGTTTGTTTGGAACTCTGAATTTAACGTATGGGCACTCAACCATTAAGCCACATCTCCAGCCCCATATTGTATTTTATTTAGAGACAAGGTCTCACTGAGTGGTATAGCACCTTGTTTTTGCTGAAGATGACTTTGAAATTACCATCCTCCTGCCTCTGTCTCCTGAGCCAATGGGATTACAGGTGTGTGACACTATGCCTGGCTCAATTCATTTTTGTATAAATACTTTGCAACACATTTCTTGCATTTTTTAGGTTGTCTCTTAACCCTATGATTATTGTCTTTGCTGCATAGAATCTTCTTAGTGTGATATGAATCATCTGTCTATTTTTGTTGTGCCTGACTCTGAGGTCCTATCTAAAAAGTCATTACATATACTGTGGTTTTAAAGGGCTCCCCCTGCATTTTCTTTTTTTTCTTTTTTAAAGAAAGAGTGAGTGAGAGAGAGAGAGAAATTTTTTTTTTTTTAGTGTTTTATTTTTTTTTTTTTAGTTTTCGGCAGACACAACATCTTTGTTTGTATGTGGTGCTGAGGATCGAACCCGGGCGGCACGCATGCCAGGCGAGAGCGCTACCGCTTGAGCCACATCCCCAGCCCCTCCCCCTGCATTTTCTCTTAATAACTTCATAGTTTCAGGTTTCCAGTTATGTCTTATCCAGTTGAAGTTGGTTTTGGTGTATGGTGCGAGGAAGGAATCTACTTTCATTTCTCTGCAGATGTACGTCTAATTGTGCCAGAACCATTTACTGAAGAGGTTATCTTTTATTTACTGTATATTCTTGGTGATTTTGTAAAAAAAAAATCTGTTGGCTTTAGGAGAATTCACTAAGTTATGGGTTCTCTATTCTGTTCCTGGTCTCAGTGACTGTTTTAATGCCAATACAATGTTGCTCTTTTTTATATAGCACTGTAGTAACTTTTGAAGTTAGGTATTGTGATACCTCTGGATTTCTTTCCCTTTTGAATCACTTTGGCTATTATGGGTCTTTTGTGGTTTTGCCTGTGAGTTTTCAGAATGATGTATATATATTTGTTAAAGGAAATTCATAGATTTCTTTTGGTAGTATGATCATTTTAGCAATATTAAATTTTTTCACCTATAAACATGGGATATGTTATTATTGTGGTTTTTACAGTTTTTTCATCAATGCCTTATATGACATTTTTATACAGACCTTTCATTTCCTTGACTGGTTTATTCTCAAGTGCTTTATATATTTGATAGTTTGTAAATGAACTTTTTGCTTAATTTCTTTTTTAGCAAGTCCTTTATGATATCTATAAATTATATTTTTTTGTGTTTTGTCCTACAACTTTAATTTTCAGTTCTAACAATTTTTTGATGGCATGTTTAGGTTTTCTACTTACAGAATATTATCATTTGTAAACATGGATAATTTCTTTCTTTTCAAATTCAATGTTCTTTCTTTCTCTTGCCTACTTGTTCTTGCTAAGATTTGTAGTACTATTAAGACACCTGAGAGTGGAAACCTTTTTTTTTGTTTTTTATTTAGAGAAAATATTTTCAATTTGTCCCCTTTCAGTATGAGGTTGTCTGTAGTTCTGCCACATACATCCTATGGTGTGCTGTAGTACAGATCTTTCATACAAAATTTGTTCAAGGCTTTTATCCTAAAAGAGGTGGTGGGTTGACCATGTTTTTTGCATATATTGAGATAATATAGTGTTTGTTCTTGTGGAAGTGAAAATTTTTTATTGATCTGTGTATGTTGAGCCATCCTTCAGGTTTGTTTTATTGTGTTTTGTTTTGTCTTCTTGTTTCAATTTGGGTAGGTCACCTGTGTCCGGAGTTTTCTTCAGTTCATAATCATCCCTCAGATGAAACAAACTTGATTAGGGTGAATGACATTTTTAATATATTCTGGAATTCAACCTTCTTTCATCTTTTCAATATATTTTTTAAATCTATGTTCATGAATGATACTGTTCTACATTTTTCTCCTTTTTGTGTGTGTGGTACTGGGGATTAAACCCTGGGGCACTCCACTGAGGTACATACCAGGCCTTTAATTTTTTATTTTGTGACAAGGTCTTGCTAAGGTGCTAAGGATAGTCTTGATCCTATAATCCTCCTGCCTCAGCCTCCCTAAACCTGGTATTACAGGCATGCCTGAACACATTTGCCTCCTTGTCCTTCTTAAATGTTGTTTTTCTTCTGGTTTTGGAAACAGCATAATTCACCATCATCAAAATGACTTTGAAATGGCTCTCTCCATCTCAATTTTATGTAGTAGTTTGAAAAGAATTGGTATTTGTTCTTTATTTGAAATTTGGTAAAATTTAGCTGGGGAGCCAGTGTTCTTTGGCATGTTTCTTTGTTGAAAGATTTTTAAAACTGGTTAAAACTATTTATTTAATAGTCCTCAGTATTTTTTGTTTGTTTGTTTTGATTTTGGTTTCATTTTTTGTCCTCTTGTTTCAAATGGGGAGCTCACTTGTGTCCAGAACTTTTTTACAACAGAAAAATGAGTTAATGAGTCTTTGTGTTTCTGTGGTATCAGTTATAATTTCTCTTTTTTCATGCTTTTTATTTGGGTCCTCTCATTTTTGTTCTCCTGGACCAGTATTGCTAAAGGTTTGTCAGTTTAATTATAACAAAAATGAACTCTTTGATTAAATCAATCTTTTATAGTTTTTCCAGTTGCCATTGTGTTTACTTCTATTTTGATTGTGCTTTCCTTTTAATAATTTGGGGTTTGGTTTGCTTTTGTTCTATTATATTTACAAGATGAACAGTTAGACTTTGAAATCTGGTTTTCGGCTGTTGGTACTCTATTTGCTCTTGTTACAGCTTTGGTTGCATCTCACAGATTTTGGTATATTGTCTTTTATTTGCTTTAATTAAAAAAAAGAATTCTTTGTATGTTTTCCTTGATTTCACATTGTTACAATGCTCATTCAGATAGGGTGTGTTGGCACACAGTTCTCATCTTTCACAAAGCCTCTCTTTGGAAAACATCTTGTTTGGTAGTTTCTTAAGTTCATTTATCTATTTACCTGCATTCTTTTGGATTTTACTGAACAATTTATTAATTACTGTTTTAAATTTTTATCAGGCTTTTATCTATTTGGATTCCTTTGTAATCTATCTTTTGGTGATATACTGCTTACTTAATTTTTTAAAGATATATATGAGAGTAGATGGCATTACAATTCTTATTACACATACAGAGCACAATTTTTCACACCTCTGGTTGTATACAAAGTATGATCACACCAATTAATGTCTTCATACATGTACTTTGGATAATGATGTCCATTATATTCCACCATCATTGCTAATCCCCTGCCCCTTCTCTTTCCCTTCCACCCCTCTGCCCTATTTGGAATTCATCTATTCTTCCCATGCTCCCCCCTCACCACTATCAGTCAATCACCTTATATCAGAAAACATTCAGCATTTGTTTTTTGGGGATTGACTGACTTCACTTAGCATTATATTCTCCAATGCCACCCATTTACCTGCAAAGGCCATGATTTTATTCTCTTTTATTGCTGAGTAACATTTCATTGTGTATAAATGCCTCATTTTTAAAATTCATTCATCTATTGAAGGCCTCTAGCTAGGTTCCACAGTTTATCTATTGTGAATTTGTGCTGCTATAAACATTGATATGGTTGTGTCCCTGTAGTATGCTGTTTTTAAGTCCTTTGGGTATAAACTGAGGAGTGGGATAGCTGGGTCAAATAGTGGTTCCATTCCCATATTTCCAAGAAATCTCCATACTGCTTTCCATATTGGTTGCACCAATTTGCAATCCCACCAGCAGTGTATGAGTGTATCTTTTCACCCACATCCACACCAACACTTATTATTGTCTTCATAACAGCTGCCATTTTGACTGGAGTGAGATGAAATCTTAGAGTGGTTTTGATTTGCATTTCTGTAATTTCTAGAGATGATGAACATTTTTTAACATATTTGTTGATTGATTGTATATCCTCTTCTGAGAAGTGTGTTTATGGCCTCGGTCCGTTTATTGATTGGGTTATTTTTGTGTGTGTGCTTAGCTTTTTGAGTTCTTTATACATTCTAGAGATTAGTGCTCTATCTGATGTGTGAAGGGTAAAAATTTGCTCCCAAGATATCTGCTCTCTATTTACCTCACAGGTTGTTTCTTTTGCTGAGAAGAAACTTTCTAGTTTGAGTCCATCTCATTTATTGATTCTTGATTTTAATTCTTGCACCAAAGGAGTCTTATTAAGGAAGTTTGGGCCTAATCCCACATGATGGATATTAGGGACTACTTTATCTTCTATTAGACACAGGGTCTCTGGTTTTATTCCTAAGTCCTTGATCCATTTTGAGTTGAGAATTATGCATGGTGGGAGATAGGGGTTTAATTGCATTTTGTTGCATATGGATTTCCAGTTTTCCCAGCACCATTGTTGAAGAGGCTGTATTTTCTCCAATGCATGTTTTTGGCACCTTTGTCTAAAATAAGATAATAACCAGTCTGTTTGGGTGCCAATACCATGATGTTTTTGTTACTATTGCTCTTAAGTGTAGTCTAAGGTCTGGTAGAGTGATGCCACCTGCTTCACTCTTTCTGCTAAGGATTGCTTTAGCTATTCTGGGTCTCTTATTTTTCCAGATTAAATTTCATGATTGCTTTTTTTTATTTCTATGGGGAATGCCATTAGAATTTTGATTGGAATTGCATTAAATCTGTATAGTGCTTTTGGTAATATGGTCATTTTGATAATATTAATTCTGCCTATCCAAGAGCAAGGCAGATCTTTCCATCTTCTAAGGTCTTTTTTTGACTTCTTTCTTTAGGGTTCTGTAATTTTAATTATATAGATATTTCACCTCTTTTGTTAAGTTCATTCCCAAGTATTTTATTTTATTTTTGAGGCTATTGTAAATGGGGTAGTTTTCCTCATTTCCTTTCTCAGAAGATTTATCACTGACATACAGAAATGCTTTTGATTTATGGGTGTTGATATTATATCCTGCTACTTTGCTGAATTCATTTATTAGTTCTAAAAATTTTCTCATAGAACTTTTAAGTATAGAATCATATTATCAGCAAATAGTGTCAATTTGAGTTCTTCTTTTCCTATGTGTATCCCTTTAATTTCTTTTGTCTGTCTAATTGCTTTGGCCAGTGTTTCAAGAACCATGTTAAATAGAGGTAGTGAAAGAAAGCATCCCTGTCTTGTTTCAATTTTTATAGGGAATGCCTTCAATTTTTCTCCATTTAGAATGATATTGGCCAGGGGCTTAGCATAGACAGCCTTTACGATGTTGAGATATGTTCATATTATCCCTAATTTTTGTAGTGTTTTGAACATAAAGTCATGCTATATTTTGTCAAGTACTTTTTCTGCATCTATTGAGATGATCATATGATTTTTATCTTTGAATCTATTGATGTGATGAATTACATTTATTGATTTCCATATGTTGAACCAACCTTGCATTCCTGGGATGAATCCCGCTTAATCATGGTACACAATCTTTTCAATATGTTTTTGTATTTGATTTGCCAGAATCTTAAGAATTTTTGCATCTATGTTCATTAGAGATATTGGTCTGAAGTTTTCATTCTTTGATGTGTCTTTGCCTGGTTTTGGGATCAGGGTGATATTGTCCTCTTAGAATGAGTTTGGAAATGCTGTCTCTTTTTCTCTTTTCTGAAATAAATTGAAGAGTATTGGTATTAGTTCTTTTTTAAAATCTTGAAGAACTTGACTGTGTATCCATCTGGACCTAGACTTTTCTTGGTTGGTATATTTTTGATGACATTTTTTATTTTTTTCACTTGAAATTGATCTGTTTAAATTGTGCATATCTTCCTGATTTAATTTGGGCAAATTGTATGACTGTAGAAATTTGTTGATGCCTTTGATCTTTTTTGTTTTATTGGTGTACAAGTTTTCAAAATAATTTCTAATTATCCTCTGTATATCTGTAGTATCTGTTGTGATATTTCCTTTTTCATCATGTATGTTAGTGATTTGAGTTTTCTCTCTCTTTCTCTTCATTACCATGGCTAAGGGTCTATCAATTTTATTTATTTTCTCAAAGATCTAACTTTTTGTTATGTCAATTTTTTCAATTGTTTCTTTTGTTTCAATTTCATTTATTTCAGCTCTGATTTTAATTATTTTCTGTCTTCTACTGTTTTTTTTCTAGGGCTTTGAGATGTAATGTTAAGTCAATAATTTGTTGACTGTTTCCTCTTTTAAGGAATGAACTCCATGTAATGAACTTTCCTCTTAGAACGGCTTTCATAGTGCCCCAGTGATTTCAATATGTTGTATGTGTGTTCTCATTCACCTCTAAATTTTTTAAAATTTCCTCCTTGATGTCTTCTGCAACCCATTGTTTATTCAGTAGGATAATATTTAGTCTTCAGGTGTTGGAGAGGATTTTATTTCTTATTTCATCATTGATTTTTAATTTCATTCCATTATGATCTGGTAGAATGCAGTATCTCTACTTTTGTATATTTGCTAAGAATTTCTTTGTGGCATAGTATATGGTCTATTTTAGAGAAGGATCCATGTGCTGCTGAGAAGAAAGTGTATTTTCTCATTGAAGGTTGGAATATTCTATATATGTCAGTTAAGTCTAAGTTATTGATTGTATTATTGAGTATGGTTTCTTTGTTTAGCTTTTGTTTGGAAGATGTATCTAGTGATGAAAGAGTTGTGTTAAAGTCACCCAAAATGATTGTGTTGTGGTCTATTTGACTGTTTAACTTTAGAACTAGAGTTTGTTTGATGAACGTAGATGCTCCATTGTTTGGGGCATATATATTTATGATTGTAAAGTCTTGTTCATGTTTGGTTCCCTTGAGCAGAATTTATTGTTCTTCTTTATTTTTCTTTTGATTGACTTTAGTTTAAAGTCCACTTTATTTGATATGAGGATGGAAACCCCTGCTTGCTTCCACAGTCCATTTGAGTAGCATGATTTTTCCCAACCCTTCACCTACAATCTGTGTATGTATTTTCCTATCATATGAGTCTCTTGGAGGCAACATATTGTTGGTTTTTTCTAATATAATCTGGTAGCCTATGTCTTTTGTTTGGTGAGTTTAGGCCATTAATATTTAGGGTTATTATTGAGACATGATTTGTATTCCCAGCCATTTTTGTTTATTTTTGGTATTTAAAGTGACTTGGTTTCTCCTCTGATTAGATTTTCTTTTAGTGTAATCCCTCCTGATGCTGGTTTTCATCACTGTTTTTCATTTCCTTTTCATGGAATATTTTCCTGAGGATGTTTAGGCTTTCTAGTTGTAAATTCTTTTGACTTCTGTTTATCATGGAAGGTTTTTACTTCATAATCAAATCTAAAGCTTAATTTTGCTGGATATAAAATTCTTGGTTGGCATACATTTTCTTTCATAGCTTGGTGTATGTTGTTCCATGATCTCTTGGCTTTGAGGGTCTGGGTTGAAATATCTGCTTAGATACGAATCGGTCTCTCCCTATGTGTGAATTGATTCCTCTCTCTTGCAGTTTTTAAGATTCTATTCTTATTCTGTATGCTAGGTATTTTCATCATAATGTGCCTTGGTGTAGATCTGTTGTAATTTTATACATTTGGCATCCTGTAAACCTCTTGTATTTGGTTTTCCAATTTGTTCTTCATGCCTTGGAAATTTTCTGATATTATCTCATTGACGAGATTATGCATTCATTTGATTTGAAACTCTGTGCCTTCCTCTATCCCAATAACTCTTAGATTTGGTCTTTTGATGCTGTCTCATAATTATTGGATGTTCTGATCATGGTTTCTTACTCTCTTCACTGTGTGATCAACTTTATTTTCCAGATTGTATGCTTTGTCTTCATTATCTGATGTTCTTTCTTCCAAGTGACCTAGTCTGTTGGTTATGCTTTCTATTGAGTTTTTTATTTAATCTATTTTATCCTTCATTTCAAGTGTTTCTGACTGTTTTTTTTTTTATCAGAGTCTGTGTCTCTCTCTTGCAATAATCTTTTGCTACCTGTATTTGCTCTCTTATCTCATTGTTGGAGTGACCAATTTTTGTCTGTATTTGCTCATTTAGGTCATCCTTTAATTCACAGATCATTTTAATTATGAACCTCCTGAACTCCTTCTCTGACATTTCATCAATTTCCCTGTCCATGGGTTCTGTCATTATAGTATCTTTGTTTGTTTGGGGGTACTTTTATCCCTTGTTTTTTCATGTTGTCTATGTGTCTTTCTTTTTTGCAGGATCTGAGATATTACAGTTTCTTCTTTTTTGTGGATTGGAGATATTACAGTTTCTTCCCTATATTCTTGCAGTACCCATGCAGATTATCTGTGCCTCACCTTGATGTAAGGCTTTCAGACTCTGCTGGTGTCCCTTAATGTATACTACTGATTCCTGGATCTGGGTCCTGTGCAAGTCAGTGTATACAGATCTTGTGTACAGTCTTCTGGTTGGAAGGGATGGTCCTCTTACTTCTTTCTTTCTTCCTTCTTTCCTTCCTTCCATTTTCTCTTTATTTCTTAACTACTTTCTTTCTACTGTTCATTCTTTCTTCTGATACTGGAGTTTGAACCCAGGGGTGCTTTGCCAATAATATTCCCAGCTTGTTATTTTATTTTATTTTTATTTTTTTAATTACTAAGTTGCTGAAGCTGGTCTTCAATTTGCAATCTGCCTCCCTCAGCCTCCCAATTGACTGGGATTACAGGAATGTGACACTGTGCCTAGGATATTTTCCCCATATTGCTTGGGTTCTTACACTGAGGTATCATATCTAATAATGCAGTTTTTTCTACTACTTTGGTGAAGTGGTCATCTTAGCACATTTCTCCTAAAGATATGGCATGGAGTGTGGGTTTATCATGCAGTATTGAATTTACTTCCAGGAGAATGCTATATTGTACTCTCCCTTTAGTTTCTTTGTGGTTAATGACTTTGTGTAGAATTCATACTGCAGTAGAGTCTGAGACTGTCTCTGTGTGCCATTCAAGAATGGGGACATTATATCATATCAAATAGGCATGGTATAGACAGCAGTGTATGTGAGGTGGCCATAGTGTGGCAATTTCTTTAAGGGGAGTGTTGGTTCCTCTGACACAATGGAGGTTTTCGCCTACACTCAATGTTGTCTGTGCTACTAGTAAGAGCCTTTGATTAAATGTTATACATTTGTTAATATGAAACGACATGGATGAATTCTATATATGATATATGCATACAAATTTAGCATTGAAAATTGAACTCAAAATACACTTTAAATTTTATATTTGTGTAAATGGATTTAGTCAAATTAGTTTTATGTATAGAGGTATGGAACGTATAATATTAAATATTGAACTGACCTTTAAAACTAACCCTAGTCATGAAGTTAGGATTAGGGAATTAAAGTTAACATGGGGTGGGAGGCTAGAGTAGTGGTTCAGTGGTAAAATGCTTGTGTGGCATGTATGAGGCCCTGGGTTCAATCATTAGCACTCTGTGTGTGTGTGTGTGTAATAATAATAAAATATTCATTGACATATATATGTATATATATTTAAAATAAAGTTAATATGGGAAAATATGAATATTCATGAGAATGTACTTGTAAGAATGTATTTGAAAAATGTGCACAATATACAGGATCTAACAGTGAGATGAATAAAATGTAACTATGTATACCCTTTTATAAATATGGGGATGCATGGATGAATCCTTATATGATAAGTAGTGTTACATACACAAATTTAATATTGAAAATTGAAAAAAGTCAAAATACATGTTAAAATTCATATTCATGAATATTCATGAATATATTTATACAAGTAACATTAGGTTTAATTATAGAGATATGGAAAAAGTAATATCAAATTTTGTAAAGAGGTAGGGTTAGGGTTATAGAGATAAGATTAACATGGAGAAATATCAATATTCATAAGATTGTACTTGTGAAAATATGTGTGAAAACATATTTAAAAGTAGAGGATCTGACACAGGAAAAAGCTATGTATGTCCCTTATGAATATATTTTTGTAAATGTGGGGATGCATGGATGAGTTCTACATATGATATTTTGTGGTATGTATGCAAAATCGACCCTAAAATTTTAAAATAGAAGTGAAAATTCACTTTAACATTCATATTTGTGTACATGGCTACAAGTCACATTAATTTGAGATATAGAGGCCTGGAAAATGTAATATCCAATTTTGAATTGACTTAGGGTTAGGGTTAATGATTTAGGATAAATATGGGAATGTATGAACATTCATAAGAATATAGTTGAGAAAACGTATTTGAAAAGGTATATGAATATACGGATCTTACATATGAACAGTAAGTGTGAGCCTTCTGAATTTCCTTTTGTAAAACTGGGGATGCATAAATGAATCCTATATATGATACATTGTTATAAGTATGCAAATTTCACACTAAAAGTAGAAAATAGAAGTGAAATACATTTTATAATTCATATTCATGTACTTGGATTTAAGTCACATTAGTTTTTGATTTGGAGGTATGAAAAGGGTAATATCAAATTTTGTACTGAGATAGTTTTAGGGTTTCAGAATTGATTCACATGGGAAAATATGAATATTCATAAGAATGTACTTGTGATAAAACAATATACAGGATATGACACAGGTAAAGTTAAGTGTGATTCTTATGAATATACTTTTGCAAACATGGGGATACATGGATAAAATATGTACATAATATATTTTAATATATATGCAAATTTAACATTGAAAATGTAAAATACACTCTAAGTCTCATATACATATACATGTATTTAAGTCATATAGAATTAGATATAGGGGTATGAAAAGGGTGCTATCAAATTTTGTACTGAGCTAGGGTTAGAATTATAGAATTAAGATGTAATGTGAGGTCATTTATTTGTTGACTTTTTCTTTTAAGGAATGAACTCCATGCAATGAACTTTCCTTTTAGTACTGCTTTCATAGTGTCCCAGAGATTTTGATATGTTGTGTCTATGTTCTCATTTATCTCTAAGAATTTTTTAATTTACTCCTTGATATCTTCTGCAACCTGTTGTTCATTCAGTAACATATTGTTTAGTCTCCAGATGATGGAGAAATTTTTATTTTGTCATTGATTTTCAATTTCATTCCATTATGATCTGATAAAATACATGGTAGTGTCTCTACTTTTTTGTACTTGCTAAGAGTTGCTTTGTGGCATAGTATATGGCCTATTTTAGAGAAGGATCCATGTGCTGCTGAGAAGAAAGTGTATTCTCTCATTGGAGGATGGGATATTCTATATATGTCAGTTAAGTCTAAGTTATTGATTATACTATTGAGTTCTATAGTTTCTTTATTCAACTTTTGTTTGGAAGATCTATCCAGTGGTGAGAGAGGTGTGTTAAAGTCATCAAAGATTATTGTTGGTGGTCAATTTGACTCTTGGACTTGAGAAGAATTTGTCTGATAAACATAGCTGCACCATTGTTTGGGGCATATATATTTATTATTGTTATGTCTTGTTGGTGTATGGTTCTCTTGAGCAGTATGTAATGTCCATCTTTATCTCTTTTGATTAACTTTGATTTGAAGTCTACTTTTTTTGGCATGAGGATGGAAAAACCCTGCTTGCTTCCACAGTCCATGTAAGTGGTTAAAAGAAAAAGAACAAATCAACAGCAAAACCAGTAGAAGGCAAGAAATAATTAAAATTAGAGCTGAAATCAATGAAATCAAAACAAAAGAAACAACTGAAAAAATTGACAAAACAAAAAGTTTGTTCTTTGAATAAATGAATAAAACTCACAGACCCTTAGTTACACTAACAAAGAGAAGGAGAGAGAAAACTCAAATTACCAGCATACATGATGAAAAAGGTAATATCACAGCAGACACTACAGAAATACAGAGGGTAATTAGAAATTATTTTGAAAACTTATACTCCAATAAAATAGAAGACACTGAAGGCACTGACAAATTTCTTAAGTCATATGAATTGCTCCTTTTGAATCAGGAAGATATACACAATTTAAACAGACCAATATCAAGTGAAGAAATAGAAGTCACTATCAGAAGCTTACCAACCAAGAAAAGCCCAGGACTGGATGGATGTGCAGCTGAGTTCTACAAGACATTTAAAGAAGAACTAATACCAATAATCTTCAATTTATTTCAGCAAAGAGAAAAAGAGACAGCATTTCCAACTCACTCTATGAGGACAATATCACCCTGATCCCTAAACCAGGCAAAGACACATCAAAGAATGAAAACTTCAGACCAATATTTCTAATGAACATAGATATAAAAATTCTCAATAAAATTCTAGCAAATTGAATACAAAAATATCAAAAAGATCGTGCACCACAATCAAGTGTGATTCATCCCAGGAATGCAAGGTAGGTTTAACATACAGAAATCAATAAATGTAATTCATCACATCAATAGACTCAAAGATAAGAATTATAGAATCATCTCAATAGATGCAGAAAAAGCATTTGACAAAATACATCACCATTTCATGTTCAAAAAACTAGAAAAATTAGGGATAACATATATCTCAACATTGGAAAGGCTATCTACACTAAGCCTCAGGCGAACTTCATTCTAAATGGAGAAAAATTAAAGGCACTCCCTCTAAAAACTGGAACAAGACAGGGATGCCCTCTTTCACCACTTCTGTTCAACACAATTCCTGAAACACTGGCCAGAGCAATCAGACAGACGAAAAAAATTAAAGGAGTACATATAGGAAAAGAAGAACTGAAATTAGCACTATTTGCTGCTGCTGATTCTATACCTAGGAGACCCAAAAAGTTCTACCAGAAAACTTCTAGAACTAGTAAATGAATTCAGCAAAGTAGCAGGATATAAAATCAACACCCATAAATCAAAGGCATTTCTGTATATCAGTGACAAATCATCTGAGAAGGAAATGAGGAAAACTACCCCATTTACAATAGCCTCAAAAAAAAAAAAAAACCTTGGGAATCAATTTAATAAAGAGGTGAAAGATCTATATAATGAAAAGTACAGAACCCTAACAGAAAGAAACCAAAAAAGACTTTAGATGATGGAAAGATCTATCTTACTCTTGGATAGGCAGAATTAATATTATCAAAATGACCATATTTCCAAAAGCACTATACAGATTTAATGTAATTCTGACCAAAATCCCAATGGCATTCCCCATAGAAATAGAAAAAACAATCATGAAATTCATCTGAAAAAATAAGAGATCCAGAATAATTAATAAATCCTTAGCAGGAAGAGTGAAGCAGGTGGCATCACTCTACCAGACCTTAGACTATTCTACAGAGCAATAGTAACAAAAACAGCATGGTATTGGCACCAACAGACTGGTGGACCAATGGGATAGAATAGAGGACACAGAGACTAACCCACAAAACTACAATTATCTTATATTAGACAAAAGTGTAAAAAAAAAGCATTGGAAAAAAGACAGTCTCTTCAACAATGGTGCTGGGAAAACTGGAAATCCATATGCAACAAAATGAAATTAAACCCCTATCTCTCATCATGCACAAAACTCAACTCAAAGTAGATCAAGGACCTGGGAATTAAAGCAGAGAATCTGCATCTAATAGAATAAAAATAGGCCCTGATCTTCATCATGTGGGATTAGGCCCCAACTTCTTTAATAAGACTCCTTTGGTACAAGAATTAAATCCAAGAATCAATAAATGGGATGAACTCAAACTACAAAGTTCCTTCTCAGCAAAAGAAACAATCTGTGAGGTAAATAGAGAGCCTACATTTTGGGAGCAAATTTTTACCCCTCACACATCAGATAGTATATATAAATAATTCAAAAAGCTAAGCACCAAAAAAAAAAAAAAAACCAAACCAAAAAACAAAAAACAAATAACCCAATCAACAAATGGATCAAGGACATGAACAGACACTTCTCAGAAGAGGATATACAATCAATCAACAAATATATGAAAAAATGCTCATCATCTCTAGCAATTAGAGAAATGCAAATAAAAACTACTCTAAGATATCTCACTTCAGTCATAATGGGAGCTATTATGAAAGCAAACAATAACAAGTGTTGGCGAGTATGTGGGGAAAAATGTACCCTCATACACTACTGGTGGGAGTGCAAATTGGTGCAGCCGATATGGAAAGCAGTATGGAGATTCCTTGGAAAACTGGGAATGGAACCACAATTTGAACCAGCTATTCCTCTCCTTGGTCTATACCCTAAGGACTTAAAATCTGCATAGGACAGGGACACCTTCACATCAATGTTTATAGCAGCACAATTCACAATAGATAAACTTTGGAACTAATCTAGATGCCCCTCAGTAGATGAATGGATTAAAAAATGTGGCACATATATGCCGCAGTCTGGCTGGGCACAATTTAGGAGCCACTTGTCAAAAGAAACAAACTTTATTTTTAGAACACACACACACAGCACCACACAGCTCTTCAGGAAAACCCTCAGAGCCAAACTGCCACAAACCTCTCAACCTCCCCCACTCCTCCTGCTCTTGAGGCCGATTGGCTGGGTCGTGGGCAGAGCCAAAAAAAGTCCCCCAATGAGCAGCTCTGTGGTCTGAAAGGGCGGGGAAACAGCCCAATGAGCATCACTGCAGAGGAGCCAATCAGTTGGCAGCTAGAAGTTTGCTGGGCCGCTGTGAGCCAATCATCAGCTGGCAGCTGGAAGTTTGCTGGCAGCTGGAAGTTTTCTGGGGCCCCTTTGGCTGTGGCTCTCAACACATACACACAATAGAATATTACTCAGCAATAAAAGAGAATAAAATCATGGCATTTGCAGGTAAATTGATGGTGTTGGAGATAATAAGTGAAGTTAGCCAATCCCCCCCAAAACAAATGCTGAATGTTTTTTTCTGATATAGAGGCTGACTCATAGTGGGGTAAGGAGGGGGTGCATGGGAAGAATAGACAAACTCTAGATAGGGAAGAGGGGTGGGAGGAAAAGGTAGGGGACGGGGGTTAGCAAGGATGTTGGAATGTGATGGACATCATTATCCAAAATACGTGTATGATGACATAAATTGGTGTGAACATACTTTATATACAACCAGAGATATGAAAATTGTGCTGTATATGTTTAATAAGTATTGTAATGCATTTTGCTGTCGTTTATGTTTTTAAAAATCAATAAAAAATTATAGAATTAAGATTAATATGGAAAATTATCAGTATTTATAAGAATGTATTTGTAAAAACATTTAATTATAAAAGATCAGAAACAGGGAAGTGTAAATTGTTAGTTTCATAAATATGTGTTCTATAAATGAGGGATGCCAGGATAAATCCTATATATGATATACTGTAATGTGTATGCAAATTTAAAAATATGAAATATAAAATTTTGTACAGAGCTAGGGTAGTTCTGTAGTTCTGTAGTTTAGTTTAGAGACGTATGGTTAATATGGGGAAATATGATTATTCATAAGAAACTACTTGTGAAAGTATGCTTGAAAAGAAATAAATGTCAAAGTGAAATTTGAAATTTATATTTATGTAGATGGATTTAAGTCACATTACTTTTATAATATAGGTGTATGGAAAGGTTAATTTTAAATTTTGCACTCTCCTAGGGTTAGTGATACAGAATTAAGAATAATTTTTGGAAATATGCATTCATATAAATGTACTTGGAAAAACATGTGTAGAAACACTATCTCTCTCTCTCTCTCTCTCTCTCTCACACACACACACACATATAGGATATGCACATGAAATATTAAATTGTGAGTCTCATGAACATATATGATTTTGAAAATCATATTTTTAATATGAGGATGCATGAATGAATCTTACATATGATATATTGTGATATATGTGAAATTTTAATATTGCAAATTAAAAATGGAAGTTAAACAAAATTTAAAATTGATATTTGTGTATATGGATTTAAGTCACATTAGGTGTAGATATAAATGTATGAAAGGGATAATCTCAAATTTTGAATTGAGCTAAGGTTAGGGTGAATGAATTAAGATTAATATAGGAAAAAAATATTCATAGGAAGGAACTTGTGAAAATATATGTAAAAACAAATACAAATATACAGAATCTGACATATGTAAAAGTAAAGTGTGAGTCCTATGAATACACATTTTGAAAATGTAAGAAGGCATGAATAAGTCCTATATAGGATATATTTTGATATGTATGCAAATTTAACTTTGAAAATAAAAAATATATGTCAAAATTCTCTTTAAAATTTAAATTTGTGTACATGGATTTTAGTCATATTAGGTTCATATATAGAAATATGAAACAATTTTGAATTTTGTACTGAGCTAGGGTTAGATTTGAAGAATTAAGATTAATATTGGGGAAATAAGTATATTCATATGACTGTGTTTGTGAAAATATGCATGAAATCACATATAAATATACAGGAGCTGACACATGGGAGAAAAAATGATAGTTCAATTAATTTACTTTTGTAAACCTGGTGACGCATGGAGAAGCCATAAATGGTACATTGTAATACATATGCTAATTAAATATTGAAAATTTAAAATAAAATTCAAAATATACGTTTAACTCACTTAGATTTAGGCCACACTAGGTGTAGTTATAGATGTATGTAAAGGATAATATCAAATTTTGTACTGAGCTAGGGTTAGAGTGAGAGAATTTAGATTAATGTGGGGAAATATAAATATTCATAAGAATGTACTTGCCAAAATATGTGTGTGTGTGTGTGTGTGTGTGTGTGTGTAATATGTCCAAGTATATATATACAGATTCTGACATTTGGAAGAGTAAATTTGAGTCATATGAATATATGTATTGCATTGAAGAGGTATGGAAGAATCCTATCTAAGATATATTGTGACATGTTTGCAAATTTAAAATTGAAAATAGAAAATACATGTCAAAATAAACTTCAAATTCATATTGTGTACATAAATTTAAGTCAAATTCTCTTCAGATATAGACATATGGAAAGGGTAATGTAAAATTTTATACTGAGCTAGGGTTAAGTTTAGAGGCATATGGTTAATATTGGGAAATATGATTATTTCAGAAAAAAACTTTATTTATTAAATAAATTAAATATTATTAAAATATTATTTTTTCAGAAGAAAACTACTTGTGAAGGTATGCTTGAAAAGAAATATAAATATACAGGATCTGATACAGGGAAGAGAAAAAAGTGAGTCATATGAATATAATACAGGGAAAAGAAAAATGTGAGTCATATGAATACATATTTTGTAATATAAGTACACATGCATGAATCCTTTATATGATATATTCTGATATGTATGCAAGATTAACATTGAAAATATAAAATAAATGCCAAAATGCACTTTAAAAATCATATTCTTGAACATGGATTTAAGTCAAATTCAGTTTAGATATAGAGATATAGAAACTGTAATATCAAATTTTGTACTGAGCTAGCATGAGGGATAGAGAATTAAGAAAAATATGGGGAAATATAAATATTCATAAGAATGTATTTGTGAATATATGCATGAAAGCATATAAATATAGAGAATCAGACACAAGCAAGAGTATAGTGTGAGTCCTATGAATATGTATTTTATAAAAATGGGACTTATGAATAAATACTATTTATGATATAATGTGATATGTATGCAAATTTAATATTGGAAAGAAAACAAATGTCAAATATACTTAAAAGTTAATATTCATGTAGATGTATTTAAGTCATATTAGGTTTAGATATACAGGTATGGGAATAGTAATATCAAATTTTGTACTGAGCTAGGGTTAGAGTTAGAGAATTAAAATTAATATGGGGGAAATAGGAATATTTGTAAAAACGTACTTGTGATAATTTGTGAAAATGTACATAAATATACAAGATCAGACACAGGGAAAAGTAAAGAGTTATACCAATAAATATATATTTTGTATATTTGGGACACATGTTTGATTCCTATATATGATATACATGCAAAATTAACATTGAAAATAAAAAACAGAAGTCAAAATGCACTTTAAAATTTGCATTTGTTTACAAGGATTTAAGTCATATTAGGTTAATATATAGAGGTATGGAAAGTATAACACCAAATTTTATAATGAGCTAGAGTTATAGATAGAGAATGAAGATTAATATGATAAAATATTAATATTCATAAGAATGTACATGTGGCAATATATGTGCACACATATAAATATACAAGATCTGACACAGGGAAAAGTAAAGTATGAGTCCTATAAATTATAAATATTGTAAATATGGGGAGACATGAATAAAACCTATATATTATATATTCTGATATGTATGCAAACTTAACATTGAAAATTAAAAACATGTCAAAGCAGACTTTAAAATTCATATTTGTATACATTTATTGAAGTCACATTAGATTTAGATATAAAAGTACTTAAAGGGTAATGTGAAATTTGTACTGAGCTAAGATTAGGATTAGATGATTAAGATGAATATGGGGAAATACAAATATTCATAAGAAAGTACTTGTGAAAATATATGTGAGCACACATAAATATATAAGATCTGAAACAGGGAAGCTTAAAATGTGAATCCTACAAATATATATTTTGTAAATATGGGGTCACATGGATAAGTCCTATATGTGATATATTGTGATATGTTTGCAAATTTAACATTAAACATAGAAAATAAATGTCAAAATACACTCTAAATCTTATATTTGTGTACATGGATTTAAGTCACATTTGATCCAATGGAAAGGGTAATATGTTTTGTACTGAGCTAGGGTTACAGTTAGAGATTAAGATTAATATTGAACAATATGAATATTCATAAGAATGTACTTGTGAAAATATGCATGAAACCATATGTAAATATAAAGGGTCTGACACAAAGAAGACACAATGTTAGTCCTATTAATTTACCTTTGTAAACATAGGGATGCATGGAGGAGTCCTATATGTGGATAGTGTGATATGTATGCAAATTTAACATTAAACATTGAAAATAGAAGTAAAAATACACTTTAAATTTATATTAATATACATGAATTTAAATTACATTAGAGTTAATTATAGATGTATGGAAAGGTTAATATCAAATTTTTTACAGAGCTAGGTTTAGGGTGAGAGAATTAAGATAAAAGTGAAGAAATATAAATACTCATAAGAATGTAATTTTAGGGCTGGGGTTGTAGTCTAGAGCTAGAGTGCTTGCCTCACATGTGTGAGGCCCTGGGTTTGATCCTCAGCACCACATAAAAACAAATAAATAAAAATAAAGATATTGTGTCCATCTAAAACTAAAAAAAAAAAATTAAAAAAAGAATGTATTTGTAAAAATATGTGTGAAAACATATATAAACATACAGACTCTAACATAGAAGCATTAAATTGTGAGGCTATGAATATATATATTGCAAACATGGGGAGGCATCAAAGAATCTTATATATGATATATTGTGATATGTATGTAAATTGAACATTGAAAATAGAAAATATATATCAAAATTCATCTCACTCCAGTCAAAATGGCAACTACTAAGAGTACAAACAACAATAAGTGTTGGTGAGGATGTGAAGAAAAAGGCACACTCATACATTGCTGGTGGGACTGCAAATTGGTGCAGCCAATCTGAAAAGCAGTATGGAGATTCCTTGGAAAATTTGGAATGGAACCACCATTTGACCCAGCTGTCCCACTCCTTGGTTTATACCTGAAGGAGTTAAAAACAGTTAAAATATATACTACAGGGACACAACCATATCGATGTTTGTAGCAGCACAATTCACAATAGCTAAACTGTGGAACCAACCTAGATGCCCCTCAGTAGATGAACAAATAAAAAAAGTGGCATATATACACATGGAATTTTACTCAGCAATAAAAGAGAATAAAATCATAGCATTTGCAGGTAAATGGATGGTGTTGGAGAATATAATGCTAAGTGAAGCAAGCCAATCCCTCAAAACCAAAGGCTGAATGTTTTCTTTGATATGAGGATGCTGACTCATAATGTCGATGGGGTGGGGGGAGCATGGGATGAATGGAAGAATTTAGATAGGGCAAAGGGGAAGGAGAGTAAGGGAGGGGGCATGAGGACAGGAATGTCAGTGGAATGAGTTAGACATCATTACCCTAAGTACATGTATGAAGACATGAATGATGTGAAAATACTTTGTGTACAATTACTGACTTGAAAGATTGTGCTGTATATGTGTAATATGAAATGAATTGCATCCTGTCATTTATTATAACAAATTAGAATAAATAATTTAATTCAAAAAATACACATTCAAATTCATATCCATGTACATGGATTTTAGTCACATTAAGATTAGATGTAGAGTTATGGAAAGGGTAATATCAAATTTTGTAATAAGCTTGGATTGTGGTTAGATAATTAACACATTTATGTGTGGAAATGTTTATATTCACAAGAGTCTACTTGTGAAAATATGTGTGAAGACATATAACATAAAAAAGATTTGACACAGGAAAAAGTAAAATGTGAATCTAACATACTTTTGTAAAAATTGGGATGAAATGATGAATCCTATATATGATATATTGTGATATGTGTGCAATATTAACAGTGAAAATAGAAAACAAATGTCAATGTACATTTTAAAATTCATATTCATGTACATACATTTAAGTCACATAAGGTTTAGATATATAAGTATGGAAAGTGTAATATCATATTTTGAACTGAATTAGGGTTTGAGGTAGAGAATTAAGATTAATGTTCAGTTAGGGTAAACATTAGAAAATTAAGATTAATATGGGTAAATATTAATATACATAGGAATGTACATTTAATAATATGTGTGAAAACATATATAAGAATATAAAATCTGATAAAGAGAAAATTAAAGCATGAGTCCTATGAATATACTTTTGTAAATATGGGGATGTAAGGATAAATCCTATATATGATATAGAGTATTATATGTGCAAATTTAACTTGTGAGAAGTCAAAATACAAATTCTAATTCAAATTTTGAACATAGATTTAACTCAAATTAGGTTTAAATATAGATTTATTGAAAAGGTTAGATCAAAGTTTATGCTGAGCTAGGTCAATTTTTAGAGAATTAAGATTAATTTGGGAAATATGAATATTCATAAGAATGTACTTGTGAAAATATGTTTAAAGCATATAATAATATACAGAATTTGACACAGGGAATCTAAAGTGTGAGTCTGATGAATATATATTTTGTAAATACTGGGACCCATGGATGAATAGTATATTTGATAAATTGTTATATGTATGCAAATTTAACATTGAAAATAGAAGTCAAAATACCCTTTAACATTTCTAGTGTTAAGTCTCCTGTCAATCAACTGCTGCCTGCACCTCTACCACCACTGCTGCCTCTGATTCCACTGGCCAGCCTGAGGTCGCCTAAAGGTCTTCTTTCTGGGTGCTGCTCCACAGAAGAGACCACTGCCCTAGATGCAACTGAAGCTGACACTGCAGCTGATCCCCGGAGATCACCTGGAGACAATTCCCTGAGAGCTGCAGTAGTAGCTGCCACTGTAGTCACCACTACTGCTGACCACTGCCTGCTGCCTGTTGCCAACAACCACTGCCACTACTGCTGCTACCACAGCCTAGAGGACTGATCCTGGGGAGACTCCAGGTTTGGTTGCATGTGGCTGCACCCATTTGGGGGTAACAAGCCAGGGCCTGAGGTCTGGGTGCCAGCAAAGTTTACTACCACAAGAGCCTTTGTCTGAGGACTCCAGATGGGACCTGCAGGTCCAGTGTGGAGATTCCTGCAGGTTTAGAGGAGCCTGTGGTCTTCCTGCTGAGTGTGCTGGTGGCCATTGTCTTGATGCTGCATTTCGGGATTGCTCCTTTGCTTGAGTGTATCCCTGGTGGTCTCTCTGAGATGTCACAGACAGGGCAGAGAAACTGTGAACACTGACAGAGACAGTTTGACTTTCCAGCAATATTTATTTTACTTTATTTTTTGATTCATCAATCTCTCTACCATATTTGGAGCAGGAATTTTTTAAGCATCAGTGTGTGGATGACAATAATATATGATTGGTGTTTTGCATTTTGTCATATTCTTATGTCTTTAATTATTTCTTTTTGTTCATATTTTCCTCTCTCTGGTCTATTTTCTTTTCAACTTTTCTCCAACCAGCAGCCAATCTTTGTTGACTCCTCCTTCATTCTTCCTGTGAATTTTTACTTCTAGCTTTTCTCTTCCTCCCTCTTGAAAAATTAGATACTAATCTACCTTTGTTCTCTCATCCACCATTTGAAAATGTAAATCATTTTAATAAATATTCTGTTTGTACTATGGATAGTTACTGAACTTACAATTTTGTTTCAGTGTGAGAAAGCAGTAGATGCCTCAGTGGGAGTTAATATATTAAGGCTATTTATTGTGTTCATTGGGTGCTGTTGATATTGGTCTTACCACTAAAGGCAAAGTGGTAGAAACCTTCAGGGACACTATAGGTCTATGGGGTAGAAATTATCCTGCCTTAGATCCATACTTTTAAATGGGAAAACACACCATCAAATGAAAAAAAAACAAGAGAAAAAAGTGCTCCATACAAACCAAGATGTTTCAACAACAGAAGCCACTGATAACACAGTAGAAGAAACGTCCAAGAAGGAGTTCAGATTGTATATAGTTCAACTGATATGTGAAGTAAAGAATACTATAAGGAATAAAATAAAAAAATACAGAAAGTTTTAAAGACCATTTCAATAAATAGTTAGAGATCATAAAAAAACCAGAAACCTTTGAAATGTAGGAATCAGTAAACTAAATTATAAATTCAAAAGAAAACTTCACCAACAGATTAGGCCACTTGGAAGACAGAACCTTAGACAATGAAGACAAAATATATAACTTTGAAAGCAGAGTTAAACATGCAGAGAAGATAGTAAGAAACCATGAACAGAACATCCAAGAACTATGGCATAACAGGAAAAGAATAAATTTAAGAGTTATTGGACTAGATGAAGGAGCAGAGATACAAACCAAAGAAATTCACAATTTTTAATGGTATATTATTAAAAAAATTTCCAAACCTAAATAATGGAACAGAAAATCAAATACAAGAGGCTTATAGGACCCCAAATGTACAAAATTACAGCAGACCCACACAAAGACACATTATAATGAGAATGACTAACTCACAGAAAAAAAGAAAATCTTAAAGAATATGAGAGAAAAAAATCAAATTATGTACAGGGGGAAACCAATTTGGATCTCAACTGATTTCTCAGCCCAAACCTTCAAATCTAGGAGGACCTTGAATAATGTATTTCAAGCTCTGACAGAAAATTGATGCCACACAAGAATTTTATATCCAGAAAAATTAAGTTTCAGATTTGAAGATGAAATTAAAACATTCCATAATAAATAAAAATTAAAAGAATTCACAACTAGAAAGCCTACACTACAGAGCATTCTCAACAAGATATTCCATGAGGATGAAGTGAAAAAAAAGTGAAAACCAGCAACAGGAGAATATACATTAAAGTGACCCAACTAAATGAGAAACTAAGACAAATCAAATACCAGAAATAAACATAAATGACAGGAATACAAATAATATCTTAATAATAACCCTGAATGTTAATAGCCTAAACTCATCAATCAAAAGAAACAGATTGGCAGATTGAATCAAAAAGCAAGACCCAACAATGTGTTGTCTTCAAGAGACTCTCTCATGGGCTGAAGGTGAAAGGATGGGGGAAAAAATACTTATCACTCATGTGGATTGCATAAAAAAGCAGGGGTTTCCATTCTCATTTCAGATAAAATAGATTCAAACCAAAGTTAATCAGAAGAGAAAAAGAAGGACATTTCATACCTCTTAAGAGAAGTATATATAAGCAGGATGTAACCTGCTTAATATTTATGCCCCAAACAATGGATCATCTATGTACATCAGCAAGCCCTTCTCAATTTCAAGAGACAAATAGATCACAATACAATAATACTGGGTGATGGTAACACACCTCTTTCACTACTGGACAGATCTTCCAAACAAAAACTAAATATGGAAACTATAGAACTAAATAATACAATCAACAGAAAAAGCATTTTGACAAAATACAGCACCCCTTTATGCTCAATACACTAGAAAAACTAGGGATAACAGGAACTTACCTCAACATTGTAAAAGCTATCTACACTAAGCCTCAGGCCAGCATCATTCTAAATGGAGAAAAACTGAAGGCAGTCCCTCTAAAATCTGGAACAAACAGGGATGCCCTCTATCACCACTTCTATTCAACATAGTTCTTGAAACACTGGCCAGAGCAATTAGACAAATGAAAGAAATTTAAGGAATTATAGGAAAAGAAGATCTTAAACTAGCACTATTTGCTGATAATATGATTCTATACCTAGAAGACCCAAAAAACTCTACCAAGAAACTTGTAGAATGAGTAAATGAATTCAGCAAAGTGGCAGAATATAAAATCAACACCCATAAATCAAAGGCATTTCTGTATATCAGTGACGAATCCTCTGAAAAGGAAATGAGGAAAACTACCCCATTCACAATATCCTCAAAAAAATACTTGGGAATCAATTTAAAAAAAGAGGTGAAAGATCTACACAATGAAAGCTATAGAACCCTAAAGAGAGAAATAGAAGAAGACCTTAGAAGATGGAAAGATCTACCTTGCTCATGGATAGGCAGAATTAATATTATTAAAATAACCATATTACCAAAAGCACTATACAGATTCAATGCAATTCTGATCAAATCCCAATGGCGTTCCTCACAGAAATAGAAAAAGCAATTATGAAATTCAGCTAGAAAAATAAGAGACCCAGAATAGCTAAAGCAATTTTAAGCAGGAAGAGTGAAACAGATGGTATTGCTCTACCAGACCTTAAACTATACTACAGAGCAATAGTAACAAAAACAGCCTGGTACTGGCAACAAAACAGGCTGGTGGACCAATGGTACAGGATAGAGGACACAGAGACTAACCCACAAAACTACAACTGCCTTATATTAGACAAAGGTGCTAAAAGCATGAACTGGAGAAAGGATAGCATCTTCAACAAATAATGCTGGGAAAACTGGAAATCCATATCCAACAAAATGAAATTGAATCCCTATCTCTCACCATCCACAAAAGTTAACTCAAAATGGATCAAGCATCTAGGAATTAAACTAGAGACTCTGCATCTAATAAAAGAAAAAGTAGGCCTTAATTTCCATCATGTGGGGTTAGGCCCCAATTTCCTTAATAAGACACCTATAGCACAAGAATTAAAACCAAAAATCAACAAATGGGATGAATTCAAACTAAAAAGTTTTTTCTCAGCAAGAGAAATAATATATGAGGTGAATAGGGAGCCTACATCCTGGGAACAAATTTTTACCCCTCACACATCAGATAGAACTCTAATCTCTAGGGTATACAAAGAACTCAAAAGGCTAAACACCAAAAAAAAAAAAAACCCAACAACAACAACAACAACAACAACAAAAAACAAAACAAAACCAAATAACCCATTCAACAAATGGGCCAAGGACCTGAACAGACACTTCTCAGAAGAGGATATACAATCGATCAATAAATATACAAAAAAAAGCTCATCATTTCTAGCAATCAGAGAAATTCAAATTAAAACTACTCTATGATGCCATCTCACTCCAGTAAGAATGGCAGCCATGATGAAGAGAAACAACAAGTGCTGGCAAGGATGCGGGGAAAATGGTACACTCATACACTGATGGTGGGACTGCAAATTGGTGCAGCCAATATGGAAAGCAGTATGGATATTCCTTGGAAAACTGGGAATGGAACCACCATTTGACCCAAATATTCCTCTTCTCGGACTATACCCAAAGGACCAAAAAACAGCATACTACAGGGACACAGCCACATCAATGTTTATAGCAGCACAATTCACAATAGCTAGACTGTGGAGCCAATCTAGATGCACTTCAATGGATGAATGGACAAAAAATGTGGCATTTATACACAATGGAATAATACTCAGCACTAAAAAATAATAAGATCATGGCATTTGCAGGGAAATGGATGGCATTAGAGCAGATTATGTTAAGTTAAGTTAGCCAATCCCCAAAAAACAAATGCTGAATGTCTTCTCTGATATAAGGGGGGTGACTCAAAATGGGGAAGAGAGGAAGAGCATGGGAAGAAGATTACCTCTACATAGGAAAGAGGGGTGGGAGGGAAAGGGAAGGAGAAAGGGAATTGCATGGATGGTGGAAGGAGACCCTCACTGTTATACAAAATACATGTATGAAGATGTGAGAAAATAAAAGAATAGCATTACCCTAAGATGTGAGAGAAAAAAAAAAGAATAGCATTACCCTAAGATGGGAGGGGAGGGGAGGGGTTGGGGAGATAGAAGGATAGTAGAATGAAACAGACATTATTATTACTGTGTGTATATATATGTGAATGCATGATCAATGTGTTTCTGCAACCTGTATACTCAGAAAAATGAGATATTATATCCCATCTGATTCAAATGTATGATATGTCAAGGTCATTGTACTGTCATGTGTAACTAATTAAAACAAATAAAAAATAATATAATCAATTATTTAGACTTAATAGACATATATTGAAATATTTCATACATCAACAAGCAAATATACTTTCTTCTCAGCAGTACATGGCTCCTTCTCTAAAATAGACCATATCTTATGCCACAAAGCAACTCTTATTAAATATAAAAAAACAGAGATAATACCCTGCATTCTATCAAACCACAATGAAGTGAAATTAGAAATCAATGATAAAATAAAAAAATAGAAGCTACTGTAACAAATGGAGACTAAATAATACACAATTCAATGATAAATGGATAGTAGAAGAAATTAAGGATGAAATAAAAAATTTCTTAGAGATAAATGAGAACACTGATATAACATCAAAATCTCTGGGACACTATGAAGACAGTACTAAGAGGAAAGTTTATTGCATTGAGTGTATTCATTAAAAGAATAAAAAGTCAACAAATAAATGACCTAACACTACATCCCAACACCCTAGAAAAACAAGAAAAATCAACACCCAAAGCAGTAGAAGATAGAAAATAATTAAAATCAGAGCTGAAATTAATAAAATTGAAACAAAAGAAACAATTGAAAAAAATTGGCAAAACAAAAAGTTGGTTCTTTGAAAAAATAAATAAAATAGATAAACCCCTGGCCATGTTAACAAAGAGAAAAGGAGAGAAAACTCAAATTACTAAAATACAAGATGAAGAAGGAAATATCACAACAGACATATCTGAAATACAGAAGATAATTAGAAACTATTTTGAAAATTTATACTCTAATAAAATAGAAAATATTAAAGATATCCACAAATTCCTAGAGACATATGACCTACCCAAACTGAATGAGGAGGTCCTACATGATTTATTTAAACAGATCAATTTTAAGTAATAATATAGAAAACACCATCAAAAGCCTACCAACCAAGAAAAGCCCAGGACCGGATGGATTCTCAGTCGAGTTCTACAAGATTTTCAAGGAAGAATTAACAGCAATGCTTCTCAAAGCATTCCATGAAATAAAAAAGGAGGGAACCTTTTCAAACTCATTCTATGAGGCTAATATCACTCAGATACCAGACAAAAATACATCAAGGAAAGGAAACTTCAGACCAATATCCCTGATGAACATAGATGCAAAAATTCTCAATAAATTCTGGAAAATTGCATACAAAAACATATTAAAAAGGTAGTGCATTATGATCAAGTGGGATTCATCCCAGGTATGCAGGGTTGGTTCAACATATGGAAATCAATAAACATAATTCATCATATTAATAGACTTAAATACAAGAATCATATGATCATCTCAATAGATGCAGAAAAAGCATTGGACACCTCCATGTTCAAAATGTTAGAAAAACTAGGTATAGTAGGAACATACCTCAACATTGTGAAAGCTATAATGCTAAACCCAAGGCCAGCATCATTCTAAATGGGGAAAAATTTAAAGCATTCTGCTAAAACTGGAACAAGACAAAGATATCCTCTTTAACCACTTCTATTCAACATCATCCTTGAAACTGTAGCCAGAGCAATTAGACAAAAGAAAGAAATTAAAGGGATACAAATAGGTAAAGAAGAACTCAAACTATCACTATTTGCTGATGTCATGATTCTATATGTAGAAGATCCAAAAAAAATTCCACTAGAAAACTTCTGGAACTAATAAACAAATTCAGCAAAGTAGCAGAATATAAAAGCAACACCCATAAATCAAATGCATTCCTATACATCTGCAATGAATCTACTAAAAGAGAGATTAGGAAAACCACTCCATTCGCAATAGCCTCAAAAAACAAAAATACCTGGGAATCAATCTAACAAAAGAGGAGAATGACCTCTACAATGAAAACTACAGAACACTAAAGAAAGAAATTGAAGAAAACCTCAGAAAATGGAAATATCTTCCATGCTCCTGGATAGGCAGAATTAATATTGTCAAAATAACCATACTACCAAAAGCATTATACAGATTTAGTGCAATTCATATTTAAATCCCAACAATATTCTTCATAGAAATAGAAAAGGCAATCGTAAAATTTATTTGGAAAAATAAGAGACCCAGAATAGTTAAGCAATCCTTAGCAAGAAAGTGAAGAAGGAGGCATCACAATACTAGACCTTAAACTATACTCAGAGCTACAGTAATAAAAATGGCATGGTATTGGCACCAAAATAGACTTGTAGACCAATGGTACAGAAGACAGGACACAGAGACTAACCCATATAAATATGGTTATGTCATACTAGACAAGGCTGCCAAAAATTTTCACTGAAGAAAAGATAGCCTATTCAACAAATGGTGCTAGTAAAACTGGAAACCCACATATAGCAAAGTGAAATTAAACATCTATCTCTTACCCTGCACAAAAATCAACTCAAAGTGGATCAAAGACTTAGGCACTACACAGAGACAGGGCACTTAATAGAAGACAAAATAGGTACAAATCTTCACCACATTGACCTAGGATCTGACTTTTTTTTTTTTAAATTTTTTATTGTTGGTTGTTCAAAACATTACAAATTTCTTGATATATCATATTTCACACTTTGATTCAAGTGGGTTATGAACTCCCATTTTTACCCCATATACAGATTGCAGAATTACATCAGTTACACATCCATTGATTTACATATTGCCAAACTAGTGTCTGTTGTGTTCTGCTACCTTTCCTATCCTCTACTATCCCCCCTCCCCTCCCCTCCCCTCCCCTCTTCTCTCTCTACCCCCTCTACTGTCATTCATTTCTCCCCCTTGTATTATTTTTCCCTTTCCCCTCACTTCCTCTTGTATGTACTTTTGTATAACCCTGAGGTGGGAGGGAAAGGGAGAGAGAAGGGGAAATTGCATGGAAATGGATCTGACTTTTTTAACAAGACTCCTAAAGCACAAGAAGTAAAATCAGAGCTGATATTTATGTGATATTTATACATATTTAATAAATGAGATGGATTCAAATTAAAAAGCTTCTTCTCGGCAAAGGAAACAATAACATAAGGAGAGAGCCTACATTTTGGGAGAAAATCTTTACCACATGCACCTCTGATAAAGCACTAATCTCTAGGATGCATGAAAACTCAAAAAACTTAACACCAAAAAAACAAATGACCCAATCAATAAATGGGCTAAGGAACTGAATAGTTAATTCACAGAAGAAATACAATTGATCAACAAATATATGAAAAAGTGTTCAACATCTCTAGCAATTAGAGAAATGCAAATCAAAACTACTCTAAGATTTCGTATTACTCCTATCAGAATGGAAATCATCAAGAAAAAAGGCAATAATAAATTTTGGCTAGTATGTGGTGTAAAAGGTACACTCATACATTGCTGGTGGGACTGAAAATTGGTGCAACCTCTATGGAAAGCACTATGTAGATTCCTCAGAAAGCTGGGAATGGAACCACCATTTGACCCAGCTATCCCACCCCTTGGTTTATACCCAGAGGCTTAAAATCAGCATACTATAATGATGCAGCCACATCAATGTTTATAGCAGCTCGATTCACAAAAGCTAGATTATGGAACCAACTTAGGTGTCCCTCAATAGATGAATGGATAAAGAAAATGTGGTATGTATACTCAATGGGATATTTCTCAGTTTTAAAGAAGAGTAAAATTATAGAATTTGCCAGTAAATGGTTGGAGTTGGAGACTATCATGCTAAACAAAATAAACAATCCCACAAAACCAAAGGCCAATGTTTTCTCTAATATGTGGATGACGATTCCCAATAAGGCAGGGGGCACTAGGGAATAATAGTGTTACCTTAGATTAGGTAGTGGGAAGTGATGGGAGGGAAGAAAAGGGGATTTGGGGATAGGAAAGAGTAGAATAAAAAATACAACATTGCTGTATGTATGTATATGACTACATGATCAATATGACTCTGCAATATGCACATTCAGAAAAATGAGAAGTTATATCCATATATGTATGATATATCAAAGTGCATAAATGCATTCTACTTTCATGTATAACTAATTAAAACAAATTTAAAAATTAAAAAATATATTGTCCTACATGAATTTAAGTCAATTATGTTTAGATATAACATTATGGAAAAGGCAATTTCAATTTATGTTTTCATTAGGGATAAGGTTAGAGATTTAAGATTGATATGGGGAACTATAAATATTTATAAAAATGCAATTGGGAAAATATGCGTGGAAACATAAAATATTCAAGATTTAACAGAGGATAGAGTAAATTGTGAATCTTATGACTACACCTTTGTAAATATGGGGACACATGGATGAATTCTATATATGATAGATTGTGATATGTATGCAAATTTAATATTGAAAATAGAAATAAAAATGCACATTAAAATTCATATTTATGTACATGGATTTAAATCATATTAGGTTTGAATGTAGAGGTATGGAAACTATAATATTATGTTTTCAATTTAACTAGAGATAGGGTTAGAGAATTAAAATTAATATGAGGAAAGTTTAGGGTTTAGTCATTAGAATGTACTTGTAAAAATATGTGTGAAAAGGGCTGGGGATGTGGCTCAAGCGGTAACGCGCTCGCCTGGCATGCGCGGGGTGCTGGGTTTGATCCTCAGCACCCATAAAAAACAAATAAAGATGTTGTGTCCACCAAAAACTGAAAAATAAATATTAAAAATTCTCTCTCTCTCTCTTCTCTCTCTTTAAAAAATGTGTGAAAAAATTTAAAAATATATATTATCTGACAAAAAAGGAAAATATGAGTCCTATGAATATATATTTTGTAAATAAGGGATGCATGAATGAATCTTATATATGATGTATTTGTTACATATGCAAATTAAATATTGAAAATAGAAAATAAAAGTCAAAATACTCTTTAAGTTCATATCTGTGTACATTCATCTAAGTCATCTTATGTTTAGGAATGGAGGTTTTCAAAGGATAATATTAAATTTTCTACTGAGCTATGATTGGGGGTAGAGAATTAAGATTAATATGGGGAAATATGAATATTCATAATAATGTGCTTGAGTGAAAACATATAAATACAGAGGATGAGACACAGGGAAGAGCAAAATGTGAGTCCTATAAATATGCACTTAGTAAATATTGGGGCACAAGGATAAATCCTGTAGATGACACATTGTGATATTTATGCATATTTAACATCAAAAATTGAAAATAGAAGTCAAAATACATTTTCAAATTCATATTTGTGTACATGGATTCAAGTCACCATACCTTTAGAGAAAGACATGTGAAAAGGGTAATATCGAATTTTGCACTAGCTAGGGTTATGTTAGATAATTAGGATTAATATGGGAATATATGAATATTCAAAACAATGTACTTGTGATAAAATGTGGAAAAACACATAAATACACAGGGTCTGACACAGGAAAGAGTGAAGTGTAAGGCCTATAAATATATATTTTGTAAACATGGGGATGCCTGAATGAATTCTATATATGATATATTGTGATATGAATGCACATTTTGCCGCAGTCCGGGTGCAGCAAAATTACCAGGGGGGGTGGGGGTGGGGGTGACGAACAAGCTTGGTGTACGATTGATACAGCAGGAGTGGAAGCCCTTGGAAAAATTATACCAGCAATGACACTGTTAGCAAAGATACCGAATTACAATTTGTTGTAGATTACAGTTTGTTGTCTCAGTCCAGGTAAAGCAGTGTCTCAATAGATTAACTCACAGTCCAGGTAAATCACAGTCCAGGTAAGTCCTGCAGGCAGCTAGCTTAATCTGAAGTCTCATCCGGTTCTCAGCTGAAGTCTCCTCTGGTTTTCAGCAACACTGGAAATTCTTCCACTTTCGTCTTCACTGGCACTGGGATGAAGGCAGGAACTCCGGATGGCTAAAGAAAATCCTGTAGTATTCCAGCAGGCACTAAGAAAACAACCTTCTGAACAATTTAGTAGTTATTGACATTGGAAATGACCAAACCTCAGGGACGCCGGGCGCGTCCTCTACCGCCAGACCGTAGCATCCTGGGCAGCCCCAGAAGGCCCCGGGGAGAGTCCGGGGAGTGTTCTGGACTCAAACTGCCACTGGGCACAGGGAGCAAGAGCCTGGGAGACCATGCCTCCTGGTCAGGTTTGGATTTGGGCTCTTGCGGTGGTGTCCCGCTCCCCCGGCGGGGGGGTGGGGAAGAGCCGGCTGCCGCTGCTTGGAAACTCCTTGCTGTGCCATGACTGGCTCACTGGCATTACTTCACAAACCACTCCCTCTGGCAAAATGCCAGGCGCCATCCAGACTTGCTTACAGACTCTAACATTTGCTAGGCGCCATCCTGACTTGTTTACAGACTCTAACATTGAATATTGAAAATTTAAAATATCAGTCTAAATCCATTTTAAAATACATATTTGTGTACATAGATTTATGTCAAATTAGGTTTAGATACACAGTATCAAAAATTGTAATATCAAGTTATGTTTTGATATACAGTTAGAGAATTAAGATTAATATGAGGAAATAGGAATATTCATAAGAGTGCACTTGTGAATATATGTGTGAAAACATATGTAAATATACAGGGACTGATGAGAATGAGTAAATTGTGAGGACTGTGAATATATACTTTGTAAATATGTGGATGCATGGATGAATCCTATAGGTGATATCTTGTGATATGTATAATAATTTAACCTTGAAAATACTAAGTAAATGTCAAAATACACTTTAAATTTTATACTTGTGTACATGAATTTATGTCAAGTTAGGTTTATATAAAGAGTTATGGAAAGGATAATATCAAAATTTGTACTTAGCTAGGATTAGGGTTAGAGAATTAAGAATAATATGGGGAAATATGAATATTCATAAGAATGTAATTGTGAAAATAAGTGGTAAAACATACAAACATATAGGATTTAACACAGGGAATATTAAATTGTGAGTCTTATTAATATACTTTTTAAAGTATAGGGACACATGGATGAATCCTATCTATCATATATTGTGATATGTATACAAATTTGACATTGAAATTGAAAATAGAACTCAAATTGTATGTAAAAATTTGTATTTGTATACAAGGATGTAAATCACATTAAGTTTAGAAATAGAGGTATGGAAAGGTTAATATCAAATTTTGTACTGATTTTGTTAGAGAATTAAGATTAATATGGGGAAATATGAATATTCATAATAATGTACTTGTGAACATGTGTGAAAACATATGTAAATACAGAGGAACTTACAGGAAAGAGTAAAGTGTGAGGCCTATGAATATATATTTTTTACATATGGAGATGCCTTGATGAATTATATATACATGATATGTTTGATATGTATTCAAATTTAATTTTAAAAATAGAAAATAAATGTCAATACACAGTTTAAAATTCATATTTGTGTGCATGGATTTAAGTCACATTAGGTTTAGCTATAGAGGTATGTTAATTGTAATATATTTTGAACTGAGGTAGGGTTAGGTTTAGAGAATTAAGATCAATTTGGAAAAATATGAGTATTCATTAGAATGTACTTGTGAATATATTCATGAAGAAAGTATATATACATATATAAAGGATCTGACACAGGGAAGAATGGAGTGTGAGTTCTATGGACATATATTTTGTAAATGTGGGGATGTGTGGATGAATTCTATATATAATATATTGTGTAATGTGTGCAAATTTAACATGAATATTGAAAAGAGAAGACAATATAAACTTTAAAATTTATATACATGTATATGGATTTAAGTCAAATTAGGTCTAGATATTCAGGCATGTAATATATTATATCAAATTATGTTTGAGATTGGCTTAGATTTAGAAGATTAATATTAATATGGGAAAGTATGAATATTCATAAGAATATACTTTTGAAATATATGTGAAAAATATATAAGTATACAAAAGCTGACACAGAGTAGATTGATGTGTTATTCCTATGAATATACATTTGTAAATATGGGAATGCAAGGATGAATCCTATATATGATATGTATGCAAATTTAACATTGAAAATAGACGTCAAAATACAATTCAAAATTCATATTAATGTTCATCCATTTAAGTCCCACTAAGTTTAGATATACAGGTTTGGAAATGGTAATATCAACTTTTGTACTACGTAGGGTAGGGGTTAGGAAATTAAGATTAATATGGGGAAATATAAATATTCATGAGAATGTATTTGTGAAAATATGTGTTAAAGCCTATATAAATATAGACAATCAGACACTGGGAAGAGTAAATGTGAGTCCTATGAATTTACATTTTTAAAAATATGGGGACACATGGATGAATGGTATATATGATAAATTGTTACATGTATGCAAATTTAACATTGAAAATTGAAAGTAGATGTCAAAATAGGCATGGATTACAACATTCAAGATTCTGGGTTCCTCTCCATTTTAGGCACATGACCTACAAACCTCTCATAATCTTGGGGAACAATTTTTAAAGCAGATGCATTGGCCAGGTGCTGGGATAATCCCAATGACTTGGCAGTCTGAGGAGGATCTTAAATTCAAGGGTGAACCCAGCAAAAATAAAAGGGACTGGGGATGTGGCTCAGGGGTAAATAATCCCAGGGTTCAATCTCCAGCATTAAAAAAAAAAAAAACCTGCTACATTGAATCAATCATTGATTCCTTTCAATTCAAGGTAATATATAGTGTTCTAGTGAAATTTCATGTAAAATGACACTATCTCTTCCATCTATTGGCCACTGATATTAGGCAAGTTCTTCTATCATAATGAGAAATCATTTCCTCTTGTAAAAATAAATGGGGATTACTACATTTGTGCCAGGTGGAGCCTGGTTTTATCCAGTAAAGTTACCTGTAAATGCTACAGCTGTATATTGTAGAAATAAAAGGCCATCTTTTAAAAGGCAAACTATCTTTACTTTTTGTTTGACTGAAAGTTGAAGGATTTTTATCCATTATTGTTTCTGTAAGTTGATATTTTGCTGATTTATTGTTAGAGAAAAAAGTTTGGAAAAAGATGAGTTTCATTTTAAAGAGAATCCAAAATGTTAAGTGATTTCATCTTTAAATTCAGTGTCAAGTTCTTAAAATTGAAGTGAATGAAGTGGCAATCTTCTATCTTAGATAAACTAAATGGCACCTGTGATGTTATTGAGTCAAGCACTGTAACATTCTGAGAGTATCATCTAGGAAATATTTTACAGTTGGGTTATTTTATTGGTGAAATTCTCATTATTACTCAAATAACCAAATCTCATGGAATATGCCATACACTGAATTAGAAAATGGTTGCAAATTGTTTTAGGTACATTTAGATACATTTTAAGTCACACATGAGAACATAGAAATCTGACAATGCAAAAAGTAGGTCTCTTGGAATAAATTTAAAATAGTTTTTTTTTGGGGGGTGGTCCAGGTATTGAACCCAGGGGTACTTAAGTACTGAGCCACAGCCACAGCCGAAATTTAAATATTTTATTTAGGGATAGGTCTCACTGAGTTGCTTAGGGCCTCTCCAAGTTGCTGAGGCTGTCTTTGAACTCATAGTTCTCTTGCCTCAGCCTCCAGGACCATTGGGATTACAGGCTTGGTGCCCAGCTTGGTGTTATAGATTTGTGTTACTCCAAGTGTGCTGTATTCTGTAACCTGGGGGATCATCAGACATGTGGAGTCTCGGGTCCAATCCTCAGGCCTACTGAATCAGGATCAGATTTTTTCATGATCTGTACATTAAACTCCAGGGAATGCTAGTGTGAAATGTGAGTTCTAGAAACAGACTAGCTTGATTTCAATTTCAATTCTTTTCTTTATTAATTGTGGGGTCCTGGGCAGGAAATTAAACCTCTCAATGCTGTTTTCTCATCTGTTAAATGTGAATAATATAAGTAATTAGGACATATGGATTTTTTATGAATCAAATAAATAAATGCACTTATGGGGTCAGTATATTGCCAGGTACCTGATAGCACTCAGTGAATGTGTGAGTTTGTGTGTGTGTGTGTGTGTGTGTGTGTGTGTGTACTGGGCACTGAATTCAGAGGAGTTTAACACTGAGCCACATTTCTATCCCTTTTCATACTTTATTTAGAGACAGGTTCTCACCAAGTTGATGAGTCTGGCTTCTGCTTCAGCCTCCTGAGCTGCTGGGATTACAGGCATGTGCCACTGCATTGAGCACTCAGTGAAAGTTTTTTATATTTATTTATTTTTTCTCTAACACTCTGATAATCTACAAGTCATGTTCAAGTATTGCATTTTGACAGTAACATGATTATGTAATACTTTTCTAATCAATATATTAAATATTTATTTAATTTTCCCCTTCATATAGGTATCTTGAAAGAAAATTAAACTGGCTGAGGATCATGGTATCTGTCTATAATCCCAGCTAATCAGGAGGCTGAGGAGAAAGAGTCACAAGTTTGAGGCAGCCTGGGCGACAGATTGAGATGAATTGCAAAGCAAAACACAAAATAAATATGAAGAAAATGTGTCACTAATATTTCATTAGGCTTTTCTGAAATTGTATTAAAGTATTTGGATTATGAAGCACTTTTATTTATTTATTTTTTTTTAGAGAGAGAGAGAGAGAGAGAGAGAGAGAGAGAATTTTTTAATATTTACTTTTTAGTTTTTCGGTGGACACAACATCTTTATTTTATTTTTATATGGTGCTGAGGATCGAACCTAGCACCCCGCACATGCCAGGCGAGCACGTTACCGCCTGAGCCACATCCCCAATCCCTATGAAGCACTTTAAAAAATTGCCTATAAAAAGTGTACACATAGAGGTCGAGCACAGTGGCACATGTCTGTAATCCCAGCAGTTTACAAGGCTGAGGCATGAGGATCATGAGTTCAAAGGCAGTCTCAGAAACCTAGTGAGGCCCTATGCAACTTAATGATGCTCTTTCTCAATATAAAACAAAAAATAAGGGCTGGGAGTTAGGTGTGGTGGCACACACCTGCAATACCACCACCCAGGAAGCTGAGGTGAAGGAAGTGCAAGTTCAAAGTCAGCCTCAGTGCTTTAAGCCAGGCCTTAAGTAAATTATTGAGAAAAAACATGTTGTAATATTTTGCAGTCCACTGAAGTCTGTTCAAATAGAACTGACCTTTTGAATTCTCATGTTAAAAGGAACATACTGTGAAAGTCTTTGCTGCTAAGTGTCTGTGTTGAACCATGATGCAATGAAAAGACCAATGACTCCAATTTTAAATCAAATTAAGCAAACTGGCTAGTGACTGTCTTTCCCAACCCCAGCTCTCCAGAGACAAGGTTTTATAGCACAAAAAGTTGCAAACTGGGGTGTCTTGATAACTTACACCCAACAGGATTTTGAAAAGCATAATTCAAAGGCAGATAGTAGGTTAAAGGTCTACATGGCTTACCATTTCAAGGTAGGGAATAAATTTAGATCCCAACATCAGAATTTATGAGGCACCACTGAGGTATCAGAGAGGATTGTTATCTGGTCAGGGGGAGCCAGGCATGGGTGAATTCAAATCATGGGCAGGAATTCCAAATAAGTTCAGAAATCATGTAATTTATAGTAAAACAGAAATTAACTTTTCATGACTTTGTGATGAGATGGTTCCCAAGCTTCAGATGGAATTAGGCTGGGTTCATCATCCCCACCTTGTCTTATGTATTTCTTTCAAATCTTTGGTAGGGTATAGGATGAGCTCTGAAGGAATTTTAATCCCCCAGGGGACAGTCTCCAACTTCTAGGACCTACTCAAAATTGGCTTCCTTGATCTGACTTGACTCAATTTACCTATCTATACTCATTGTCTATCTAATTATGGCTTTATTCTCTCCTTTCTAATTTTAGAAACTTTGTACTGCTGTAAGGAAAAGGGGTGATGACTATTGTGGCTGCTTTGGAGCTGAGAGGGGGGTGATGTGAGAAGGGGAAGCAGTTTGTGGTTCCCTTTTAGAAGTCAGATTGGATTGAAGTCTGGTTGGGGAAGAACAGGTTGTAACGTCCTCTGGGGATGGGTGCTTCTATGAGATAAACAAAAATCATGAGTACTGAACAAATATTGTACCCTCTGGAAAATGTCAATAAATATCATGAAGATGATAGAAGTCAATATTTTCTCACCAGGAGGTGTAAGGACTGAAAAGCTGTTCCTGTAATAAGGCCAGAGTGGACAAGGTCTTTATATAGAAATATAAATCTTTAACATCTTTAGAGTTATAAGGAATGTAAACACAACACTTAACTTTTAATGTTATAGATATCCATCCCCATGAAATGTAGTTCAGCTACTCAACGTCATCTGATCTTGTAAAATTTTTACTGGTATTACCTCTATGTCTAGTAGAGAACCCTTTACTTCTGTTACTTAGGGGTTAGATAATTGTGTTAGCAAATATTGATCCTAACTGTATAGGAGGTTAGAAAGACATATAGGCCTTAAACTCACTAAAACTTCTGACTCTGGCAGTTTCACTTGATAGTTATTAGTCCTTCCTAAGAATCCCCAAGAATCTCTTTTTGTAGCCTCAGCTTTACTTCTTTTGGGGGGCTAACATAAGTGCGTATCTTAAGTTATATTTAACTATTATTATTTATCTTTTTAATGCTCCAGAATGGCTGTGTTTTGGTTTTAACTGTTTTTGCTAATTGTTTAAGATGAAGCAAGTCAATCTCACTTTTTTTTCTATCTATTGTTAGGAGTCAGCTGAGTTTCCATGGGAGTCACTCTTGGGGAAAATTGAGAGCAGTTTCTTAGTTCTGCTAGTGCCATTTGTGCTAGGATGGGTCCAGGTCTTGGAAGCATCAGGGATGTCTCCCTTCTCTAATAACCCTCCTCTTCATGGCAAGTGCATCAATTGACTTTCTGTTCTCCAGTGGTTTATGTGGCCCAGAGTTACAAATCTTTTTAAAGAAGTTCCCTGTTCCCTGTATTTAGACTGACTTGGAGGGCAAGAGCCAAATATTGGTTCTTGGTCTTTTTAATTTAACTTTAATTTTTAAGTCTTGATCTTAAAAATATCTAGTAAGTCAGTCTCACCAGTCTTAAATTAAGAATATTGGGCTTTAACTTTAATGTCTATAACCTTACAGTCATTTATCCCTTTTTTATTAATTGGGGTCTGTACTATCCTATCTGTTCTTTAGGTGATGGGTTATTATCTTAAATTAACCCAGGTTGTGTGTTCTTAAAGCAATACCTCTGTAAAACATTAATAGGCAATATTTAGACCGTTTATAAGAAAAATACAAAATAAAATTAACAAGAGTAAAAACATTTAGTTTGCATAATACTTATCTCAAATTTTGGCTGAGTTATATATTAAATCCACTGTTTGAGATCCATCCTAGTAATCTTAAAAGCAAAAATCAATCCTTTGAACACAACTTTAAATGAACTGGAAGTCTGGCCTGCTTTGGAGTCATTCTGACATGTAGTAAGGTGGCAGGGAGAGTCTTATCTCAGGTAAGGCAGAGCTCCTACAAATCTTAGGTGAAGTGCTCTAGTTCTGAAGTTGATCTTTGTTTTTTAAATATCATTTTAAAAATCTTACATATAATGTTGCTTGAGTTCACATGAATATTAGCTAACACAATAATAAATGTATGTTATTACATTTAAAACATGAATTAAAGAAAGGCTAAGAGCTTTTAACCTTTTGTGGAAAAGTAGCAAAATGTTTTCGTGTTTCACAATATGAACCTCATTAACTTAAAATACCCCAGTGTAAAAAGTAACATAACTTTATATCTTATTGGTAACAGTTCCAGTTATAGAATATTAAATGATATAAATAAATCTCCAATAAAGTTTTCATCCTTATAAGTCCAAAATTACCATACAACTTTAGTTTGGAGAATACCAGCTGGATATAAAGGGTTTTTTTTTAAAGCTTCTATCTTAAAGAATCATATACCTGGAAGATATAAACATATTCAATATACAAATAAGAGTAATAGGGCTGGAGATGTGGCTCAAGCGGTAGCATGCTTTCCTGGCATGCACTTGGCGCTGGGTTCGATCCTCAGCAACCACAAACAAATAAAGATGTTGTGTCCACCAAAAACTAAAAAATAAATATTAAAAAATTCTCTCTCTCTCTCTCTCTCTCTCTCTCTCTCTCTCTCTCTCTCTTTCTCTCTCTCTCTCTCTCTCAAAAAAAAAGAGTAATACCACCATAATTGTATTGATATTTTAATATTAATTGAGTTTCACTCTTAAGGAAATAACATAATATTTCAAAATAACAATTGTTATTTAACCATAGTTGTATAACCCTTAATTCCTTCAAGATTACTTGATCAAAAAACAGGACTTAATAAACATAATGTTATGGGTAATTTAATGTTTTAAGAAATCCTTGTCCTTTTAATGTATAGATTAAACTTTGGTTTATATCAGTATATTAACACTCGACCTTAAGAAAAAACTTCAAATAGCCTTGACTGATCATTTTACACACCCACCCACACACACACACACACACACACACACATATATATATATATATATATATATATATATAGCCAACTTATATGGAACTTTTAATTTCTCTTTCCCATCTGTTAACCCCCTTTTTGTTCACAATTTGAAACAATCCCTGAAAGTTTCTGAATTTAGACAAATTATTTTCTTTTAATATAAGATACTTTATGTTATTTATATTACTCTTAATTGTAACAGTTGAAATTTTGGGGCCTTTATATAAAGAAATCTTCAATAAATGTTGGTATATAGAATCACATCTATTTACCATTTCATGAAAACACAATATTTTAGCATATAGAATTATGCCCGTTGGGACTTTAAATTTTTAGTAAAACATTTTTTTAGTGATGACAAAGCAACTATAAACCCTTTTCCCCCTTAATTTACCAATTTATGAAAACATCAATAATGTTACCCAATGGAATCCAAGGAGTTAAGAGTACTTGATGTTATATTTAACAGTTGGCATTTTAATCATGTAAATTAAGTAGATGTCTAACAAACACATTTATAAGTAATTTCATGTCAAATCTACTTTAATCTACTTTACTTGTATACATACAAGTATATTGAACAGTATCCTAGAACTAAGGGATATTAGACATTTTATAGACATCAACATTTTATTAGTTCTTTGACCACCTAGAGAGACTTGTGAACTAAGTTTAATTTTAAAGACATCTTTACTTTTATCTGTTTACCCAATTTAAATTGAACCATTTTAAATCACATGAATTAAAGGTATTTGAACTTAAAAAAATATTATGAGTGCTTCTTATGTATCTGCCAATTTTTATATCATGTATATGACATATGGACACACACACTTATGGACAATAACACAATACACAAATACACAGTGTGAACACATATCAAAGTAAAGGCCTTGTAACTTTTTTGCAGGTGAATATTCATAGCAATGTTATACATGTTTAAACATTCCATAGTTGAATAAAAATTAAGACTGATCAGAAAAAAAAATTAACCTAAGTGCATAGGACCAAAATCATGAGCTCAAAAAATACAGCATATAAGAAAAAGCAAGAGTCCTAAAAAAAATGACCAGCCGGTAATTAGTATAAAGTATCATAAAATTTGCTTTTGGTTTAGTCTAATATAAGTTCAGGTAAAAGGCACTTTTACTTTTTTTTTTTTTGGGGGGGGGGTGCTCATATTAGTCTCTTACTAAGCTTGCAGGCTTCTTCCATTTGCATTTCAATGTAAGTCCTGGCTAAGGTGTGGGGAAAACTGCTATTCTGAGCAGAAACCTCATGCCTAAGGTGTTTTAACTATTTTTTTTCTAGTTGGTTATTGGACAGGTTTGGATGTCAAAAATTATGATACTTTACTTTCTATTACTTTTTAGAACAAAGCTATGATGTTAAGCTCCTTACTGAGATAAGCCATTTGCTGTTGAGCAGGTACACTTCCTTGTATGACCATTTCTAGGTTTAGTCTTCCTCTTTCAGTGACAAACAGGTTAAATCTTTCTCCAAATCCTGTTTATAACTCAGGGGGAGTGAACTTTTTGTAACAGGCTGTTCAGATATTTTTAATAGGTCTAAGGTAAGAGCTAAGAAAAGAAAAGCTGTCACTTGTATTCAAAGGAAAATTGGCTTTTGGCTCCCTACAGGGAAGCAGGAGAAGCATACCTGGGGTATTTGAGGCTAAAGTTTGGCTAAGTAATAGCATAACATCTTTCAAGGTTATGTCAAACATCTAGCATAAGTTCTAAAATATCTCAATATAAAAATACATTAAGTACATCTGAGTACAAAAGCAATAATGGGAGATTTTTAACAGGCTTGTGAAGGCTAACTATGTGAACAGAGGGAAACTGGATTTTTTTTTTTTTTAGTAATTATCCAATGTCTTTCTTTTAGTGCTATAATCTGAGTTGCTAGTGTATCTGATAATTATTTTATCTCTGTCAAACCAACTCCCAGCTGCAAGATTGTACAATATTTCAGAAAACCATTTAAAGACCAGATTAATATAGTAAAACATCTTTTTAGACATGTTTACATCTATAAGTGACCCATTCAGCCAGGACTCTTCCCAAGAATCAATCTATATGATCAATACATTATTGCCCATATCTTAAAGAGCCATAAATAGATACAAACAAAAATACAATGACAGACATAAAGACAGACAGAGAGGATCTCCAAACTATGGCTGACAGAGAGGAACACCTAAGACAGACAGACCAGGTAGGAAAAAATCTCCCCAAGTTTCCAACTCCCATTTAACCATGACTCCTACACCAGTGGCACCACAGATGTCCCCACGAGTGGACAAGATGCTCCCACAAAGGGGAACCAGAAGTGTAAAATCAAGGGTCTTGTTGTGGTGACTTTAATGCATTCATTTTCCTTTTTTATTAGTAGACAAAGATGGAGCAATACTTACAATGCAGGGAAGGACAGTGGGAGTTCCCCAAAGCAAAAAAGGCTTTGGCAGCTGCTGGGAGTCCCTCAGTCCCTCCCTTTACTTACAGGAATAGCTCCTCTGGTTTTGTATGACCCCAGGCACACTCACCTGTCTCCTAACTTTCCAAAAGTCAGCTCTCAAAAAGTTCATCTTACATCATCAGCATAGATGTACAGTTGCTTGAAGTGCTAGGCTTCCCCAAGGAAGCAGGGTGGAGGCTGCTCTGGAGTCCCACCTGGAGTGTCAAAATTTGTAATTGAAAGCTAGGTCCCTGTCCCAAAAGCCAATTAATGCCAATTTAATAATGAGCACATGGTTTTGAGAAAAAAGAAAAAAGAAGGTTTATTGCTTTGCTAGCAAAGGAGAAACACAGGAAACTTCTGTCCCAAAGGCTGTGCTCTCTTGATCAGGAGGAACAAAGGATTTCAAAGGAATTTTTCAAGAGAAGTTTCTTAAAACATAGCTCAAAGATGTACCAGGCTTACTTGTCTTATTACCCATTTTGTTGTTCAATTGTCTTAAGTTTCTACTAGAGAAGACACACAACAAAAGGCAGAAAAAAACATATAGAACACAGATCAAAACACAGGAGATCAAGAACCAAGGGCCAAAACCCAGGGAGCAGTGCAACATCTTGTTTTGCTAATGCTCTGGACAGGAGAGCATATGTGCTTTGTCAGACACCTCTCTGTCCCCACGAAACCAATACCAAGGGGCAGTGTGACAATTTGCTACTGGACTGGACTGGAGTGCGTTGTCTCCAGAAGAGATCTTTCTTAACACAATACCAGATGTTATAAGGGTGCCACTTACCTATGGAGCCCTCCTCTACTGAATGTTTGCTAATTGTTTTAGTGTGGCAGTTCACTTCAGCAATCCAATGAACTGAAGACCACCCTGGGGCCTTGGAATGTCTCAAGTTGTGTACCCACTGGGGCTGCACTCTAGCCCCAGAGTCCCAGAGCAAAAGTCTGGTTTTAGAATTTTTGGTGGTCTGGATCTCACTGGGGCCTCCAAATGTTGAACTCTGATGCAAAGAAAAGACCACTGACTCCAATTTTAAATCAAACTAAAGCAAACTTGTGTTTATGTACACAAAGAGAGCTGATTAGTGGTTGTCTCTCCTAATGCAGGCTAGAGACCAGCAGCCCCAGCTCTCCAAGAATGAGATTTTATAGCACAAAAAGTTGCAAAGGGGGGTGTCTTGAGAACTTCCAGCTAACAGGATTTTGACAAGCATAATTCAAAGGCAGATAATAGGTTAATAATCTACATGACATGATATTTCAAGGTAGGGAGTAAATTCAGATCCCAACATCAAAATTTATGAGGCACCGCTGAGGTTTCGGAGAGGGTTGTTATCTGGTCAGGGGGAGCCTGGCATGTGTGAGTTCAAGGCATGGGCAGGAATTCCAAATAAGTTTATAAATATCAGTAATTTATAGTAAAACAGAAATTAACTTTTCATGACTTTGTGATGAGATGGCTCCCAATCTTAAAATGGAATTAGGCCGGGTTCATAATACCCCACTCATATTTACAAGAGGAAATACTTTCTCATTATGGTAGAAGAACTTGCCTAATATCAATGGCCAATAGATGGAAGAGCTAGTGTCATTTTACATGAAATATCACAGAAGACTATATATTACCTTGAATTAAAAGGAATCAATGATTGGTTCAATATAGCAGGTTTTATTCCTTTTTTTAATGTTGACAATTTAAAACTTGGGGGATTTATCATTGAGCAACATTCCAAGCTGTTTTTTTATTCTTGATGGGGTCACCCTTTAATTTAGGATCCTCCTTAGTCTCCCAAGTCATTGGGATTATGAGAGCACATCAATGCACCTGGCCAAAACAACTCCTTTTATAAGTGTCCCAAACAAAAGTTTTTTGTTTTTTTTTAACTCAAGATTATAAGAGGTTTATAAGTCATTTGCCTAAAATGGAGAAAAATACAGAATCTTGAATGTTGTAATCCATGCCTATTTGGCTTGCAAGGTTAGAACAAAAGTAGTTTGTGCTAGCAGCTTCAACTAGCTAGAATTCACACTGTTTTAAAAGATAACATTCTTCTTTGTTTGTGGTTGATGTAACATTAGGTAGAAATAAAAAGAGGGATAGGAAATGGAAGTTAGTATTGTGAAAAAGGCAGACCAATAAATTTCAATGAAACTCTGGTGAATGAATCCTTATAACATTCCCTCTTTCCCCCCAAAGTTTGGTGAGCCTAGTCCCAAGGTTTTTCTTGCTACCACCAGTTAAATAATGTTCCTGCAATGTGATCTTCAGGGGCTGAACTGTGGTTTGAATATGCTGGCTTAGAAGAGCCTGCTGGTGCATAACAGAGTGTGTTCTAGCAGCTTCTACTTGCATGAATTCACTCTGTTCTAAAGGAGAACCCTCTGCTTTGTTTGTGGTTGAAGTAGCATTCAGCAGAACTCTTCCCAGCATGGGAAGTTTCATTTTCAATTTCAAGTGTCTGTGTCAATGTTGAACATCAATTCGTAGGATGCAAGAAAATGCAATGGAAAGGAATATTGTGAGAAAGTTGTAGAAAAAAAAATTCAAATGAAACCTTACCGAATGCATCCTGCTAACATTTTTCCTTTTTTCCCCTCAATGTTTGGTGATCCTTATTACAATTTTTTGGTTCTAGACCAATTTGAATATTTTGCCATTGCTGTGATGGGAAAAGGCTGAAATCTGCTTTGAATGGGGGTGGCTGAGTAAGAGCTTGCAAGAACAGAACAGAAGCAGTTTGTGCTAGCAGTTTCTACTTGATAAAATTCACTGGTTTAAAGGAGAACCCTCTGCTTTGTTTTTGGTTGAAGTAGCATTCAACAAAATTCTTTCCTGCACAGCAGATTCAACTTCAGTTTCAAGGCTCTGTTCCTTTGCTAAATGACCTTTCATAGGAAATGGGAAATGAAATGGAAGTGAGTATTATGAAAAAGGTGGACCAATGAAATTCAATGACACTTTGGTGAATAAATACCCATGACACCTCCCCCACCCCAGTTTAGTGAGCCTATTCCCATGGTTTTTCTTGGTACTGTAGTGGCACCCACCCCTCCACAACAAATCTTAACTGGGCTTCTCCAGAAATCTTCACTATGGCTGATTTTAGGACTGTCAGCAAAAGAGTCTCTACAAAAGAGTTTAATGTAGATGAAATTCTTATTTTCATGTTGCCCTATTTTACTTCATCACTAGCCTGGAAGAAATTGGCACCCCAGGTGCTGGGCACACCCTTATTGGTTTTTCACAAACATTTATCCAGTATAGTAGTTTATAGTAGTTTATCCAAATATTTATCCAATATAGTTATTTACATAAATGTGTAAACAAGGCCTCTTGCCTTGAGCTGGGCTTCACAGAGATGTCTACATTTCTAAGATAAGAGAAGTGACCAATTGGGCTCCATGGTAACAGCTGGCAGGGGGAGAAAAGAAAGGGGAGAAGAAGCTCTCCCCTTCTCAGATTCTGTCCATGAAAGGTTAACTTTCCACAAACAGTGAAATAAAAGTCACTTTTATGTGAACTTCTGCAGACTGTGAACTTCTGAGCCCCTCCCCTTACATGCTGGGTATAAAATTCTGAAACAGCCTGAACTTGGGGTTCAGGGGATTAATTGATTACAGCAAAAGCTGTGCCCTCTGACCCTGGCTGCAGCCAAATAAAACTGTTTCCTGCTATCTTCAGTGCCTTGCCTCATCTCTCTCTACAACATTTTTGGTGGCCTAGATGGGACAGAGGAGGTAGGAATGGCTGTTCTGCCTCTCTTGTCTCTAGGGACCAGCTTCACCAAAGCAGTGGGGACAGTGTTTCCCCTTAGTGCACACAGGCAAATCTTGGTCTGAAGGAGAGGCCACTCACTCAGCACCCTTGAGCTGCCACCCCAGAGCACAGTGGAACCCACAAGGAGCAGGAACCAGAATTGAAATCTTGGAGCACCACTCAACTGAATAGGTAGGACCCGGGTCCATTTGTTTTGGTAGCCCACCTAATTTCCCCTTAGAGGTCTAAGTAGGTGTAAAAGAGAATTGATCAACCTTTATTGGGTCCTGAGTACCCTCCAAAATGGTTGGAGCTGAAATGGACCCAGGGAGTCACCCGAGTAGTCTCTGTTCAGGGTCAGTGAGCAGAGGGGAAATCATGACTCCCTTTTTATTTGGCTTAGAATTGTTGGAATTTGGGCAGTATAGAAATTTTTTTTTTGGCCATGTCTGTGTGAAAGTGTGTGAAGGAGATGGGCAAATGAAAGAATTCTGACCCAACCTGAGGGCCAAAGCAAGTGCAAGTCCAGATCCACGGTTCCATGGCACCTCATACAGTCTATGGCAGAATTTCACCAACCAATGTCTAGGTGAAAGCTCCAGGTTAGGTGTTGATACTGACCCTCAATGATAAGAGGGCACTAAGTACCCCTGCAAGGGGAATGGCTGAAGATGGACAAAGCAAGTCTTGTCCTAAATGTGTGACACAGATGCAGGGTGGAACATGGGAGGCACACAAAGGAAACAGATTCTTTTGAAATGTGTGTTAGAAATCTTTAGGAAGGTTTTAATGGTAACCGTGAGATGAAAGTCACTCCACAAAGGTTGCATACTTTCTGTGAATTAGAATGGCCCACCTGAGGTGTGGGCTGGTCACCAGAGGATCTTTAGATGAGAGAGTCATTGCTGAGGTCCTTTGGATTGTTGTTGGAATCCCTGAACCAATTCTCTTATATTGATTGCTGGGAAGAGATAGTACAGAAACATCCCCCTTGGTTGAGAGCCTATCTAAGTGGGCAGTATAAGATGATATTAGCCAGGAGAGTAGTGGTCTCTAAGATCCAGCAGAAAGCATTTAGACAGAGAACCTGACAGAGAAAAGACAGGAAGGGAAACAGTTTTCCCCATGAACCAGAAGAGGACCCACCACCTTATGTGACACTCTACCCAACTTTGCCAAGACCACTGGGACAGCACACTGACCCCACAGCCCCCTTGTCTTCAGAGGCAACAAATGATGGCCCCCAAATACTGGCTATTCCTTCCTCCATGATGTCCTCAGAGCCAAAGTCTTCCTAGAATCAAAGACTCTTTCACCTCCCAAGATTAAGGTGGGAGATTTGTCCCAAGGCTAGAGCCACAACCCAGATGAGAGCTCTCCAGATGCCCCTGCAAGGGACTAAAGGATCTGCCCATGTTGACAAGAAGGGAAACATTTGAGGGAGACAAGGCAGTTTTGTGTGCCAGCCTTTCACCACCATTGAGCTCATAAGCTGGAAAAATCATACTCTCTCCTACATGGAGAAAGCCTGGGCCATGACTAATCTGATGCAGCCCATTATCCAGACCTAGGATGGGACCCAGCAAAGAAGAAGGTCTAAAGATAAAGAAGCCCTCATAGGAAGTGTAAGAGAAAAGGAAAAAGAGAACAAAACAGACTGTGCCCAAGAGTTAGATGGAATCAGAGCAAGCCCTAAGCCCTAGCCTAAGCCAGAGAGCATCTGCAGACATACAGCAAGAGCAAAGCCTCCTGCTGCTCCAGCATCTCCTCTCTCACACCCTCAATAACCCTGAACATTTCTATTATCCCCACATCTGCCTAAGGCCCCTCTGCCCTATGAAACTGGCAGCAATGATCAAAAGAGATGCCCAACTGACTCAGAGTTGAGTGTCCAGGCCACCACTGCTGCCACCCCTCTCCCCACCCAGGGGCACCCTGGAGAGGAAGAGCACCATACAAGAGTAGCAGCTGCAGTGCAAGTTTGTCAGTGGAGAGATGCAGAGGCTCAAACAACAGTGACCAATGCAGCCTTTGTGGGATAGGCTTAGAGTGACATTTGCCCCAAATTAAACCTAGAAGGCTTTACTGAGAAGTGTGCCAGTGAGCTGATTAAGGTGGCCACCACAGTTTTCATCAATTAAGACCCAGAGGCCCAGAGGCAGGCAGATGAAAAAGATAAAGAGGAGGACGGATCTCCTTACAGCTGCACTCACCACAAACCCAGAAGTCACTCAAAGGGGGGGTCTCACTAGAACAAAGTCAATGGTCCAAATGTTTATAGAAAAAAAATGTGGCCAGACAAAAAGGGAATCTCCAATGGCCCCTGCAGGCAAGCACCCACTGCCACACTCAAAAGCTAAGCCTTGAACAGAGAAGGAATAAATGTTTTCCCCAGCCTTTGGCTCCAGCCTCTTCTTTCAGTTTCTCCTCCCTTGCTCCTAAGTTGATGATTGACAAAAATGGCAGAGGTCCCATAGACACACACAGCTACAGCTGATGCATGGGATCTAGGGCCTCAGGAGGGCTCAGCTGCTGCAAGCCCAAGAATGCACCAGGAATAAGTTCATGTTAACAGCCAATAGTGGGCCATAGGGCGCACACTCGAAAAGAACATGCCACCCTGGCTCCAAGCCACATGCTGTGAGCTACAGTGGGAAGGGCCACAGAGCCTCATGCACCCACACATATCAAACAAAAACACAAGCGGGGGAGCAACTATATAAGATTAGAGCAGGCTCCCATCTGGAAGGAGGAGGGAGCCACGCAGATAAAGAGAAACACTTAGGTGGGCACAATGTGGCTGCCACATCAGGACCTGCAAGGGACTGCACCACTGCCCTCCGACCTTGGCAGACAGCCCACGTTGAGATTTACATAGGTGACTTTTATATACATGATGTCCCACATTGTCAATCTCTGCTAAGATTTACATTAGATTTAAGAGTTGGAGAATCTCAGCAGCCAAGATCCTGCACCAGGAAATAACAACACCAAAAAAAATCCTGCATCTTAAAGCACCAGAGGTTCTGTGTACACTTCCCTAAGTGATAGTTGCTCCCAGGTGCTTGAGTACACCATCTTTGGGGTGGCACTGGACTCTTCATGAAAAAGTCAAATACCTTGGTTACTATCTGACTTAGCAATATAACAGACAACTGCAATTGGGACTCAAATGAAACAGGAGATCTGCTTAATTCCAGTTTCTTTAACCTGCCATCAGACTAGAGAATTCTTGGGGGCTGCTGGATTCAGACATATATTGATCCCCAACTTTTAGTTATGGCAAAACCCCTCTATAAAGCCTCAAAGGGGGAAAATAAGATCCTCTATGGGGGCCAACACAACAAAAGGCCTTTGAGGACATTAAACAAGCACTGACTAGTGCACATGGACTAGGGCTCCCTGACCTTACAAAGCTGTTCTTTCTATACATTAATGAACAGTCTGGAGAGGCTGTAGGAGTCTTAACTCAGGTACTGGGGACATGGATATCTATCCAAACAGCTGGATTCTGTAGCCCAAGGCTGGCCAACTTGTTTGTAGGCCCTTGCAACCATAGATCTTCTGGTGTTAGAAGCTGATAAACTGGCTATGGGACAAAAATTGGTTTTAAGTTTCCTCATTCAATTTTGCCATTGTTAGAGTACAAATGACAATATTGGTGGACTAATGAGAGAATGGTAAATACAAGGGCATATTATGTGAAACCCACATATCCGTGTTGAAGTTGTCCGGACTCTAAACTCAGCAATTTTGCTGCCCATGAGACTTGGACAACCTGATCACAACTGCATTGAAGTCAGTGATGAAGTGTTCTCCAGCAGACCAAACTTGAAAGACCAGCCCCTCAGGGACCCTTATGTGGATGTACTTCACAGGTAGAAGCAGTTTTATAAAAGATGGGATATATTTTGCTGACTATGCAATGGTCACTCTGGACTCCAGTGTTGAGGCAAAACCTCTGCCTCAGGGAACTTCAGCACAATAAGCAAAACTTATTGCTTTGACTCAAGCACCTTTGTTGACAGCAGGAGTCTGTGTGGATATTTACCTAGACTCAAAATGTGTGTTTACTACCCTTCATGTTCATAGGGCCTTATGTAAGGAAAAGGGGATAATTAACTCAGGAGAAAAAACATAATGTATGGGCTGATGGAGAGGTGTGCCTTTCCTCTGGTGTCTTCTGCTTCCTCAGACTCATGCCAGCCATTTATGACAATCAGTTGACACTCCAGGGTATCACCTCCTGTTATCTACTGAGACTGGCCAATCATCTAAGTTATGATGCCCTAGTCCAGTGCCAGACACAGAGCAGGGTCCAAGTAAATGTTGATGCAGAGGTTAATAGCACTGACAAAGCCAATGGACAAGCAGTTTATTCTTGATATGTCAGAGGCTGAGGGAGTGCAGAGACTGAAGTTTCTGAAGCAAGGGACTTGGTGAGCACTATAGCATCCTGAGATCTCTATCAGGATGTGCTGCTTCATCTCGGTGCTGCCAGTAGGGATATCTTGATGCACATTTCCACCTCCAATCTCTCTGACATGTGTGAAACATCTGCAGACAACAGCAACACATTTTATGTATACATTATTTAAGCAAAATTAAAGGTATCATTCTATATGAGTGTAGTGCTCAGTCAATGCATGGGAGCAGCTGGGAGCACCAGCTGAAATTTAGCAGCAGCCTTCTTGGGGGGGAGGGTTTTCACAGAAAAAAGAAGAAGGAGGAGAAGGAGGAGGAGGAGGAGGAGAAGGAGAAGAAGAAAGAAAGAAAGAAGAGGAGGAAGAGGAGGAAGAAGAAGAGGAGGAAGAAGAAAGTGGAGGAGGAGGAGGAGGAGGGGAATGAAGATCACAGAAACCAAGAACAAATCTGGGATTTGAATCCAGACCACCTCACATCAAAGCCTGTGATTTTATATGTTCTATTACATTGAATAATATATAAGTCTAAATTGCAAATTATGTCAAATATAATGTATCAAGGTTCATACTAAATTTTATATATTAAAAGAGCATGTTTTCCTAAAAATATGGCTCTCCACTCAGAAAACCTTATCTCTTCATGATCTGTTTTGTTAAAATTTCTTATTTGTGCATCTTTTTATGAAGTCTTGGAAAAAAAATTCAGGATAAAGCAAAATTGATGAAAGCACAGATGTGTCACCTTCAATTCCTGGTTCAAGGCCAGGAGTTTCAGTCTGATTTTGTGTGTGTATGTTGTTAGGTTTTGTTTTATTTGACTTTGGGTAATGTGCACATGGCCTATCTATATCAGGAAAGGGTAGAGAGCCAGTTTACTAATGACTGGATTTCTTTGTCTAAAGACCTAAATTAGTAGCTTACTTAACCAGGTTATGAGACAAATGGATCAAAAAGTTCCAATATATGGAGCTGTAGGGGGAAAAACCCCTTAAACACAATAAAGACATTATTCTAAAATAAAATAAAGAGGAAGGGAACAGTAAAGTCCACAACTCTGTTGTTTCTGGAAGTTATAGAAATGATTTGGACGAGGGAATTTATTGAGTAAGTTAGGCAGTTTGAAGAGTAGCAAAGGTTTCTAATGGCAGCAGTCACACGATTCTCTGAGGGAGCAAGGACAGGGCAAATGGAACAAACCTTGAAGCAGTAGTTTAGAGATGGATGAGTGACAAATTAAAGGATATGACAGAGGAGGCAGGAAATAATCTGATGATGATGACTTGTGAAATACATAAAGTTCCCATCTATAAAGTTATATGCATGCATATATACTTATTTATAATTATATGTCTATATATGGTTTTTAAAACTGCTGGAATAGCTAGAATTTTCTGGGGATGGGCCTGAGAGGAAGAAGATGTTCCAGAAGCCCATTGACAGTGTAGAAGTTTGAAGTTTGGCAGGAAATTCACTAAAGTTCTCCTAGACACAGACAGATAAGACTCCAACAGGGCTCAACAGGTCCAGGTGGAACCTCTGCTCACTGCTCATTCACACAGGACCCAAGGTCCTTATAGGAGGATGAGAAGACTCGCTTCTCATTGGCAGCACCACACACTGCCTATAGACTCTCATGGATTTCTGGATGTGTGAAGACTTGAACATACAGAAGTAGCAGAAGAAAGGGGCTCAGAGATGGTGCAGATGTTGACCTTGGCCAATGGAGGAATAAAAGAGTGTACACTTAGAAATGCGAAGTGCCAGGCACCCAGGAGACATATGGCCCTCTTTCACATGCCCCTCATCCTAGAGTTACAAAACTTAGGACAAAAACTGACAAAAAATAAATGGAAGTACCAACAGCCATAGCTCATGTTTGGCCAATTTAACATCTCTCATGAGAACTATAGAATAAATTACCTGAATGAACAGGAAGAGTACAAAAGACCTGAGCAGGAGTATCAGCCAGCATAATCTAAGTGACATTCTTTAAGTTCTCACCAGCACTTTGGGGGATGTGTGTTGTTAAATTCCACATGTAGCACATGGAAAGATGGAGAGTCTGGTTCTGTTCAGCAGCACTGAAGCCAGGAAGGGTCTGCTACCAGAAATAAAGTCAAAATCAACTACAACAGCACCATTAGGATGATCCTGGAGCGTTATGAAACTGAGTTATGTATTTCTGAACAATTCACTATTCCTAAAGGAAAGCATGAAAATAGTTAAGTATTTGAACCAAATGATAATGAAATATAAGAGGCCACCACTGTGATTCTCTGAAAGTGGAGTTAAGCAGAATACACAGGTCTGTATTAGAAAGGAAGTGCTAAGCATCAACTTTACCTGGAATTTAAACACTAATTTAAGAGAAAATAATTAAAATAACAAAAATAATTATTACAAAAGCAAAAATTAATGAAATGCAGTACAAAGAGACACTAGCAATAATCAACAAAATCAATGCAGATTTTCTGAAAATATTAATAAAGTTGGAAAGCTGTAACTAGACAAATCAAAAATAAAAGAGAAAAAAATGATATTAGTATTGGGGTGTCATCACTCTGACATTATGTTTATAAGAGGGGATATTGTAAAACTATGCCAGCACCCAGCACAGCACACATAAAATACAAATATTCCTTTGGAGGAAAAACACTCCTTTCTGAAACACATATAAGAATTGGGAAAATCTAAAAGGTTCAATATCTGTTTGAATTTATAGTTAAAATCTTTCCTCCCAAGAAAATTTCAGGCCAATTTGCATTCTCTGGTAAATTCCACAAGCCCTTAAGTAAGAAATAAAACAAACTCTATTCTTGTATTTTTCTTCCTTTTCCTTTCTTTACTCCCCCTTCCATAAAGCAGAGGAGGAGGAAGAAACACTTTCCCACCATTGAGCCCAGGAAAATCTTCATTCTGAAACCAGACATGGGCAGCACAAGCCATATGTTTTTATGCCCATTCTCTCTCAGCACCACAGACGGAAAGTCCTAACAGAACACTCACATCTTCATCCTAGCCTTGTGTAAAGAAAGCACACCATAGGACTTGATGTTCTGCAGGACAGCAATAAAATCTGTAGGATCATAAGTATAAAGCAGTGGGAAATGGGAAAGCATGTGATCATTGCAAACAGAGCAGAAAAGCCATTTGGAAAAATCCAATAGCTACTCATGTTCAAAGAATTCAGAAAACTATGAGAGGGCTCATCCTGGTAGAATTTGCCTTCAAACACTGCATCTCAAGTGTGTGCGGGAATAAAACCAGAGCACCTTCTCCCATGGTGGGAACAACAAAACTGCACCCTCCACTTACACCAATATCTTCCTGAGGTTCTGGCCAAAGGAGAGAGTGGGAAACCCAAACCACAAAAACAAGAATCAAAAAACTAAAGTTCCACTTACATACTGCATCATTCAACCTTTTCACTACTCTGACAAAAAAGACTTAGTAAGAACAATTAGAGGAGGAAAACTTTCTTCTGAGTTCAGAAATTTTATTCCATGGACCACGAATTCCATTCCTTGGGGCTTGAGGTGAGACAGGACATCATGGTGGAAGGGTGCAGCAGAGGGAAGCAGTTCAGGACATGGAACCAGGAAATGGAGAGAGACCGAGCTCTGCTCAATAAGGACAAAATATAAATCCCAAAGTCACACTTCTAGGCCCCACCACCTCCAGTCACACACCAACTGCCTACAGTGATCACCCAGTTAATGCTTATTAGGGGATTAACACACTGAGTAGGTTAAGGCTGTTATAACCCAATTATTTCCTATAAGCCTTGCATTGTCTCACATTGTCTTGTATTTTGAGCTTTTGTGGGACAACTCCATCTAAATCATAACACACAATACAACTATTTATGTAGAATATCCCAAGGAATCCACAAAACTCTCAGGATTACTAGTTGACTGAACAAACCAGAAGGAGGGCAATGAAGAATGCAAAGCCCAGCTGTTGTCCGAGATTTCAGCAGTGCACAGCCAGAAAATGGAAATTAAAACCCCACAGGTAAAAACATTGAAACCATTAAAACAGTATTCATAGGATTCCTTTCTGATATCTACATATTTCTGAAAAGAAATTGAAAAACCTTAACTAACAAGAGAGATATGCCATAACAATGCACCAGAGAGCCTAACATCGTGAACTGTAATTTTTCCCCAAGGTGATCTGCAGACTCAACACAACCCACACCCTACCAGTAGCTTTGGAAGTTTGTCTGTTTTCAAAGAAAGACAGAATGATTCCAAAATGTATGTGGAAAGGGCAAATATCAAGAAAAACCAAGTTTGAAAAAAAGTGAATGGTACTACAGAAGGTATTCCATTCTCACCCTCACCAGGCACTCCCCCCAGAGATCCTCCTTCTGGGACTCACCCTTTCCAGCTATACCTTACCTACAATGACCACCCAGCTAATCAGTGGATAGAGTTTATTTGAATGGTCTTTCTGACTCTATATGGCTGCATTTTGTGCTGGGAACTGCCTGTGCACAGTTGCAGGTCAATAAAGCCCAGTTACTATGGTGATGCTGGCCAGAGGAGACTATGTGCAAAAGCACTCTATGTGTTATAAGTCAGAATCTTGAGGATTCCAACAGAATCTCCAGGATTCCAATCTTGAGGATTCTCTCTCCAAGTCTCCAGGATAGAGAATTCTGAGCAAAACAACATCATCCTAATGTCTTTCCAATCCTGCATCCTTCAGATTGACTATTTTACTGAAAATTTCCCTCAAATAACCTTTTTGATTAAACCTATGTGATAAATGTGCTGAGCTAGCTCTGGCTCAGTCAAATTCCATCAGAGGTTGATTGCCTGCCTGGCTCCACCTTTTTCTCTCTATGTGTGTCTAATCACCCCTTCTCAGGTATCTCCTAAATTAATGGCCACAGCTGTGAGAGATGAGAGGGATGCACACTAATCCATCCAAGTGAATTAATACACTGTGTAGGTTAAGGGTCTCATCATTTTGCCTCCAATTTTTTTTTTGCATTGTTTAACACATGAGCTGTGGGGGCCACTTCCTTTTTCTATTCCACTTCCTTCCACATTTTTTACGAACATTTGCAAATTTATGCATCAATAAACACAATCAACAGAGTAAAAGAGCAATTCTCAAAATGGGTGAACATAGTTGCAAGTCATGTATGTGACAAAAGATAATATTGGGAATGTATAAGGAAGTCTTAAAAAAGACAAAAAGCTAATGAAAAGCAGCAAATAATTTTACTAGACACTTTTTTTAGAAGAAAATATCCAAATAGCTAATAAGCACATTAAATGGTTCTCAATATCACTAAACCATTATAGGATATCTGATAGGTAGAGTTTACCTGTATCAAGAGCATCCAAGGCAATGCTGGTAGCTCTGTTTTTAGCTTAGGTGTGAGTTACCAGTTTTCTTAGTTTACTCCACCTCCAGCCTGATGAAAGTGAACCCTGGTACTTTCTGGCCACATTTTTACTTACTGCAGGCTCATGGGCCCTATAGGCTGAGGTCCACTGGAAGGGCAGGGAAGACTGACGTGCTGGGCCTGGAGTGCAGCAGGAGGCCATGGAAAGACTAACAACAAGGACTCAGATCTATCTTCAAACTGGTTGGAGACAGCATTAATTCAGGGACCAGCAAAGGTTATATATATATAACAAATATATATATTTGTTTGTTTTTCAGGTTCAGAAAATGAAGTTTGTTAGCACTTGAACATTTTGGATTAAACAAATATTGTTTTAATATACAAGTTGCAGTCACATGAGAAATCATGTCACCTAAATTGGTTCCTTTTGATAAATACATAAAGATGCTCAATGATGGGTGCTAGCCTGGGAAAGCTTTGTGGGAAGCTTAAAGGTCTCCTGGAGGGAACAGGGGCTGCCCTTCACAGGCTTCCCTGGAAACCTTGGATATATTCAAAGTTAATATGTATTGTTCTACCAAATATATTTTAGGTGTGTGACTATCTGACTTCATGGACATTGAGTAGTGGCCTGTGTTTCATATGCAAGTAAAATCAGATTATAAAGGGTGAGAGCAGAAGAAAGTGATTAGGCACAAAGTGTTTGATCGCACAGTTAGTCAACATGTACTCTGCAGCAAGGACAGAATTATAGTTTGGTGTCGTTAGGGGGCAAGTAGAGACGAAAGAGAATTGGTGGACAGGTATAAAAATAATTTGTATGTGTAAGAATTAAATAAAAATTCCTTCCACTGATGGGCCACCTCAATGTGGGCCTTGTGTGGCTTCTCACCAGTGCATGTGAGCTATGGACTCTTGCTGATGTCAGAAAGGGGAGGGATAGATTAAGGAGTAAAATCTCCTTGATGGGCTGAGGGTTGGCTGACTCTCAGGTCAGCACAAACAAAGTCAGGATGGGCATAAAATATCCACTTGTTTTCATCAAAATGAGTTTGGGATTCTCAGCCCAGAATAGGTAGACCTCCTGGAACCACATACAAATGGAATGGGTCTGACAAGCTAATTTTCTAGGGCAGAGAGGCACCACAACTAGGTTGTCTTTGGGGAAAGACAGCTTGTAGTTGCCCTGAATAAGGCTCCTGGTTGGAGTAGCATCCCAGATGCCACCAGAGCTCTGGATCATGTCACCAGAGCTGCAAAGACAGGTGAGTCTTGGCCAGCTGCTCCAGCTGGCAGAACATGATCATTTTGTGGCTTTTCACCTCCAACTTCTCAGCTATTTCTCCTGCCTTTCTTTCATGGTGTTCTCCAGCAGTGACATCATCAACATTTTTCTGTTCCACTTCCTTCCATATTTCTTCCTGAACATTTGAAACTTTATGCATCAATAAACACAATCAACAGAGTAAAAGGGCAATTCACAAAGTGGGTGAACATATTTGCAAATCATGTATGTGACAAAGGATAATGTTGGGAATGTACAAGGAAGTCTTAAATAAAGACAACAAACCTAATAAAAAGCAGCAAATAATTTTACTAAACATTTTTAGAAGACAATATCCAAATGGCTAATAAGCATATTAAATGATGCTCAATGTCACTAATTACTAATAAACTTCAAATAAAAACTATAATGATACTCTACCTCATGCCATTAGGATACATGCATTTTCCTACTCACTTTTGGCACTTGGGATTGCACCCAGATGCTCTTTACCACTGAACTATATTTCCATCCTTTTTATTTTTCATTCTGAGACAGGGTATTACTAAGTCACAGAAGGTCTTGCTAAATTTTTGAGGTTGGTCTCTAACTTATGATCCTCTTGCCTTAGCCTCCCATGTCACTGTGATTACAGGCATGTTCTACCATGCCTGGCTAGGATAGGTACTATTTTCAAACAAATATCTTGTGTTGGCAAGTATATGTCATTATGGAAGTCTTGTGCACTGCTGGTGGGAATAAAATAGTGTAGTTGCTGTGGAAAGTAGGATGGTGGTTCCCCAAAAATCTACATGTAGACCAGTCATACAATTTGTCAATTCCAGCTCCACTTATATACCCAAAAGGGTGGAAAGTAGTGTCTCAAAGAAATATTAGCATGTATTCACAGCCATGTTCCTCACAATATGTAAAGTGGGGAAGCAACCCAAATGTCCTTCCACAGATGAATAGATAAACAAAGTGTGGTGTATATACATAATATAATATGATGCAGTCTTTTCCCCCATTACCCAGGTACATATATGATTGCATGAATGGTGTGACCTATTTTGTGTACAACCAGAGAAGGGAAAAATTGTGCTCCATTTGTGTACAATGAACCGAAGAGTGTTCTGCTGTCATATATAACTGATCAGAACATAAAAAAGAAAAGAAAAAAGTTATGAGTGTGTTGAAATGGAAAAGAAAAGTCTTTTCACTTTTTTTAGTTATCCTCCTTCAATTTCAGTAGATTTTCCAGTTATTCACATTATTCTTTTAGGTCACAGATTCTGTAAGACCCATGTGCTCCTGTGGTTTGGGAATTTTGTTTCATTATTGCTGCAGCCACCTGATTTCAGCCTGCAGCCCCTTGAACATGCTAGCATGCTCCCATTGAAGACATAGGACTTTGGAGCACTGGACAACTAGTTCTGCAGAATTTTGAGTGTCATATCAATATCCAATATCTGCATTTTAAGCTAGTGAGAAAACATGGATTGCTTGGGATACATGAATGGCCAATTATGAAGCTGTCTCTCTGGAGACCATCATGCTAAGTGAAATAAGCTGGATTCAGAAAGTCAAGGTTAATATATATATATATATATATATATATATATATATATATATATAT
>NW_025999871.1:2217378-2273248 GCF_001458135.2 Marmota marmota marmota
AAAAAAAAAAAAAAAAAAAAAAAAAAAAAAAAAATATATATATATATATATATATATATATATATATATATATATATATAGTCCATATATATATATATGGACACAATATCTTTATTTTATGTTTAGATTGAACCCAGTGCCTCAAGCATGCTAGGCTAACACTCTACCCCTGAGCCACAACCCCAGCCCCAGAAAATCAAATTTTAAATATTTTTTTATGAAAAAATGAAGAGAGAGAGAGGAGAAAATGTGATTTTCAGAAAATAGAAGGGATATCAGTAGAGTAGAACTGGGGGGCAAAAGGGGAGGTGGAGGGAAAGGGGAAGAACCAGAGAATCATGTTGACCTAATTGTACATTTATAAATATTGTACACAAATGGGGCACGATTTTTCACTTCTCTAATTGTGAACAAAGTAGGGTCACACCATTTGTGCAATCATATATGTACCTTGCATAATAAAAAAACTGAATCATATTATTTTGTGCATATACACCACATTTTGTTTATCTATTCATCTGTGGAAGGACATTTGGGTTGTTTCCCTACTTTAGATACTGTAACACTGCTGTGAATACCTGCTAACGCCACATTTATAAAACCACAAATCTTTCCAGTTTTATAAATAATTTTATATATAATGACAATGTGCCAATTAAAAATAAATAGTTTCCTAACATCTTTTCTCCCTGGTCAAGTTTATTTTCAAGATTATGTATTTTGCCTTCATTGCCTGGAACTCTGTCTTCCAAGTGGTCTAGTCTTCTGGTGATGCTTTCCAATAAAATTTGGACTTGGTTTATCAATTCTTTCATTTCAAAGATTTCTGCTTGATTAATTTTTCAGAATATCTACCTATTTATTGAAATGATCTTTCACTTTCTTTCACTTTCTGTATTCTCTTTCTTACTTCATTCTTTGCCTCAGACAACAATTTAATGATGAACATTCTAAACTCTTTCCCTGACATTTCTTTCACTGTGGTATTGATGGATTCGCTTATTGAAGTATTTTGGTTTGTTGGGGGCAATTTGTTTCCCTGATTTTTCTTGTTGTTTGTGTACCTAACCATCTATTGGTTGGTTTTGAGCCAGTAGAGTTTTTGTATGGACTTATAGTGTCTGTGAAGGAATGTGAATTTCCAGCATTAAAGTGAATAGTCTTTGTTATGACATCTACAATGCTGATTCTCACGACAATCAGAAATAATATGATCAGTTACTACCTAGAGTAAAAAAAAAACAGTAAGTTTACAAAAGTGTTTACAATTTCAAGTGGTGAACAGCGATATAACATAAGTGATATAGGATGTGATGATTGTGAGGGAGGAGAAGAGAAAATAGAAGTAAAAATTAAGAAAAAATTGGGAGAGACATCAAAAGAGATTGGCTGTTAGCAAAGAAAAAGATATAAAGGGAGTTGAGAAAAACAGAAAAGTGAGAGAAGAAATGTATAAGATAAAAGTTTAAGAAATAGAAATAAAAGAACAAAATCAATATATACTAATCAAACATCTTAGTCTACAAATAGTGTTAGGAATGAGTAAAACAAACAAATATGAATATGTATAAATATTCAGTTAAAGATAAAATTAATTGAGTGCAAAGAAGAAGAGATGGGGGTAGAAAAGTGTTTATAGATTCAAGGTGTATAGAGCAAATTTAGCAGTGATGTAGGCTCTGTTTATGAGGGGGCAGAATAAAAATATAGAAGTAAAAGAATTAAAGGGAAAATGAAAAAGAATAATAGAGTTTGCTAGCAAGAAAAAAAACCAGAGAAATAGAAACAAATGAAAAAGAGTTGTAAAATAGATAATAGAAAATCAATCCAAAATCCACTAATCAAAAAACCCTAATGAGAGAAAGAGAGAGAGAGAGAGAGAGAGAACAGAAAATAACTTCCTTCAAAAATGCTAAAAATGAAACGGTAAAATAAACATGTATATGCACAAATGTATAAATATCCATTGTCTATCAATCAATACACAATCAAAAACACAACCAAACAAAAACAGAAACCAAATAACAGAATAGTCAGTGACAGTATATGCATGCTGTCTGTGCCAAACTTTGTTTCCATTTCTCAGCTTCCCTTCCCAGAGGGGTGATGAAGGACCTATGGAAGACACTTCTGGCTTCACTTCTAGGGCATACTTGCCCCTGGGTTCTATAAAATGAGTTTCTGGAAGTGAAGTTCCCAGAGGTGGGATTTAGGTCTAGTATTACCCCAGGTATTTTATTGTGAGGGGAGTTATCAAGCATTCACGAATCAATGCGCTTCTAGGACTATACCCCATTACTCTCACTCATGGGAAGGGGGGTCAGGCCTTCACCTGTTCTGTTGTTTCAGGATACTGCCTTTCTGACCTCCCAAGGACTGTTTTTGAGCACTGATCTCAGTAACTCCACCTGTTCATATCCTCTGGCCACTGCCTGCTGCTGGTCCTGCATACTGCTGGGTTCAAGGGAGCAGTGGAGGGCGGGCTTTCTCCAGCATCTCCAACCTGTATCACACCCTGCAAAATGGTCTCCATGCTAGAAATTCTCTGCCAGAGACTCACCCAATTTTCTAGACTCAGCTTAGAGCTCTCAGTTGGTGTCTGCTGGCTTCATGTATTGGACTTAACCACTAACTCATGGATCTAAGTTCCCAGTCTGATTTGGTGCCACTCTCCCAAAGAGGTAACAAAACGTCTTGAGGCTGGACTCCCCATGCACAGCAGGCAAACCCAGGTGACTTTCATGCACCATTTTAATGAGCCAAATAGGTTCTGGGTCAGCCCAGTGCAGGCTGCCCCTCTGATCCTGGCATTTCCCATGCTAAGAATTTCCTAGCATTTTTCAAACTTTTTCCACGTTATCTATTAAGTTTTCCCACACTTTCCAGGAGCTCAGCTGCAATTCTCTTCCTCATCTTTGTCCGATGTACCCCAAATTTCCCAGTTTTCTGTTCAGTATTGAGTATCAGTCTAGTGCCTTTTCACTCCCCTCACAGAAAAATAGTTTTCTCACTGATTGAGTCCGGAGTCATGGAGCTGTGAGAAAAGCCACTTCCCCCTAATCCCAGTGAAATATTACTCGGCCAAAAAGAAGAATGAAATTATGGAATTTGCTTGTAAATGGATGGAACTGGAGACTATCATGAAAAGTGAAATTAGCAAATCCAAATAAAGCAAAGGCCAAATATTCTTTCTGATATGTGGATACTAACACACAATAAGGATTAGGGGAGGGAAGAATATAAATTCATTGAATTATCAAAGGGGAATGAAGGTAAGGGATATGCGATGGAAATAGGAAAGGCAGTAGAATAAATTGAACATAACTTTTCTATGTTCATGTAAGAACATATCACCAGTAAAAATCCACATCAGGTCCAACCATAAGAATGGGATCCTCATTTTAGAATAAGTTATTCTGTGTGTATGTATAATATGTCCAAATACACTCTACTGTCATGTATAACTAAAAACAACAAATAAAAATAATAAAAATTTTTTAAAAATGGAAGACTAACAGAGCAGTGGAAAGGGACTAGGGGACAGAAGAAAGCATGGGAAAAGAAAGTACTGGAAAATAAAATGAAGAAAATTATGTTATATGTGTTGATGAGAAAAATGTCACAATGACCCCACCAATATTTATAACTGGAATGCACTAAAAAAACCCCAAATTTTATTTTAATAACATTGAAATTACATTGCTAGTACATTTAAGTAAAATGGTTTAAATTTATTAGAAGAAGATTACATTTGGGCTGGGGTTGTGGCTCAGTGGTAGAGCACTTGCCTCACATGTGGGAGGCACTGGATTTGATTCTCAGCACCACAAATAAATAAGTAAATAAAATAAAGGTCCATCAACAAATAAAAAAGTATATAAAAAAGAAGATTACATTTGTGCCGCGACCCCTCGCCGGCAAGGGAAAACACGACACAGGATTCTTCTTTCAGCAGTTTATTCAGGCCTTGAGTCATGTATCATCTTCTAGCGCCCGCTCCCGCCACGCCCAAGCACAGCTTAATAAAGCCCCCCGCATCCCAATCCCAAGCCGCCACGTGGATCTCTCTCATAGGGTGGTAAGGGATTGCGCGCCAACTCTCCATAAAAGGAGTTGTTTATCACAGGCCACAGTGGAAGCCGGCGCCATCTTCTAATGGCGGCCACGGTCTATAAGAATGGCTTACCACACATTTGTAAATAGTTGTCAAATATATATTCTTTCTAAAATAAATTATATAAACAAATTATTAAAGACGTTTAAATAAGAAACAGACTATACAAAATAAAGAAAATATAATCAATTAAGAAAAATTTAAAAAAATGATATTTTTAAAAAGTAAAAAAAGCTAGGAAAGGTAAGACATGCCTCTAATTCTAGGAACTTGGGACACTGAGGTTGGGGGATCACATGTTCCATGCCAGACTCAGGAACGTAGTGAGACCCTATCTCAAAATAAAAATAAAAATGGCTTGAGATGGATCTCAGTGGTCAAGTCACTTGGGTTCAATACTCAATAATTAATAAATAAATGTAAAATAAATATCAATAAAAAGAAGTCTTTCCTAAGCATTACACCATGCCACCATGTTCCACAATAAATTGTGCACTGATTAAAGATTTAACATGGGAAAATAAAATAGAAATAAAGAAAACATAAATGTAAAGTTAGTCCAAAGGGTAAGGGCATGAGGCATGTAATAATGCCTTTTTATTTTATCTGGAGAGTGAACTGGCTTCTTCTTGCTGCAGTCCGGCTGCAGCAAAATAACCGGGGGGGGGCGAGCAACTTGCGTAGATTGATACANCTACTTACAAGAGGGAACTTCTGAGAACTCCGAAATGAGAACATGGTTCCACATTTTTTCTTCTTTAGATTTTGACATTACTTCACAATAGTCTATTTAGGAGGGATACTTCCACTCCTCAGTAGGTTTTACTTATTTCTTATATGCTTGACTCACTAGTTCATCAAATTCTGAAGGATAACTTGGTGTCATCTTCATCAGTTAACCATCTTCCTAACAAGACTTGTTGAAAAGCCATGAAATTTCTGCAGATCGTTCATTAACTTATTTTTCAAGAGAGCGGACGATAGAGTTCACTAGTAACTTGCACACTTTCCAAAGCCTCAAACTCATTATGCTTTTCCAATTTGTCACCACTTTGGGTAGACTACATTAAAAAAACTGCCTAAAGCTTCCATGCAAAAATTTCTGTTTCCACTCTTCGAATTCACTTTCCTGTAGTTATGCCATACTCTTTTCCTGTTCATTTAACCAGAGAGAGCAGGGCATTCATTCACAGCATCCAGGCAGTGCAGGAATTTGGTTATCAGGGCCAAGGGTGCAGCAAACAGAAGGTGCCAAGGCTGCATGTGCTGCCTGCTACTTCCATAATGCTCCTTTCCTGTCTTGTTCTCAGGAGACTAAAGCTATCTTTAGTGGGTCTGAGCCCTGGTGGTGGTGAATGTGAACAGGAATACTCATTGTCCCCAAAGTATGAACTCTTTCTATAGTTACAAGTTTCACAAAACAAAATAAATAAATTAAAATATCAAAGTTATAACATTTGTGAGTTTCACATACATGCAGTCTTTTAGGGTCATAATGACACTATGAAAATGTTTGCAATGAACAAAGGCTTGCCATTCTGCGTAAAATACTTTATAATACATTATAAACTTTCACAAATTACTTTTTGCCAACAGCCAAAAGATAATTGACAGGAACATGATGAAACATAAAACATGCAAATATCTGCAAGAATATTTAGTATACTAGAGTTGGTGGTTAGAGACATACATATTTTTAAATGTTGTACAGAACTTACCATCAAATCATCTATTTGAGGTGTCTTAAGCAGGAGAGTAAGCACCACTGCTGTGCACTCTCAAAAGTTTATAGCTGAGAAATGTACTTTCTTTCTTTTTGGACTTGCATGCCTTCTCTTACAGGGAACACAAATATTTTCTCCCATGTCCATATATCACTTGAGCATCTGAAAAATAGTACTTTGTCTGGTTTAAATTAGATTGGGTTTACCAAGCTCAAGGTCATGAGTTCAATCCCCAGCACCAAAATAAAAACAATACATAAATAATAAAAGATTTTCAAAAGAGAGGTAGAAAAAAGGAAGTCTTGTTTTCAGTTCATTTTTTTCTAAGGAAAGTTCTTGCCAACATAAAATGGATAAAGAGGCATTTCTTCTAGTACATGTCTGTGTTGAAGTGAAGGGAATCTTTTCATTGTGCTTATAGATATTACTACATAGAACATTTCTTATATACATGTTTTGTTACATAAATGCGATTTTTGGTTAATTATTCTGTTTTAGTGGTATGTTGATGAAAAAAGAATACAAGCATAAAAGATGATTACTATCACCAAAATATTCTTGAGTTTTGCTTAAAAAATATGAACTCAATATATTTATCTGTTCTTTTACTCTGTTCATTTACACTTATACACTGAATTCCTAGTATGTAATTGACATAATGTCACTTAAAATTCTTCCTTAAAAACTATGTTTACTTAATCAGAACTATAAACCTGAAGATATAAGACACAATTTCAAGTAAAACATTTCCTCCTCCATTTCAAAAAGGAGCATTTCTGGAGGTGGGAAATTTTAAACTGTTTTAACAATTAAGGCAGTGTTAAATACTGAACATTGGAAATATCTGATTTACATATTGCCTATAAACCTAAATATTGAATAGATTGAACCATGCTAGTTCACTTGAGTCTTACATTTCCTTCAGATTTATGTTACTTGAGAAAAAAGAAAAGCAAGGATTTCTTTGTTTATAATTTTGTCTTTTATTGTTGTTTTATTATTCATCTCTACATATAGTACTTTTAAGAACTAAAATTAATTTAAATTTCACCCATATGAGTAGTACCACTATAGACCTCATGTTTCCATCACATTTCACTTAAGGTAAGGCACTGTGAATTATATAATGTTCATTTATTTCATGTATGAATTTAAAAAAATTGAATGCTGTCAATTATACTTGTAATGCAGCCTCAGTTACAGTGGCTTTCCAATGTCAGTGATATTAAAATGATAGAGAAAATAGCATAAAAAATTCATTAATGCTAAGACCCATTGAAATACACAGTCCTTACAAGATATCTGTAAAATTACTATGATAGTACTATGTTATTAATTGAAATACTTTTTTGATTCATAGCAATAGTAATAATTATAATAGCTAACAATTACTGAGCGGTTTCTTGTGCTAGAAACTTTTCATATATTTTGCATAGATTCTCATCTAAGCATCACAGTAGTATCCTAGGAGGTAAGTACTAATTTTATTGGTGATAAAATTGAAGGATAGAAGGACTAACTAGTATGTCATAGAGGCCAAAGTAAAATTCAAGCTAATGGTGAGCTAAATTCAAGATCCCTGTTCTTTCTAGGCAAGTAGTATAGCTCTGGGCTAGTTCAGTGGTAGAGCCCTTACCTAGGAGCCTCCATGCCCTGGGTTCGATCCCCAGCTCCACACACACACAAAAAATAATAATAAGCAAAGAAACAAAAGAATCAGTGAGACCAGGCACAGTGACTCATGCCTACAATTCTAGTGATTTGGGAGAAGAAGGCAGAAGCATTGCAAGTTCAATGCCAGCCTGGGCCACTTAGGGAGATCCTTCTTCAAAATTTAAAATATATATATATATATATATGTATATAAATTATAATAAAAAGGGCTTAGGATATGGCTCATGTGTTGAATGCCCTGGATTCAATCCCTAGAAGTAACCACAAAAAAGTCAATAGAATAGGCTGTTAATTCATAAATTGAGTACATAATAACAACTAGTAGGCATTGTACTTTCTTCAGAAGATAGTAGAGGAATTGCACGCTATTCAGTGTTGGTATCTGCATAAATAATTGTATAATTAGAGAGGGTGTTTTATGAACTCTTAACAAAGCCTTTTACTTTCATAGAACTGCTCTACATTATGCCTGTGCCTTTGGCCACCCAGAATTGTTGTCTTTTCTAGTGAAGAGGAGATGCAATGTTCACCTCTGTGACTGTGATGGCAACACACCATTGATGAAGGTAGATGTAGCCAAGGGTTTCTGCAGGAAAGAATCTGATTGAAGTGATTATAAGAAAAAAATTCATTAATTCTGTTATAAACATGACTAATAGGTAAAACATAAGAAATGTTTTTCTTGGATTCTCAAAATTTACAGTTTATTTTTTGGTACATTACTTGGAAGAGAAATGTGTTACTATCCTTCTAGAAAATAATGCCAATCCACATACTCACAACTCTAGAGATGAAACTCCTCTCCCCTTTGCTGTCTCTTTGAAGAAAATGTCAATAGCATAAAAAGTGCTTTCACTCAATGCAAATATAGAAGCCAGAACCATGGTATGCACCAACCACCATTATCTCCAAAATATTTGAAATATATTTTTTAACTGTGTCATATGTCAACAAATGTGGATTTTTAAGCAGGGTTTTCTTGATTAGAATAGTAACAGCTGTTGAAATTTCTCTATTCATCATTTTAAAAAAATCTCATGGTCATATTTAGTTTGACTATAAAAATTGAGTCAACATTTAAAATTAAGGAGACTCATGTAGAAATCTGGAATTCAAACTTCTCTTGAGAACCAAATGTGGTCCCCTGTGAGCCATATTACTGTGTGCTGTGGAATGAAGACAGTACTTTCTACATACCATAGATGCAAACTGTAGCATTCACTCAGATGACCTACATAATTTTACAACATAATACATAATTTTACAACTCCTGATTTGTAGTATATTTTATAAGATTTCATAATTTTCTTGGTACTTTTTATTAATTTACAAGAATCTGGAATGTATAATAAAATAATCTTTGAAATAGGATTAAATTTTAAAATTTAGAAATTGGCATTTTCTTTCTTTTAAAATTATTATTATAGTTTTATAGTTACATGTGGTACTCGGGTTCATTCTGACAAACTTATGTGCATGGAATTTAATTTCAGTTTGGGATCCTCTCTTTGCTCTCCTTATTTGCCCTCTCATCCTCCCTCACCAGAGAATGTCCCATTCTCCTTTCTCTTCTCTATTAGACATCCTTTTGCTCATCTATGAATTTTTATTTGGTCATTTATGTTATGTTTCACTCCTCCCTTGTTTTATTTTACTCTAGCTTCCATTTTTGTTTGTTTCCCTGACTTCCATTTTTGAGAGAAAATATTTGACCATTGGGTTTCTGAGTTTGGCTAATTTTACATGGCAGAATAGTCTCCATTTCCACCCATTTATCAGTAATGAAATAATTTCATTCATTTTATGTCTGTGTAGAACTTACTTATCATATATATGCATGTAAGTAAATAATGCACCTGAGTTGATTCCATGATATAGGTATTGTAAATTGAGTTGCTATCAACATTGCTGTGGCAGCGTTACCATGGTATGCTTATTTTAGATCTTTCAGGAAAATAGGAAGGAGTGGAATAGCTGGTCTTTATTGAGGTTATATTCCTAGTTTCTTTTTGTTGTTATTCTTAGTTATACATGCTGGTAGAATATATTTTGACATATCATAAATACATGGAGTGTTACTTTCCATTTTTGTGGTTGTACATCAAGTGGACTTACACTGGTTATATATTCATATATGAACATATTGAAATTATGTCTGATTCATTCTACTGTTAGTCCCATTCCAATTCCCCCTCCCTTGCCCTCACTCCACCCTGTGCAGTCTGGTGAACCTCCTCTTCTCCCTTCTCCCTGCTATTGTGAATCACCATCTGCATATCAGAGAGAACATTTGGCTTTTGGATTTATTGTGATTTGAGCTGCTATAATCATTGATGTGACCATGTCACTATAGTATGCTGAATTTAATTCCTCTGCTTTATATACTGAGGAGTGGGATAACTATGTCAAATTGTGGTCCATTTCAAGTTTTCTAAGGAATCTCCATACTGCTTCCCAGAATGATTGCATCAATTTGCAGTCCCACTAGCAATGTAAGAGTGTACTTTTCTTCCCCATATTCTCACAAACATTTATTGTTATTGTATTCTTGATAATTGCCATTTTGACAGGAGTGAGATGAAATTTCGGCATAGGTTTAATTTGCATTTCTCTGTTAGTGATGTTGCACATTTTTTCATATATTTGTTGTCTGAATCCATTACTCTTCTGTGAAGTGTATCTTCAAGTTCTTTGCTCATGTATTGACTTTTTTTTCAGTGTTAAGTTTTTGATTTCATTATATATCCTGGAGATTAATGCTCTATCTGAGGTATGGGTGGCAAAAATTTTCTTCCATTCTGTGTGATCTCTCTTCACATTTTTAATTGTTTCCTTTGCTGTTAAGAAGCTGTTAATTTTATATCACCCCATTTATTGATTCTTGATTTTGCTTTTTGTGCTTTAGGAGTCTTGTAGAGGAAATTGGTTCCCAAGCTGACATGATGGGCCTATGTTTTCCTCTAGTATATTCAGGGTTTCTGGTCTAATGCCTAGGGCCTTGGTCCACTTTGATTTGTGTTTTGTACAGAGTAAAATATAGGAGTTCAATTTCATTCTACTACATATGGATTTCCAATTTTCCCCTCACCTTTTGTTGAAGAGGTTAGGGTTAGCTTATGCTTACGGTGCCTTTGTCTAGTATGAGGTGACTATAGTTTTGTGTTTGTCTCTGTGTTTTCTTTTCTTTTAAAAATATCTTTATTTTGTTTATTCATTTTTTTAATGTGATGCTGAGGATGGAACCCAGTGCCTCACATGTGTGAGGCAAGCACTCTGCCACTGAGCCACACCCCAGCCCTTGTGTTTTCTATTCTGTACCATTGGTCTTCATGTCCGCTTCAGTGCCAATACCAAACCATTTTTATTACATATATATTTTAATATAATCAATATTCAAATTATTAATATTAATTATTGTATAATGATTAATATATAATTCATATACATTATTAAATTATACTCTGCAGTGTAATTTAAAGTCTGGATTTTGATGTCTCTTGCTTCACTTTTCTCGCTCAGGATTACTCTGGCTATTCTTATTATTTTTTCAAAGGAATTTTATGACTATTTTTCTAAGAACTTTAATAAAAATTGCATTAAAAATGTATAATGCTTTTGGTAGTATAGCCATTTTTAACAATATCAATTCTTCCTACCCAAGAACATGGGAGATCTTTTCATTTCTAAGGTCTTCTTCAATTTCTTTCTTTAGAGTTCTGTACTTTTCATTGTAGAGGTTGTTCACCTCTTTGTTAGATTGATTTCCAAATATTTTATTTTTTGAAGCTATGGTTATGTATAGGAATGCAATTGATTTATGTGTGTTAATTTTAGATCCTGCTATTTTGCTAAATTCATTTATAAATACAAGAAATTTCTGGTGGAGTTTTTTTGGTCTTCTAAATATAAAAGCATGTCATCAGCAAATAGGGATAGTTTGAGTTCTTCTTTTCTTATTTTTATCCTTTAATTTCTTTGTTCTAAAGGGCATCCCTGTATTTTTCCAGTTTTTAGAGAGAATGCTTTTAAATTTTTTTCCCATATAGAATGATGTTGGCTTTGGGTTTAGCATTTATAGTTTTAAAAATGTGAGGTATGTTCCTACTATCCCTTGTTTTTCTAGTGTTTTGAACACAAATGGATGGTGTGTTTTGTTAAATGCTTTTTCTAAATCTATTGATATTATCATGTGATTATTGATTTTAAGCCTATTGATGTGATGAATTATGTTTATTGATTTTTGTATGTTGAAACATCCTTGAATCCTGGGATGCACCCAACTTGATCATGGTGCACTCTTTCTAATATGTTTTTGTATATGATTTGACAGTATTGCAGTAAGAATTTTTTCATCTATGTCCATCAGGGATATTGGGCTGAAGTTTTCTTTCCTTGATATGTCTTTTTCTGGTTTTTGTATCAAGATGATAGTATTTACATAGAGTGAGTTTTGAAGGATTCCCTTCTTTACTGTTTTATGTAATAATTTGAGGAAGGTTGTTTTTAGTTGTTCTTTGAAGGCCTGGTAGAACTTGGCTGAGAATGTATGTGGTCCTTAGGATTTTCTTTTTTGATATGCTTTTATGGTATCTTGAATTCATTGCTTAAAATTGAGCTGTTTAAATTTTCTATATCCTCCTGAATCAATCTGGGTAAGTAATATGTCTCTAGAAATTTGTTAATATCTTCAAGATTTTCTATTTTATTGAAATATACATTTTCAAAATAGTTGTGGTTATAGTTCTAAATTTCAGTAGTGTCCATGGTGATATTTTCTTTTTCATCATGAATTTTAGTAATCTGAGTTTTCTCTCTTTCTCTTCATTTGGTTGGCTAAGAGCTTATCAGATTTATTTTTTCAAAGAATCAGTTTCTTTTTTGTTGATATTTGGATTTTTTAAATTTCAATTTTATTGATTTCTGCTCTGATTTTACTTATTTTCTGTCTTTTACTGCTGTTGGTGTTGATTTGTTCTTATTCTTGAGCTTTGAGATGTAAGGTTATTTATTTGGTGACTTTCTATTATTTTAATGAATGAACTTAATGCAATGAAATTTCCTCAGCATGGCCTTCTTTGTGTGCCAGAGATTTTGCTTTGTTGTATCACTATACTAATTTGCCTCTAAGTATTGTTTGAAACTTTTACCCCCGATTTCTTCTGCTATCCATTGGTTATTCAATAGGGTATTATTTATTCTCCAGGTATTAGAGTAGCATCTAATTTTTTATTTTATCATTGACTTCTAATTTTTTTTCTATTAGAATGTGATGTAATGCAAAATAATGTCTCTATTGTATTTGCTAAGAGCTGCTTTGTGTTCTATTTTAAAGAAGGATCTGTGTGCTGTTGAGAAGAAAGTTCAGACTTTGATTGATGAAATATTCAATATATGTCTCCTAAGACTAACTTATTAGTGGCAATTTTTACTTCTGTAGCTTCTTTATTTAGTTTTTGTTTGGAGGCTCTTCTCAGTGGTGACAAAAATGTCTTAAGGTCACTCAGGATTATTTTTATGTGATGTATTTGATTCTTGAAATTTAGAATGGTTGATTTTTTAAAAAAATATTTACTTTTTAGTTGTAGTTGGACACAATATCTTTATTTTATTATTTTTACGTGGTGCTGAAGATTGAACCTAGGGCCTCACACATTCTAGGCAAGCACTCTACCACGGAGCCACAACACCAGCCCAAGAATGGTTGATTTTGTGTTCATAGATGCTCCATTGTTTGGAGCAAAAATATTTGTAATTTTTATATCTTATTGATAAATAATAAAAGAAAAAATAAAACTAAATATGAATATATATATAAATGTCTATGAACAATTAAGGTCACAATTAAGCAGAGAAAAGATATAAGGAAAAAAAGATCTTGATGAAAATTTAGAGAATTGTTTCCATTGGAGTTAAAAAAGATTCTTAGCTTCCCTTCTCAGTAGTTAGGTGGGGTTGTCTGGAGTATAATGCTTTCTGTACCCTCAGAGTGTGGTTCTAGGGTGAGAGAAATAAACCTGGAGGTGGAACTTCTGGAGGTAAGGTGGGTGTTTAGGTTTAGGTAGGTTCCAGGCTCTTCTCTGGATGCCAGTTGGTCTGGAGATTCTAAATCAGCCTACCTCCTGGGCCCAGCAACTTCTGGTCCACACTGGAAGTCTGCATTCCAAGATCACACCTAGGTTACCCTCGTGTGGTGGACGAGCCTATTGTTATTACACTATGTCACTTGCTGACCCCTAGTTTCCTGGTCTTAGTACATTCACCAAACTCAGTCTTTCCAATCCCCACCCTTTTGAATACCTGGCCAGACATAGGTCTCCCAGTCAGTCTTGCCAGCATCTGGATTAGTGGAGAATCGGGAGAGTTGGGTGGGATTCCTTGACCAGTTTTTCTCTGTGTAACCCTCTCTTCACATTTAATTTTCTCCTTGTAACTTAGGTACACCCTATGTCACGAATTTTGGTTTTGCCTGGCCTGTATTTGGGGCCAGAATCAGGTTTGCCAGGACTTGGCTCCCTCAGTTACCTTTCACACTCTGTGGCTGCAAAATGATCCCTTCCTCTATATTCTGCTTGCCACATAAAGAGATGCTGTTTCTTTTCTGTACAAGCGTATTTCAAATTATGCCTTTTGGTTTAGTCAGGCAGTGTCTTTGATCTGTAAACTCTCTATACCCAGATAAGCCTCAGTCCTAAATATGCAGGTTCTGGCACTGGAGATTTCTTCTTTGATTGTATTCAAACTACTTCTTCATATTTTAATCATTTCCTTGGCTGTACAGAAACTTTTCAGTTTGATGCCATTCCAATTTTGATACTTAGTTTTATTTTTTGCAATTTGGGAGCTACTTAAGTTGCCAACACTTTTATGTTGGTGTGTTAACCTCTATGACTCTTCTAGCAATTGTAAAGTTTCAGGTCTACTTTTTAGTCTTTAGTTCATTTTATTTTGAGTGTTGTGCAGAATGAATGACCAGGATATAATTTCATTTTTCTATATACAACTATCCATTCTTTTCTAGCACCATTTTTAAAAATTGACTTTTCTCTAAGATATATTTTTGTCAACTTTGTCAAATGTCAGATGGCTAGAGGTTTTTGGATTTTTCTCTGTCTTCAATTCTGTTCCATTGGTTCTTGCATCTATTTTGATGCCAATATCATGTTCTTTTGTTGCTATGGGTCTGTAGTATAATTTTAGATCAGGTATTTTGATGTCTCCTGTTTTACTTATTTATTTATTTATTTACTCTTGCTTTGACTATTCTGGTTCTTGTCTTCCAAATAAATTTAAAGGTTGATTTTTTTCTAAATATATCAAGAATGTCATTGGTATTTTGATGGACTTGCATTTCATCTGTATATTGCTTTTGATAGTTGGGCCATTTTGACAATATTGATTCAGCCTATTCAGGATCATGGGATGTCTTTCCATCTTTTCAGGGCTTCTTCAATTGTTTTTCTTCAGTGTTGTATAATTTTTATTGTAGAGCTTTTTACCTCCTTGTTTAAATTAATTCCTAGGTATTTAAATTTTTGAGATTATTTGAATGGGATGTTTTTCTTGATTTCTTCCTTGGCTGAAACACTGTTGGAGTATAGGAAAACCATTGATTTCTGGGTGTTGATCTTATGTCCTGATACTTTGCTAATTTATTATTAAACTCTAGAAATCCTCTGATGGAGTTTTTTTTCTATTATCATATTGTCATATTGTTAGCAAATAGAGGGTTTGACTCCTTGTTCTCCTGTTTGAATTCCTTGATTTCCTCTTATTTCCTTATCACTCTGGCTAATGTTTTGAGGACTGTATTGAATATGAATGGTGAGAGTGGACAGCCTTGTCTTGTTCCTGAATTTTGTGGACATGCTTATAGGTTTTCTTCATTTAGTATGATGTTGGCTTTGGGTTTGTCATAAATGGCCTTTAAAATGTTGAGGCAAGTGCCATTGATCCCTAGCTTCTCCAGCATTTTTAACATGAATGTGTGTTGGATTTTATCCAAGGTCTTTTCTGCATTTATTTAGATGATCATGTGACTTTTCTCCCTATTTATTTTAAGTGATGAATTACATTTATTGATTTGCATATGTTGAATGAATTTGGCATTCCTGATAATGGCACATTCTCTTTTAGAATGAGGTTTTGATACTTTATTAAGGATTTGTGTATCTGTATTCATCAGGGATATTGCTTTGTAGTTTTCTTCCCTTGATGCATCTTTTTCTGGTTTTGGTATCAGGATTATACAAGCTTCATAAAATGTAATTGGGAAGGTTTCCTCCCTTTAAAATTCATGCAATAATGTGAGAAAGAACTGAGAATCCATTAGATTTTGACTTTTCCTTTTGTGGAAGACTTTAAATTGGTATTTTAGTTTACTTGATATTGGTCTGTGTAGGTGTTCCATATTTTTTTAAATTCAATTTGGGCAGGCCACATGTGTCTGAAAATTTGTCAATGTTTTCTAGATTTTGCTGTTTATTCAAGTATAAATTTTCAAAATATGTTCAAATAAACCTCTGGATTTTAGAAGGGTCGGTTGAGATTTTGTTTTTATCACTGATTTGTTGATTTGCTTCTTCTAACTCTTTCTTCTTGTTAGTTTGTCTAATGGTTTGTCAATTTTATTTATCTTTGTCAAAGAACCAACTCTTCATTACATTGATCCTATATATTGTTTGATTATTCTCAATTTCATTGATTTCAGCTCTGTTCTTAATTATTTCCTATCTTCTACTGGTTTGGGAGTTAGTTTGTCCTTCATTTTCCAAGGACTTGTGGTGGGAAATAAGCTTATTTATTTGAAATCTTGCAAAATTTTAAATTTAGGCAATCAGTGCTATATATTTTCCTTTTAGAACTGCTTTCATAAAATCCCAGAAATTTTCATATTCTATGTCTTTGATCTCATTTGTTTCTAAGAATTTCTTGATTTCTATTCTCATGTCTTTTTTCATCCATTACTCATTTAAGAGAGTAATGAGTATGTATTTATGTAGTTTCCATTATTTTTCTTGCCATTAATTTATATCTTTATTCTATTTTGATCTGATAGGATAATCTGATGGGATTATTTCAAATTTGAATTTACTAAGATTTGCGTCATGGCCATGAACAAGACATATTTGGAAGTCTAATGCAGTTGAGAAAAATGTAAATTCAGCTGTTTGAGGTTGGAATATTATGCAGATATCTGTTAGATCCATTTGAATATAGTATTGTTTTAGGCTGGAAATATTCTTGTCATTTTAATATTTTTATGACCTGTGTATTGGTGACAAGGGTGTGTTGAAATCACCTAATATTACTGAGTTGGGGTTTATGTGTAATTTAATATCATGAAGTATTTTTTGACATTTATGGCATTAATTTTTACTATTCTTATAATTTCTTATTGGATTATTCACTTTATTGGGATATAGCAGCCTTCTTTGTCTCTTCTGATTAATTTTTTTAAATTTTGATTTATTTTTTTAGTCATACAAGACAGTAGAATGCATTTTGACATATAATACATACATGAATGTACATACATCAATCAAATTGTCTATTCTATTCTGCTGCCCTTCCTATACTCCCTTACTCCTCCCCTCCTCTCCCATCCTTTCTCTCTATCCAATCTAATGTGAGTTTTTTTTATTTTTTTCATTTTTTTATTTTTCTCTTCTGATTAATTTTTGCTTGAAAGATTTTTTTCAGATATGAGAAAATAGCTACTCCTGCTTGTTTTCTTTGAATATATGCCTGAAAAGTTTTTTGGTTTTTTTTTTTTTTGCCATCCTTTTACCTTCAGTCTGGGGCTGTCTTTGACTCTGAGTCTCTTGTAAACATTATAGAGTTTTATCTTGTTTTTGATCCATGCTCTTATCTGTGTCTTTTAATTGGGCATTTGAGACCAGTAATACTTAGTATTAGTATGGACATATGCTTGCACTTTCCTCCCATGTTTGCTATATATTTTAAAAATCTTTTATTGATTTTATTTTTATAAAATACACAACAGCAGTGGAATGCATTACAATTCTTATTACATATATAGAGCACAATTTTTCATATCTCTGTATATAAAGTATGTTCATGCCAATTCATGCCTTTATAAATGTACTCTGTTTTTTGTTTTGTTTTGCTATATTTTATACTCCTTTGATTCTTACTTAGTGGATTATTCTTCTGTTGAACTTCCTCTGTATTTGGTCATTGGGAATTGCTTTTTAGTTCCTCTGTGTGCAGTTTACCTTTGCATATCATTTGCAATACTGGCTTGGTGCTTGTAAATTCTTTTTGTTATTCTATTTGTTTTAATGTAAAAAATATTTAATTTCTGGAAATTCTCATGGAATGTTTTTATTTTCCCTCAAATTTTAAACTGAATTTTGCTGTGTATAGTAACCTTGGATGACAGTTGTTTTCTTTTAGGTCTTAGACTATCTCATGCTAGAACCCAGTGATGTTAGGGTCTTAGCTGATAAATCAGAAGTGAATCTTATTCGTTTGCCTCTAATTGTGACCAGATGTTTCTCTCTTGTGGATTTTAATACTATTTTATATTATAAGATAGGCATTTTGATTATGTTGTTTCAGCAAGCTTCTCTTTTGTCTGTAAGCCCCCTCTTTGGGGGTCCTGTAAGTCTTAAATATGTAGATGTCTATCTTATTTTTTATATGGGAGAAGTTTTCTTCAACCACCTCAATAAAATGTTCTTTATGCCTTTAGTTTGTATCTTCGTGTTCTTTTTTATTTCAATGATTCTCAGGTTCGGTCTTTTAAAGTTGTCCCAGAGTTCCTGAATATCATGGGCATATCCTATAATTTTTTCCCCTACATACCCTTTGTGTACTCAAGATAATGTAGCCTATCTTCAATGCCTAAAGTTCTGTCTTCAAAGGCTAAGTTTCTATTTTCTATGTAATCAAATTTGTTAGTAATGCTTTCAAGTGAGTTTTTAATTTGCTTGATCATGCCTTTCATTTCTAGGAGTTCTGTTTGGTTTCTTTTTCTTTATTAAAGGTGTCTTTCATCTTCTGTAATTTTTCTCTTAATTAGTTCCTTATATCTTCTTTTAGTTCTTTGATCATTTAGTTGTTTTATTTAACAGTCTTTCCTTTGGTTTTAGTCCACCTCATTATCAGTGGGATCCTTTGTTGAGGGATTGTGAACTGGGGGGTTGGTTTCTCATGTTTTCAGAGGTCTTGTGCACACTTTGAGGTGAAATTCTCTACCTCTTTTTTCATGTGTCCCTTTATGTCTAATTATCTTATTTGTTCTGAAAACACTTCTGCTATTGTTATATGGGTAGATGCCAAAGGGTGGGATGCCAAACTGAGTTCCCTCTGGTTTGTTCCTGCTGGTTTCTTATGATTTGTGAGTTTGATCTTCTCACTTTTTTGAGATGAGTAATGTCAGGAAATGTTTAGTTCAGCAGCTGACTTTCTAACCTGTGAACTCTGGCAACCCTTGTGAGGGTTCAGTTTTTGGATTGTATGTCATGGTGTGACATTATATTCTTTTTTATCATTTTTACCTATTCTATTCCCTATGGGTTACCAGACTGAGATGAAATAAATAATAAATGACAACTGTTGCAAACAACATACCACAATGAAAAAAATAAATTCTCTTCTGATGTCTTCAACATTAATTGATTCCAATCAAGAGAAATAGTGAATTCAACAATTGTCAACAGTAAAAACAATAGCCATGAGTTATTGGTGGCTTTAAAGCCAATAGCAGGTGTCAACTATATCACCTAAAAGAGTAATGGTTGTTTTAGCATTAAGGGTGGGGGTAGGAGTTACATTAAACTAAATAATTCTGAACAATGTTAAAAATATAGTTAATATTTGGGAAAAAGGAATTTTTTTTACAAAGTTAGGTAAGATATATAAAAAAGTCAACAGAGACAATGCAAAATATATGTAGCAGGTAATGTTCATAAGATAGTGGGGAAAAATAGAAGCAAGGTATTGAGAGAGAGAGAGAGAGAGAGAGAGAGAGAGAGAGAGAGAATGAACAGTAGAATTTGGTTGTTACCAGAAAATAAGCGAATGAGAAGACTGGGGTTTTTGATCAGTTGTAGAATGCTTACCTAGCATGTGTAAGGCATTGGGTTTGATCCTCAGGACTAAATAAATAAATAAATAAAATAAAAGTACTATATCCATCTACAACTAAAAATATAAAAAAAGAGAGAGTGCATATAACTCACTGTTTTAAGCCACAGTTCAGTCTTGGAAAGGGTAAAAAAGATAAAAAGAATATAATGTCACACCATGACATACAATGCAAAAACTGAACCCTCACAAGAAAATGCTAGAAAAACAGTAATTACATTTAAAAATGCTTAATATGTGAGAGAAAAAGAGACAAATAAGTGTATGCATATATGTTCCCTAATCTATAAGCACAGCCAGAATTGGCACACATGCACACATCAACAGAATAAAAAATAATAAAATAAAATTTAAAAAATTAAAAAAAATTTAAGTCAAAATCTTAGTGATGAATAAAGGAGCTTTATCTGTGGAGGAGAAATATTTAACTGCATTGGGTGGTCATTTTCTATGTCCAATAACCTTTCTTTCCATTTTTTCTTGAGTTATGTACCGATAGAGCAAGGGTTGGGAGTGTTAACCTCTTCCTGTTTTTGTATTCCTGTCTGTGTTATCATTTGAAGTGACTGAAGATTGAAGCTGTTTTATATAATACCCATTTTCTTTTCTGAGTACAAGATGGGATGAGTTAGAACTTAATGTCACTTGGCATAGTGTCCATCATGTTACTTGGCATAGTGTCCATCATGACCATTTTGATCCACTCACAGGCTACTACTTCTACAGCTTTCTTGTTTGAAATTCCAGCAGTTTGCACTGAAATCTAATGGGCCTCAGATCTAATCAGGCTTGTTGGGTTGGGACTTCTTGGAGAGACTAGATTGACCTGCTCCTAGGCTACACAGCAGCCAATCCGTTCTGTGTATCTTGTTCTCAGGAGCCTCCCAGGAAATCCAGTCGTTGTTCATGGAGGCCTATCCTCCACTTACTGTAGCCCAGGAACACAGCATTTCTGGATTTAGGCCTTGAGTGCATTCACCTTCACCCTCTCAGACTGTAGGCCCTTTAAGATGGTCATGTGAGCTGCCAAACACAAAGAAGAAATGAGTAGAACTCTCCTTTTCCCTTCCAACTTGAATCCCCCAGTGTACAGTCTACTATGTCCATTTCTCTAATGTTCTGTTAGTCACAGCTTAGACAGCTTATGTCCCTTTAGTTTTTTATTTTTTATTTAGTTTTTTTTATTAGATCTTAATGGTTATAGATAGTAGTTATAATGATAGAAGTATACATAGTCATTGTTATATGGAGTAGTTTTATCAGGCTTATTCCAACAAAATCATATATTCCTGGAATTTAATTTCAGTTCAGGAGTCACCCCATTTCCTGCCCCCACTTTTCTCCTGTCTTTCCTTTCCTCCTTTGTTTTCTTTCTTCAACTCTGTTATACTTTTTCTAACATGAGGAGAGCAGGCTACTTCATCTTTGAGGTACAAAATATGCAGTGGTTTTTGATCTCTCACATAGAAATTTTGTTCCTGTGTTCTCTATTGAAATCCCCAGCATTTTGCCTCTCAAAATTTTGTGGTCAAATGGGGCAACATCTCCAAATGGCTCTGAGTTGATTGACCATACCTTAGATATCTGTGCGAGATTTTTGGTTATGCATGGAGCCAGTTTTTTTTTTTTAACCAGACAAATCCATGGCACTTGCTGTTGCAGAGCTGCAAACACCATGTTTGAATGAAGGTGCCATGAGCTTTTTTTCTTTAAGTAGAACACAGTATGATGCTCTGCCTTCCCAGAGCACTCAGCAGGTCTGTCTCAGTTTCTCTCCTAGATTCTTGTTAGGGGTGCCTGTAACTCACGGTTTTAAACCACAGTTCAGTCTTGGAAAGGGTAAAAAAGAAAGGCTGTTTTTTTTTTCTGATACTCCCGCAAGAAAGCCTAGAAAAGGAACCTGAGTAAAGAGGCTCTTACACACACTTGGATTCTGCCTAGAAAATCTTCCAGTGCATCCAATTTTCCTTGACATATTAGGCAGAATCCAAAACTATCCTTTGCTGAAAATTTTGTATTTGAATTGAGGATAATTTACTAATAATTTAATAATATGGATATTATTTCTATTTTTTGCTCTGAAATCTTATCCTTCCACAAAATGAGGGAGATTTTGATGTTACATTTTTTATATTTTAGAATCTTTAGGGCACTGTTGTTATATATTATGTGGGGGTTCATTTGGACATAATGGTGCATTATGAAAAACTAGATTGCTCAAATTCAGTGCCCAGTGTCACCACTTGTTTTTTTTTTTTTTTTCAGTTGATTGGCATCTGGGATATTTCCATAGCTTTCTAATTGTGACTTGCACTACTACGAACATTGAAGTTCTTGTCTCACATGAGTATATTGATTATACTACACTGGGAGTAAGAGCAAGGAGTGGGAAATCTGGGTCACATTGTGGTCATATTCCTAGTATTCTGAAGAATCTTCACACTGTTTTCCAGAGTGAGAGTCATAATTTTCAGTCTCATAGTGTATGATTGTACTTTTCCCCCCCACATCCTCACTAGCACTTATAATTTCAATAGTTGATAAATGCATTTTGACTGGGGTGAGGTGAAATGCCAATGTAGTTTTGAATGGTATTTCCCTCAATGCTAGAGATGTTGAAATTTTTTTTCATCTATTTGAGGGAAATTTGTATTTCTTGTTTTGAGACCTGTCTATCTATTTCTTTTCTACATTTTCTAATTGGGTTAGTGAGATTTTCCTCAGCCCACAAGAAGGGAGATTCCTCTCTTCCACACAGCTAGTTTTCCCTGGCACTGCTTCAGTCTATTTCTTCTATGAATGCATTTTTTTAACCAATATTTCAGGATCTTGACTGGTCTCAGGCTCTCTGTATTGGCCTTTCAGTGTTTACCCACAGCCTGTATTTTTTATTATGCAGCCCACACACTGGTTCTTCTGACCTCCATGTCTGCAGACAGTCATAAAGCTCTGTATAATTCTGTACTGTAGCCTTTCTGCACTGGAATACCTTTTATTTATTTCTTCATTGGAAAGTGTTACATACTCTACCCAAATTTTGTGTGTTATTACATCCAAGTAAAATATAGGCACATTTACCATTTTACTTTCTTCTTTTTCTAAATGTGATTTTAACTCAGTAAGCATTTTACTGAAAGACATTCAATTTTGGAAGGCTCTGATGACTCAAACGAAGCAAGTGCAGCAGTGTTTCATTCTTACACAAGGAGACAGTATTGAATCTCTCTTATCAATCAAGTATCATAATTTAACATCAAAAATTTTAAAATGTTTAAAATGTTGAATGCTGTTTAACATCAAGTGCATTTGTCTTAATAGTTTTAAACAAGTTTTCTACAATATGCATAGATTTGGTGGGGAATGCAAAGTTGGCTAATTAAATACTGACATTAGTTGTTTTGGATATAGGCAAGTCAGTGAGTTTGTCAGGGAACACATTTCCTATGTCCTCCATCCTGCTTTTATCCCATCAGCATCCAGATGAAGATAAGAGCTCAGCTTAATCAGGGTGCATAGGACAGTGTCTCTTGTGGACATTTTTTTTTGATCAAAATATATTGGTCTAATTTCCAATTATCAAGATTTCACAACTAGAAATAAGTTAATGTCTAAAGAGTGATGATAAAATCTTCATGCAACTCATTATTAACACCAGTTTTACCAGAGTGATGCTGAGAAACATCCAGAGTTGTATGGTTCTGGTATATCTGGTGAGTGCTATCAAGGAGCAAAGAAGACAGGAAAAGGACTGTACTAGGTAAGAACCATATAGGAAACAAAATGTTTTGGACAGAATATTACTTTAAAACATGAGTACTGGTATGTTGTAATTGTTCGAGTAATGTACCTATTAAATATCTAGTAAGAAAAAAGAAAAGTAGTAAGTGGCATGTCTTATTAGATTTCAGCCACTGATTTACTTGTGGGTATTTCTTATGGAATTGAATTATAAACTGCCATTCAGTATACTATTTGATTACAATAAAGTTGAAAACATGAAAAAGGAGAGGTGTAGTGGGAATGAAGACAGAGAAAGGTAGTTAGTACAGGGAGTCAGTGAAGGAAAAACAAGCAGTTATTCTCAGTGGTGGGAAGGAAACTCAAGTCATATATGAGAACAGAAAAGATCAGGGTTTTCCAAATGTGGAAAAAATTTGTGAGTTTCCAGATCCAAAGTTGAAAGGGCAGTAGAGTAAAAATTTCCTAAACTTCTTGCCTTTGCTTTAAGGATATGAACAGACACTTCTCAGAAGAGGATATTCAATTAATCAATAAATATATAAAAAAAATGTTCAACATCTCTATCAATTAGAGAAATGAAAATCAAAACTATCTATCATCTCATTCCAGTCAGAATGGCAGCTATTATGATGACAAGCAACAATAAGTGTTGGTGAGGATGTGGGGAAAAAGGCACACTCTTACATTGCTGGTGGGGCTGCAAATTGGTGCAGCCAATATGGAAAGCAGTATGGAGATTTCTTGGAAATCTGGAAATGGAACCACCATTTGACCCAGCTATCCCTCTGCTTGGTCTATACCCAAAGGACTTAAAAACAGAATATTACAGGGACACAGCCATATAAATGTTTATAACGGCACAATTCATAATAATTAAACTGTGGAACCAAACTAGATGTCCTTCAATAGATGAATGGGTAAAAAATGTGGCATATATACACAATGGAATATTACTCAGCAATAAAAGAGAATAAAATCATGGCATTTGCAGGTAAATGGATGGAGTTGGAGAAGATAATGCTAAGTGAAGTTAGCCAATCCCCACCCCCCCAAAAAAACACAAAAAAAAAACAAGTGGCAAATGTTTTCTCTGATATAAGGTGATTGACTCATAGTGGGGTAGGGAGAGGGAGCATGGGATGAATAGACAAACTCTAAATAGGGCAGAGGTGTTGGAGGGCAAGGGAGGGGGCAGGGGGTTATCAATGATGGTGGAATGTGATGGACATCATTATCCAAAGTACATGTATGAAGACATGAATTGGTGGGAACATACTTTATATACAGAGATATGAAAAATTGTGTTCTATATGTGTAATAAGAATTGTGATGCATTCCATTGTCATGTATTTAAAAAATAAAAGCAATAAAAAGTTTTTTCCTAAACTTTCTGATTTAGTTACAGTTGGCACTGAATTGAAGAGTGAAGAAGGGTTCCTGCAGAACTATATTTATCATAAATAATTACATATGTATACAATTATTGATGTGCAACATTTATATACTACCTAGCACAAAAATATAGGGCATTAACAATAAATGGGGAAGTAGAAAGAAATATGAATGTTTATGAAGTGATGCCCAAATCCACAATATCTAAAAATCTAAAACTGGAAAAATTATAGATCCTTCTCAACTATGATTTGAGGGGAATATCTTAGAATGAAATACAGAGCTACATTTAAGTGAAGGTTGAGGTATTAGAAGATGACCAAGTTTACATTGAATCTCTCAAACTGTAATAAATTATCTACTGGTGACTAGTTTCAGAAGCTCATTCTGACTCTGCAGTGCCGCAGTCTGGCTGGGCACAATTCAGGAGCCACTTGTCAAAAGAAACAAACTTTATTTTTAGAACACACACACCAAACTACCCAGCTCCTCAGGAAAAACCTTCAGAGCCCAACTGCCACCACCAGCTTCCCACAAGCCTCAACCTCCTCCACTCCTCCTGCTCTTGAGGCTGATTAGCTGGATTGCGTGGGCAGAGCCAAAAAAAGTCCCCCAATGAGCAACTCCATGGTCTGAAAGGGCGGGGAAACAGCCCAATGAGCATCAGTGCAGAGGAGCCAATCAGTTGGCAGCTAGAAGTTTGCTGGGGCCGCTGTGAGCCAATTATCAGCTGGCAGCTGGAAGTTTGCTGGCAGCTGGAAGTTTTTGCTGGCAGCTGGAAGTTTGCTGGGGCCCCTTTGGCTGTGGCTCTCAACATCTCCCCCTCTCTTTTTAAACAACAAGCATGTGGCTTAGGGACCGTGCCTGCCTTAGGTTGTCCAATAGTACATATGGTTCTTACCCATTATCGGATGAGCTGACCTCAAGGCGTCAGCCTCCTGTCTTAGGCTGGTACCATTGCAATTGGATCTTATCCGTCATTGACTACCTGTCCAGCATACAGCCACACCTGTGGATAGGTCTTTGTACCAATGGGGGGGGTGAGGTTCTTTGCCTCACCTCTGTTGGCCCCAAAATTTTAGCTGAATGACCATGACAAGCAGAAGGGAGGAAGATACACCAAGCCAATTGATGGCTCCTTTTGGAGAAATTGTACCACCTATGACAGCATCAGCAAAAATACCCCAACACTACCACAAGTCGCTGCACCANAAGTGCTTCTAGAAGGTAAATGACAACAAATGAATTGACCTCATAGAATATTCTTTAGGGACCTAAATATTGTAATTTAATATTTAACTCTAAAAGAATTTAACTGTTCATGAACATGAAAGTAGTATTAGAAGCCATGGCAGCTTAAAAATAAACTTTATGCTAGCAGTTGAGCCAATATTTTTGAATAACAATTGTGTTTTCATTTGTGTAACATTCTTTAATGTGATAAACTGGAGACACAGAAATAATGGGTTGAAACAAGGAACATACAAAACTTCAATGATCACAGAACTCGTTTATGTGAAAATACCATCATTCCTAAAGGCTCAAGATTTTTGTTTCTCATTACCTGTCACCCATGCCAATGTTTAAGACGTAATTCTCCTTGGACTAGAATTTTTAGGTCAAGGGAGCAATAGAATGAAATCAACACAAATTACCTGTTAATGGAATATGAACCATTCATGATGGGTCCTGTTCTGTTAGGGTACAAAGAATATCTCCCTATTATATATCCTTCCCATGCAAGAAATCAATACAATTATTAAACATATTCATCTTACCTCTCTCATGGATTTTAAACCATATTTATGTTTTATCTTTAGTGGATGCAGTTATTTGGAAATTTTGGTGGTGTGTTTTTGCCTTCTTTTCTCATGATGTTGATGTTCATAGGTTGAGGATTTCCATGCATTTGGATGGATTTCTCTTCCTTGGTTACATGTGGGACCTTGTAGCATGCAAATTTTTCCTTTGGATGTGTCCTGGGCAGGGGTTATATCTCAGCACCTTGTCCACAAATGAGCATGTTCTACATGCTATTTCACTCACCAGTATCTCTTTCAGGGGGAGGGAACATACTTCAACAACAACCAAACCTTAAAGAAAAATGTTTATCATCTATAAATGAAATATATATTTTAAACAATCTCTAGAATACCACAAAATGAAGACATGGAGTAGGAAAAAAATATGTACCTGGCTAAAAAAAGAAGGCTTGGTTATAATAAAATTATTAGGACATATTTTAATCTTTCTACATTGAGAAAACTCATGTAGGAACCTGAAACATGTATGTACAAAGCCCACAGAGAATCAGAAAGATCTGTGGTAGACGCTCAGTTGTAGAGCAACTGCTTAGCATGCAAAAGCATCTCATTCGGTGCACATCATTGAGAAGAATGATAAACAACCAAAACATGTCACAGAAATATGAGCAAACATTTCATTGGTATTTGCAAGTATATTCTCAATTTACAACTCTTACTCAAAATTTCTGGGAAAAACTGTTCTCCAGCAAATAATGGATCCATTTTATAGGAAAGGAGTAAAATAAATTACATATGTGTTGAGTAAAACCACAAGACTCAAAAGTACTAAATCAAAATCATAAATATGTGTTTAGAAAAATTTGCAGTTAAGTTTTCAAAGGTAAAATCAATTTTGCAATGACCATTTATACAAAAATATTAATATATTCAACAATTCAAGATGCATAATGCTGGAGAGCACAGTGATCTGTATTCAGAGGAGGTGAGAAGGACCTTTAGAAGTTCAATGTCAAAGCTGAATTGGAAATATGGCAGCAGATATCTTGAGTGAATTATATCAGAATCATTGAATCCATTTTATTATAAATATGTTTCCTGCCCTTCATTTACCTTATAATTAACAAGTTCGATATTGTGTTGAGATTCTGGGGGAAGCTATATTTTTTGCTCATCTGAGAGAGTTTTCTTACCTAATTAGCTCAGATATAGTGTTTACAATAACAGCTAATATACATAGATATGTGATTCATACCCATGTGGGAAACTGGTGTCTCTTTATTTCCTTCATCATCTGGTTTAACCAACATTAAGTTTATTTTTCCTCTCTTGTGTGAATATAGTGGTCCCACAACTATGCAGACAATGTATTTATTATAAAGCATAAAGAGTTCAGACAAGATAATCCAAAAGGAAAACTGTTCTGAAAGCTTGCAGAATTATCAGATATTAATAAACTATTGTGTTTTAAAGAAATTGGTAAATACATTCAGAGTAACAGTGTTGATATTTGAGGAAAGTATTTGCATAAAAGTTCTGGTTCATCACAACATTGGCACTCTAGATTTCAGAATTTATCTCAGTAATGTCATGCATTCCTGGCATGCCATGGAATTGGTTTTTCAACCTAGCAACAATAAAATAATGATAAAAACAAACATATTAAGGATAATAATAAGATCAATATGAATAGAAATATTAGCCTTCTTTAAAACAACAAATTCTTCAAAAAGGTAATGTTGTTCACCCGAGTAACACACATGGATGCCCCACATATTGTGGTGCCTACTAGATACAGAGAAGAGAAATTGGTAGCTGTATGTTGTCCTGAATCTTCGAATCCCCACTAGTTTCAATTGTCTCTACACCAGATATAGTTTGAAAGCTGACAAACTGAAAAGAGCAGAGTAACATGCTCTCCATTTCCTCATATTTCTTATGTAAATTTTTGTACTTCCCTCATTTTCCTTTCTTCTTAGCTTTTCCATTTTACATTCTATGTATGAATTTTTGCCACTCCTTCTTGCCTGCCAATGTAACAAATTTATCTTAGTAATACAAATTCTTCATCTAAGACTTTGGAGTCCCTCCTAGTTCTCAAGAAACATGCTCAGAATAAAGCAAGGTTTATATTTGCACTTAATCTGCTTATGTCCTCTACTGTATGAACCAATAGCTGTTCATGTATAGAAAATCATGTTGTCTGTAGACCAGAATCATTGGAATCAATTTAGAATGTAATGGACATGTAGAAGCCAAGATCTGCTGAGTCAGAATAAGATTTTGAATGTGGTTCCCAAAAGATGATTTCTTACAGTTCCAGAGTTCCAGTGTCATTTTTTTTCCTGTAATTTTTTTTCAAAGTTAATTTTAGATACCTGTGGATTTGGGAAATGCTCAGTACCCATTCATATTTCTTTCTACTTTTCCATTTGCTGTTTCTGTCCTACATTTTTGTCCTAGGGTGTAGCAACATGTTGTCTATCACTAAATTGTATATATGCCTAATCATTTATGGTAAATGAACTTATCTTTGTGGGATCAGGTCATTACTCTTAAATTCTTTTTCAACTCTGAATAAGTCAGGAAGGTTGGGAAAGTTTTACTCTTCCCTTCATTCATCTTTGCAATTTGAAACTCAAATCCTTCTCACATTTTGAAAACCCTGCTCTTTTCCCTTCTCATTTGTGGCTTGAAGTTTGCAACTTCTCCTGAGTACAAATGATTCTTTTTCCTTTTTTCTCTGTGTACTCACTGCCTTTCTCAGTCTTCATTCCTGCTTCTTCTCTCCTTTTTCTTATTTTGAATTTAGTTGTAATAGAAGTATGTCTTAAATGCAACTAAATGAAACTCATAGTTCTGTTCCTTTAGCAATACCCCCAATTCAACATGTGGTTGAAACCTAATAAGATATGTCACTTCTTACCTTCCATTTCTTTACTAGTTATCTAACAGGCACATTCTTTGAACAATTATTGTATATTAGTGTTCATATGTTTTTTGGCAATATTCCCTCCAATGTATTTTGTATCCTATGTGGATCTTACCATGTACTTGTCCATTTATTTTCTTCTTTGCTCTTTGATGGAACTCACCAGATGTACTAGAAGCACACACTTCTGGATGTTGCTCAGAATGACTCTGGTAAAAATCATGATAATAATGAGTTGCATATAGATTTCATCATCCTTCTTTAGAGATACCCATATTTATAATTGTGAAGTCATTGGGATTGGAGATTAGACGATTACATTTGGTGAAACAGTACTTTCCATATGAGACACTATCCTATGCAGTCCAAATGAAGCTGAGCTCCTCTCTTCATCTGGCTACTGATGGGGTAAAAGCAGGAAGAATGAAAGAGGAAATGAGTTCCCTGACAACAAAATCACTGATATACATATATCCAAAACATCTCACATCAGTGCTCAACTAGCAAACTTTGTACTTTCCAGAAAAACACCAAACACAGTAGAATATTTATTTAAACCTCTTATGAGAAATGGAATTAATGTTACACAGATTCAATATTTTAAACATGGAAGGGCTGAATGTTTAGTGTTAAAATATGATACTACATGTAATAAGACACTTTCAAATCTATCATCTTGTGTGGGTATTAAACACTCTTGAACTTGTCTGATGTGAGTCACCAGAGTTTTCCAAATATTAATGTCTTTCAGCAAAATATTTACTTATACAAAATTTCATTTTAAGAATAGAGAAATTCAGAAAGAAAATGTGTCTGTATTTCATGTGCACAAACGTGATTACTCAATCTGTGTAGGGTAGGCAATACTTTTCACTGAAGAAAAAACTAAAAGGAATCCAAAGGAAGTAAGGCAGAAGAACATGTTGTGTTTACTGACTATTTTCAGAGACTAGAACAAGAAAAATTCGTGTATGACTGCACAACGAAAAGTAAAGGCTGTGGGAAAGCACTGGAAAGCCACAACACAGAGCTTTTGACCAGATGAAACACAGAAATAATGGCTTTTAAAACAAGGAATGCATTCATAGATGGAATAGTCTATATCCATGCCAGGGAATACTAGCTGGGTAGAAGAGATGAATCACCCTTCTGGTGGGCTGAGGAGAATTTCACCAACCCAATTCAAAAATTGAGAAAAACAGGAGATAGACTCTTCTCAAAACAAACATTACAAATTGTATACAGAAACAATAAACTTGGTCAACATGACTAGAATTCAAGGAAATACCATTAAAAATTGCATTGACATTTCAGATGCCTCCAATCAGAAAGATATTTATCAAGTATTCAAATAATAAATGCAGTGCAGGATGTGGGGGGAAAAGTGCAATCTTACACAGTGAGAGTGAAAATTAAGACTTCTACACTGGAAAGCAGTATGGAGTTTCCTCAGGATTCTAAGAATCCTGAAATAAGATTTTCCACTTTTTTCCCACTCCTAGATACTATCCCCAATGTAGCAAAATCATTATACATGTCAATATGAACTTCAAAGTTTTAGCATTGCAAGTCACAATTATAACATTATGGAACTCACTCTGATACCCATCAATAGAAGACTGGACTTTAAGAAAACATGGAAATTGGCACTGATCTTGAGCAAATTAGCTATTCATAATACACCATTATGTCAAAATGAATCCCCATAAAGTATATGAAAACCTAAATGTTCTAAAATTTAAAACTGTACCAGAAAAATGTCCTTAATATTATAAAGGAAAATATTTTAGAGCAGAAATAGGAAACTAATGTAGATTCCTCTCTATTCAAACACAGCATTTTAAGCAAAAGAAAATTTGGATTTTTGTGCAGATATCATACAATATTCAAAATACTGCCAAATCTCCTAGGCAGTATTAGAATACTAGTACAAGAGACACTTCACTCCAATTACTTTATACAGGCTTTCTTCCTGGGATATGACTAAAAAACATACATTTCTATTTTATTTTTTACAACATTGAACCATGGCATAAACAGTGGTTATGGAGACACCAAGAATAAGAATTTAGAATTATCATGGGTGTAAAATAGAATCTAAAACATAGATCTGATGAGACCTCTGAGCAGCTAGAGCTTGGTCCTGTGGTCTGCCTAAAGATTAAAATGTCGTGGTACTTTCATTGAAAAATGTCGTTTGAAGCTCTGTGACAGCAAGTGACAGGGTTATGTCTGGGAGAAAACTGGCAGCATGCAGAAAATCACACATTTAAGCAGATATACCACATATGGTCAACCCACTCAGCTGAGATGCATTTTGGATCCTTGTTCACATTTCCACAACTCTGATGCTTGTAGACACCCTCCTAGAATTACAATATAATCCTTTTCTCAATGTAGAAAGATATTGCCATAGGAGAAACTACATGATAAATGAGAGCAACATTCACAGTGGCTACATTTTATTATAAATCTCATTTGAAACCTTGAGTTATACTCAGAAGCACATTGAACATTCCTGTGGCCCAGCCTCTTACTTTGTTCATGTAATTAATCTTCAGTTTACACATGTCACTGAAAACTTTCTATCCTCTGTATTTCTGGAAGCATTCCCTCCAATAATGCCTGCATCAACTTCCTAGTGCACTGCTTACTGCCTTCTCATTATTCATCTACATTCATGCACATGCCCCTCATGGTCACATGCTTATAGCATTGTGCTTGCTTCTTCTATTTATGTATATACTACATATATGACCATTGGCCTCTTTAGAACATGGATGTCCAAGTATCTTAAATTTCCTAGTAATCTTTCATAATAATCTTTCAAATTCTACCTCACTCTGTATCTTGATTCTTCTCTTTGCCTGCAGTGTCCTCTGGAAGTTCTCATTACAAATTCCTATATAGTAAGGCAAACATATTCCTTTAAATCCTCTCTCTATTTACAGATTTCCAAACTCTTCGCATTGCTTTCCTCTGGTTAATAGCCTCACTTTGAAGTCTCCATTCATCTCTATTTTTAGAAAAGATTTTGTTCCTCGTCCCTGTTATCTCCTCTAACTCCTACCACAAACTCAATTATGGGTAGAAGTAAATAAAACTGTTGACAATAACATTAAGTAAAATCAGGACCCTCATGTTCAGGAACTGATGGACTAGATGGGAAAAGGAATACCTTACAGTTCTCATGTTTATTACCCAGTATGGAAACTGGATAATATCTGAGGTAGCCTGAGTGAAAGCAAAATGAGTTTATGTCAGAAATAACAGGCATAATAATGAAAGATCCACAAAAAAGAGTGATTCCTAATAGGAAAAAAAAAAGAACGGGAAAGCAGAAAAAAAACAGCATGGAGTTCATTGATTAAGGTGGAAATGTGATCTGTTAGTTGGGACACCAAAGATAAAGTACAAAGGATGTTTACAATTTAATATTTGAATGAAGCGATAGTAAAAATTGTAATGTTTCCTGTTTCCATGGAAATTTAAATATTTTTTTTCTGTAAAATTTTGTTTACCTTGAGTGTATCAACCTGTAAATTATTAAAGGTTTTGTACATGGTGACTAGTGTTTCCCCAAGAGCTGTTCTGAAGTATTTTATAAGTAACATTACTCCTTAGCGATGTCAATATGTACTGGGTTCAGAAGGACATGTCTATAATTACAGGTACTTTAGAGGCTGAGACAGTGCCCTGTCCGGTTTCTAGCAAATCAGGTTTACAGACACTCTGTCTCCAAATATAATGATATGTGAGTTAAATAATCATTATAGTCCTTGCCAAGGATACACATGTCCCTGGGTAAAATACAAAGGCCCACACACAAACAGCAATAAAAATTTCAAATAACAGATATATTCAGATATATATATACAGAATATATACAGATATATATATTCCCCTAAAATCAAGCTTAATATGAAAGTATAATTGGGAAAATAAAATTATGTGAGCATTACTGCTCTTCATTTTTATTTGGATAAATTGTCATCCACACTAATTTTATAAGGAGTTTAAGTAAATCTGTGCATTTGTCAGCAGAGTCACATTTGGACAAGTCATCAGAGGAAGAGCCTATGAGGCTTGATGGTACTAGATATAATCAGCAACAGGTATGCACATGTGTCAAATAAAATTCCTGATTACTTCTCTTTTCTTGATTCCAGAAGGTAAATTAGGCCTATTGAAATGGTAATTTTGTATTTAAGTATAGAGAATGTGACCTGTCTTGAACATTAAAATAGCTTTAAAAATCAAGATGGATTCCAAATATATATATATATATAAGCAGCTCCACCAATATTTTTGAATAATGTTTGTGTTTTCATCTGTGTAAACATACTTAAATGGTGGTTGATAAATTGGAGATTTAGGAATAAACAGTTGAACTAGGAACATACATAAATGCAATGCCACTGAACCCAGTCATGTAAAAACAGCTTCATTCCCAAAAGCTCAACATTTAATTTCACATCCATGTGAAAGTTAAAACACATTATTCTTCATAGATTCCAGTGTCTTGACCGAAGAAGAATACAGGCTCAACTCAGACACAAAACTGCCCATTAACAGAATATGAATCATTCAGGATGGATACTTTTCTGTTAATGTACAAACAATACCTACCTATTTCATATCCTTTCTCTGAAAGAAATTAGTACAATTATTAAACATGTGAGGGGATCTGGCTATGTGTCTTGGAGGTGCAAGGCATGCAGTAGTTTCTGATGTCTCCCTCTAAGTTGCTAAAATGAAACCCTCACACAACGTGTTTCCACTCAGGATTCTATTGTAGTTCTCAGGAGTGTGTCTACAAGCACTAGAGTGGTGGAAATGTGGACAAGGATTCCAAATGTATCTCAGCTATGTGGGTTGACCATACGTGGTATTCGTGCTTATGTGTGAATTTTTTTTTTTGCATGATACCACTATTCTACCAGAAATAACTTCATCACTTGCTGTCACAGAGCTTCAAAACACATTTTTCAGTGAAAGTACCATGACATTTTAATCTTTAGGTACACCACAGGACCAAGCTCTAGCTGCTCAGAGCTCTCAGCAGATCTATGTCTCAGATTCTAATTTAAACTCATGCTAATTCTAAATGCCTGTTGTGAGTTAACCACTGTTTATGTCAGAGTTCCATCCACATAGTTACTACAATGGCACCCTTCTCAAAGGTGTTTGCCCTCAGGATTTTATTGTAATCTCCAGGAGGGTGTCTGCAAGTATCAGTGTGGTGATAATGTGGATAAGAACTTGAAATGCCCCTCAGCTCAATGGCTTGACCATACCTTATGAGTCGGCACATGTGTGTTGTTCTGTAGGAGGACACTTTTCTTCCAGACATAACCTTGGTACCTACTGTCACAGAGCTTTAAACATGTCTCAGCGAATGTGCCAGGAACTTTTAATCTTTAGGCAGATCACAGAACTGAAGTCTAGCTACCCAGGGCTATCAGCTGATCTATGTTTCAGTTTATCTTCTACACCCATCCTACTACTTGTTATGGGTGCATCCATAACCACTGTTTAGACAGAGTTCCATGTTATGAAAGTTAAAATAGGAATGATATTTTTTTCCCTGCAATCTTGGAAGAAAGTATGGTTAAAACATACGGGGTGACTTGGCTCCTGCCCCTGCAGTCCCATTCTGTCTAGGAGATTTGGAAGTATTTAGAATTATGGTTGATATCTCTGAAAAAAAATCCAAGTCTCTTTTCCTGAAAATACTGTATTTGAAATGAGAGGAACCTTCATAAGGTTCCTATTTTTCACTAAAATATTGTCCTTTATAAAATTAAGGAGATTTTGCTGTTTTGGGCATTCTATTAATGTGAACAATTTGGGATTCAGTTTGACATAGTGGTGTATCATGAATAACTAATTTGCTCAAATCAGTGCCAAGTATCTTTTTGTGTTTTTTCCCTTATACATTTTCCTATTGATCAGTATTAGAGTTGGTTCCATAACTTTATAATTGTGACATGCAGTGCTAAAACATCAACATTCACAAATCACATGTACATACTGGTTTTGATACATTGGGGTTAAGATCAATGACTGGGGAAGCTGGGTCATATGGCAGTCATAGTCCTAGAATCCTGAGGAATGTCCATACTGGTTTCTTAATTTTCAGGCTGACAGCATAAGATTGTACTTTCCTCCCACATCCTGCACTAAACTTACTATTTGAATACTTGATAAGTGTTATTCTGACTGGGAGCATTTAAAATGTCAATGCAGTTTTGAATGGTATTTCCTTGAATTCTAGTGATGTTGACCAATTTTCATATGTCTGTGGGCAATTTGTAATTCCTGCTTTGAGAACTGTCTCTCTCTTGCTTTTAACCATTTCCTAATTGGGTTGGTGAGATTCTCCCCAGCCCTCCAGAAGGGAGATTCATTGCTTACATCCTGCTAGTTTTCCCTGGCACAGCTGCAGGCTATTCCTTCTATGAATGCATATCTTGTTTTAAAAGTCACACAGCCACATCAATGTTTATAGCAGCACAATTCACAATAGCTAGACTGTACAGCCAACCTAGATGCCTTCAATGGATGAATGGATAAAAAATGTGGCATATATACACAATGAAATATTACTCGGCACTAAAAAAATAATAAGATCATGGCATTTGCAGGGAAATGGATGGCGTTAGAGCAGATTATGCTACATGAAGTTAGCCAATCCCTAAAAAACAAATGCCGAATGTCTTCTCTGATATAAGGGGGGTGACTCAAAATGGGGAAGAGAGGAAGAGCATGGGAAGAAGATTACCTCTACATAGGGAAGAGGGGTGGGACGGAAAGGGAAGGAGCAAGGGAATTGCATGGATGGTGGAAGGAGACCCTCATTGTTACACAAAATACATGTATGAAGATGTGAGGGAAAAAAAGAATAGCATTACTCTAGATTAGGTAGAGAGAAGAGATGGGAGGGGAGGGGAGGGGATGGGGAGATAGGAAGGATAGTAGAATGAAACAGACATTATTATTATTGTGTGTGTATATGTGAATGCATGACCAACGTGATTCTGCAACCTGTATACTCAGAAAAAAGAGAAATTATATCCCATCTGATTCAAATGTATGATATGTCAAATTCATTGTACTATCATGTATAACTAATTAAAACAAATAAAAAAATAAAATAAATAAAATCAACACACTTACCTATAAAAAAAGATATGATTTCTGTGTTTCATCTGTTCTCTGGCTCTCTGTCATGGCTTTCTAGTATTTCTAAACAGCCTTTCTTCTTCATTATGCAGCTGTACACCAGTTATTTTGGCTCCAAACTCTGAAAGTAGCCAGGAAACACAGAATGATGCCATGCTACTGCCTTACTTCCTTGAAATTCCTTTCTTCAATGAAAAAGTTGCATATTCTAACCAAATTGACTGTGCTCATGTATCCACATAAAATATAGACACACCTTCTTACTGAATCTTTCTTCTTTCAAAATGAAAATTTGACTATGTAAATACTTTGAACAAAGTGATGAATATTTGGAAGGCTCTGGAGACTCAAATGAAACAAGTTCAGGAGTATTATTCTTCCTACTCCAGGTGACACATTTGAAAGTCTCTTATCACATTACAAATCATATTTTAACAAAAAAGAATTGGACCTTCATTGTTTAAAATGTTGTATCTGTATACCATCAAATCTAATTCACAAAAGCATTTTAAGTAAATTTTCTACCCTGTTTTTAGATTTAAGAAAGAATGCAGTATTTACTAATTAAGCACTGAAGTTAGTTGGTTTGGATATATGCATATCAGCAAATTTGTTTTAAGGGAACCCATTTCCTCTTTCATTCTTCCTGATTTTCCCCACATCAGTAGCCAGGTAAAGAGTAGAGCTCAGTTTTACCTGGACTGTATGTGAAATTGTGTCTCATGTAGAAATACCATTGCAGAAAATGTAATGGTCAAATCTGCAATTGCAATGTCTTTGTAACTATAAATATAATGATGGTCAGAAAGGGATTGCAGAAATCTATATGAAACTCATAATTGTCATTATTTTTCCCAGAGTGATTCTGAACAACATCGAGAAGTGTGTGCTTCTTCTGTATCCAGTAAATTTGATTCAAACACAAAGATGATAAATGGACATGGACAAGGTAAGAACCACATAGGATAAAAATACATTGAAAAGAATATGGCCAAAAGGGACTGACAAGTAAAGAAACAATTGAGATCTTTCACCTCTTTTGATTCCCAAGTATTTTTTGTTTGAGGCTATTATAAATGGAGTAGTTTTCCTCATTTCCCTCTTAGAAGATTAGTCACTGGTATAGAGAAATGCCTTTGATTTATGGGTGTTGATTTTATATCCTGCTACTTTGCTGAATTCATTTACTAGTTCTAGAAGTTTTCTGGTGGAGCTTTTTGGGTCTTCTAGGTAAATAATCATATCATCAGCAAATAGTGCTAATTTAAGTTCTTTTCCTATATATATCACTTTAATTTCTTTCATCTGTCTGATTGCTTTGGACAGTGTTTCAAGAACTATGTTAGATAGAAGTGGTGAAAGAGGGCATCCCTGTATTATTCCAGTTTTTAGAGAGAATGCCTTCATTTTTTCTCCATTTAGAATGATGTTGGCCTGGGGCTTAGCATAGACAGCTTTTATGATATCATCTCACTCCAGTCAGAATGGTAGCTATTATGAAGACAAACAGTTGGCAAGGAAGTGGAGAAAAATGTACTATCATACATTGCTAGTGGGACTGCAAATTGGTACGGCTAATATGGAAAGCAGTATGGAGATTCCTTGGAAAACTGGGGATGGAACCACCATTTGACCCCTATCCCTCTCCTTGGTCTATACTCAACGAACTTAAAAACAACATATTACAGGGACACAGCCACGTCAATGTTTACAGCAGCACAATTCACAATAGCTAAACTTTGGAACCAATCTAGATTCCTTTCAGTAAATGAATGGATAAAAAAATGTGGCATATATACATAACGGAATATTACTTAGCAATAAAAGAGAATAAATCATGGCAATTGCAGGTAAATGGATGGCATTGGAGAAGATAATGCTAAGTGAAGTTAGCCAATCCCAAAATAACAAATGCTGAATGTTTTCTCTGATATAAGGAGGCTGATTCATAGTGAGGCAAGGACATGGAGCATGGGAGGAATAGACAAACTCTAGATAGGGCAGAGGGGTGGGAGGGGAAGAGAAGGGGCAGGGTGTTAGCAAGGATGGTGGAATGTGATGGACATCATTATCCAAAGTACATGTATGAAAACATGAATTGGTGTAAACATACTTTATGTACAACCAGGTATATGAAAAATTGTGCTGTATATGTGCAATAAGAATTGTAATGCATTCTCCTGTCATTTATTTTTAAAAAGTCAATTAAAAATTAAAAAAGAAACAATCTACAGTGTAAATCATAAGGATACAGTAGAAAAAATTGATAAAGTGCTAATGTTGGCTTGAGTAAAGGAATGCTTTTTATTTGAGACCCAGAGCCCAAATCAAATAGAAGTACATGAAGCACATTGTCTTTACAGTAGCAAATAAATTTGTCAAATTTTTGAATAAAATATTTCACAAGGTCACAGATAAAAGTGTAAAAATTATCATTCACTTTGGGAAACATTCATGAAGAATAGGAATTGTTTAAAAAATTTTTTGAGGTAAAAATTTGTGAACAATATGAATTTATGTTTTTTAAATCTATTTTAAAATTTTGTTTCTGAGAATTGGTTCATTTATATTTGAATAGGTAGATTTGTAGATGAATCTTTGAGATATTTCTTTGCATTGAATCTGGCAACATCCACTTTTTCCACCAAGAAAGATTTGTTAAGCAAAAGACCCTGTTTAAGATTTGGATAATCAGAAATATTTCCTAAGGAAGACAAGATTTATTGGGCACAGTGGAACACATTCACTAGACTTTAAGCTAAACAACAGAAGAGGTCTTATCCCATCTGTTTGATCTGTAGAACATAGTACACGTTTTAGGTACTCTTTACATTTGTATAGTGTATAAATAATGCGTGTGAAAATATATATTCATTTATATACAAAAATTACTCACATATTATTTCTATTTTGTTTCCTTCCTGATACAAATTCTGTGATCCAATTAAAACATTTGAATTCAGGTTCTTCATTTGATGTAATAAAACTTAAAAACTGTCAATGCTCACAGTGTTTACTCCATGTAAAAAAAAATTGCAAAACTGGAAAATGAGGTTTCTGAACTTAAAAATAAATATTCTGAAGTAAAAACAGTGAAATTGGAGATTACAAAGAAAAATCTAGTATGGAAACAAGAACTTCAAAATTTGAGGTATGATTTGCTAGATTAAAAGAAGGGTTGGAACTCTTTCCTTTATACTACTGGTTCATGGGGGAATGTTTGTAACTGCTGACTTATTTTTAGCATATTGCAAGAAAGAAAACATTTTACTCATCTGGAATATAAAAATCTAGTGAATAAGATAACACACTGTTAAATCATCATTACTTATGAATATTAAATGTATATTCTTCTCAATCACAGTTTAATGGCTATCTTATAGAGATTGTTTATTTATTTATTTGTTTAGGTACCAGAGATTGAACCCAGGGGCACTTAACCACTTAGCCATATGTCCAACCAGTTCATTTATTTATTTATTTATTTAATTTTGAGACTCTAAGTTTCTTAGGTCCTTATTAAGTTGCAGAAGCTGACTTTGATCTTCAGATACTCCTGCCTCAGCTTTCCTAGTTGCTGGGATTACAGGCATGTGCCACCACCTGAATAGGAATCTATTTATACAACAAATAGAAATTTGGCTGGATTTGTATCTATATTTTTGGTTTTTGTAGTACAATGAATGTTTCAAGGAATGAAATTTAGAAAATCATTTTCCTCTATTTGTTTACTCTGAATACATTTTCAATGTAGAATTATTTGTTTAGAGAAACTTTTTAAAAAGGTATTTGATATAGATTTCTAAATTCCTCTCAATTTTCCTCTCAATTTTGTTACTGATAATTCTCCCAAAGATAATAAAATGGACATTTTCCACCGCTCAGAAACATGTTTTTAAACATTTATAGTTTTTCTTCTGGTGTTAAGGATCAAAACCGGCTTAGTTCAACTAAGTAGATGTGCTAGTGCTGAGCTAGACCCTCAACTACAGTTTTAATATTAATATCCATTTAAAAATGAAATGGGAAGTGATTACTGATTATTTTATTCAAATTAACTCTAGTTTATAAATAAAATTTCTTCTTATTTGTGAAAAAAACACATACTCTTAATTATTGGATCAAGTATTACGTTCAGTCTTGTTCCAAAGGGGAATTTTTTGTTGTTTATAAAATACATAATGCTCAACAAGGTAAGTTGAAAGTGCTGCTGCCATAAGAGAAACATAAAAAGTAGAATAAAGTTGTTTTTCTCAGGAATAATCAATTTAAAGATAAACATATTTTACTGCAGACACGCCTTTAAAAAGGAGGAGAATACAAGAAATGATTCTCTGTTTATTGAACAAAATAAGGACCAGTTGAATGAAACAGAAAATGAAGATAACAAAGAAATTAAAAAGAAACTTGAAATATCTGCCAGAAAATTTGATAGAGAATTAGATATTACAAGAGACAAATGTTATCAGGTAAATGAGTTTTCAGGAAATTTTTAATTTTTTATAAAATTTTATTTCAACAAACATTTATACTATCCCTTTAATGTACTCTATGCAGCCATGTTTCACTTCATGATGGGGATATGATCTGAGAAATGTGCTGTTTGGCAATTTCACCAACATACAATCATCATAAGTATGTACTTCAGACTTCTCCCAAAATACCAGGATAAATAATTTTCCAGGATCTACATTGTATATGCAGTATATTTGCTCCCAAATCATGGGTATGTGGGGTGTGACACCATCATTTAGGTTTAAAACAAAATATTATCTTACCCTAAAATGAAGTGATGACATTTGTGGCAAAATTAATTATTGCAAATTTGGCATCTTGTAGATATCCAGCATTTGTTTCCTGAAAAAAGAGTTGAGTTTAATAACTGACATAAATATCAGTTTAGGGCCTTTTATGTTAAGATACAGAGAAAACAGATTTAAAACTAGTCCAATATTTTGTTTAAATTTTTTCACAATTGCATCTCTGCCTGTATTTAGGAAATATCTTTACTTTTTGAGGACTTTCTTCTGTCATTTATGCAGTGTAATCTTGAATAATTCATGTGTGGAGAAGGTTAATTTGATTTAATAACCTACTTCTTTTCAATGATTATTTATTTTGAAGATACCCACTACTAATTAAGCTTTCAGACTTTCTATCCCCTGCTGAGATGAGGCCAAAATCTACTGAAAAGTGTCTCGAGGTCTCATTAGAACAAAATGACACCTACGGGTTGCCAGAATTTATAAGATGGGATTCCAGCAAAACATCTCTGCAAACAAAAATGATAGATATGGCCAAAACTGAAATGAATTGTTTTCCTCTGTTGTTTTCAAGTGTGTGTGTGTGTGTGTGTGTGTGTGCGTGTGCACGCGCATGTGTGTGTTGGACTAAATATTAACTATTTCCATCACGGAAAATATGGAGGATTTTAAATCCACATAGTATAACAATCAGGTGCATATTTAGGGAGTGAGGGTGGCATTGTTGTCCCACTGGATTAAGTAATGTTCTTAATTCAACTTTGTTTATCTGCAGCACTCCAATGGTGGCTTCACAATGGCCTCATTCAGAGAAAAGGCTTCTAATATTTTTCATAGGAATTGATGATTTTCATATGATCTCAAAACCCTTGCTTCTAACAGTAGATCTAGTTTAGGGACGTGTTTTCACTCCTTTGTTGTGTTAATGTGAAGGTGTGCTTATTATTCCCACTGTTAAGTAATGAGGAAAGTGTGGCCAGCAGAGACACTGGTTTTGGATATCATTTCCTTGATTTTGAGAAGAGAAACACTTTATAGCAAATAATCTCCTGTTTTGTACATAACACTTTGGGAAATAATAATGCACCATAATATGTACTCAGTAATAACTTACTTCGTAATAAATTAAGACAGTTTATTTTCTCTGTTTCACCCTTACTTATATTTCAAATTTCACTAAGAAGAAACAAATAATACTGAGCAGCAACTTAGAGATTTTTTCAGTAGAAATTTATGTATTTCACCATATTTATCATCAGTATTTTGCAACACAAGCCTTCTCTGGAGTTTATACATTCACAGGACATAAATAACTGGCTTGGCAGATGAGCACTAAAAGCAGAGGTGGAAGACTTGAAGAAAATCTCACAACTTGCCTGTAGTTTTGGCCCCACTCTGCTTCCAGAATTGTGTTCATTGATAAACATAGATATGCTTAGTTTTAACATAGATATTCCTAGTTTTAACATTTATTAATGTGTGCAATTCCTATAACTGACTACAAAATTTTAGTATAGAATATGCATAGAATATTTTAAGGTTAAAAAACCTTAGGTTTCCCTCAATAGATGAATAGATAAAGAAAATGTGGTATATGTACTCAATGGAATATTACTCAGTTTTAAAGAAGAGTGAAATTATAGCACTTGCCAGTAAATGGTTGGAGTTGGAGAATATCATGCTAAGCAAAATAAGCCAATCCCACAAAACCAAAGTTCGAATATTTTCTCTAATATGCAGAAGCTAATTCACAATAAGGCAGGGGGTGGGCACTAGGGAAGAATAGTGTTACCTTAGATAGAAGGAAGTGATGGGAGGGGAATGGAGGGGATGTGGGGATAGGAAAGATAGTAGAATGAAACAGACATTATTACTGTATGTATATATGTGACTGCATGACCAATATGATTCTACAACATGTACACTCAGAAAAATAAGAAATTATATCCCATCTATATATGATATATCAAAGTGCATAAATGCATTCTACTGTCATGTATATAACTAATGAAAACAAATAAAACAATTTAAAAAATAACTTAGGAAAGTTCTATGTGCCTGAGTATATATAGAGTTAAGGCTCTTACCATGGGCTTGTCTTATGAGATGTAAGAGGGCAAACTTTTTTTTTTTTTACATCATCATACTTAGTAATCACTTATTCTATGCCTTGGGTCTAATTCATAAATTTTTTAATTTTGAGATTCTTTAAATTTTAACTTCCTTTTACTCTCACAGATACATTTTGTTGAATTAAGTTTTTAAGTCTTAGGAATGAGTGCTTCTATATGATCTGAAGTTTACATCTAATATTTTTTCAGTGGGACACATATTTATTGCAATACTTTCACTATACAAATATACAGATTATTGATGAATTTCAGAGAAAATTTTGAAATATCATTTTGTTGTATGCTAGCCAAATGTATCCTTGATTTTACTTAGGTTTCTACTAGTGAAACAACAGAGAATGAGCTATGGCATGAATATCACAGGATGAAGGATGAAATCTCCATGATGAGACTGGAAATAGACAAAATAAAATATCAGAACCAGAAAAAAAACACCTTGACATTACTAAAATTTTAAGAGAAAGGAGTGATGACCTTGAAAGGAAATACAAACTAAATGAAGAAACACTTACAAAACCAACATGCCAGCATAATGAATAGTTGGATATTACAAAAGTGGAGAATACATTGCAAATTTTTACACTGGTGAGTGAGACACAAAGCACAGAAAGGCTGGAAACAGAAGACACATCATACCCGGCCAGACTGGCTGCTGCTCCACATCCTTGGGATAAAAGTCAAACACCAAAAAGAGATCTAGAACTTGCTTTCCAAAAAGCCAGAGATGAGGGCTTTATGTCGCGACCCCTTGCCGGCAAGGGAAAACACGACACAGGATTCTTCCTTCAGCAGTATATTCAGGCCTTGATTCATGTATCATCTTCTAGTGACCCGTCGCCGAGCGCCCAAGCACAGCCTAATAAAGCCTCCAGCATACCAATCTTAAGCTGCCACGTGGACCTTTCTCATAGGGTGGTAAGGGATTGCGTGCCAATTCTCCATATTAGGAGTTGTTTATCACAGGCCACAGTGGAAGCCGGCGCCATCTTCTAATGGCGGCCACGGTCTAATTAGAACGGCTCACCACAGCTTTAGTTCACAGAAAGAGAAGAATTTTGATGTATCTAACCTAAAAGATAGTAGTGAGATTCCTTACTAACAGGGTTCACTGTCAGAAATAAAAAACAGTGACCTAGAAAATGAGATTGGTCATAAAAGAGATACTTTCAGAGCAAGGACTTTGGATTCAGAACAAGAAAAAAGACACCTTAAACAAACAAAATGCCAAAGGAAGGGGATGGAACATAGGTATCAAAATGAACAAGAAGATCTAAGAAACAGCTATTCCCCAAGTCTACAAGTGTTTTGTGCCTACTCACAAGGCACAGCTGGAATACAGCTTTTAAATCACCTCTCTGACAGTCTTCTGTTCAACTTGACAGAATTACATCCTGAGATAATTGTCCTGGTTTCTCCTTTGCTAGAAAAGCAATATGACTCATTTTTCCCCTTTTTTCTCCAAAACTTGTCCTTAGATATGAATTGTCATCAGGGATAAAGTCTGAGCTCTGGGTAACACCATGTTGTTTACTGAAATGAAGTCACTTATGAGCAAGGCTATGGAGTATGACAACTCTTCTTTCTCTCCTTCTCTTTTTCTGTCTGTGCCCTTTCTCCTCTCACAAACTTAAACCAAGTTTATAGAATGGAGATATGCCCTCCCCCACCGCCACCTTTCAGGGGAGAAGAAAATTAATTGTGAAACCAAGTTGCATTTAAACTGTTTGTAATAAGTCTATTCTTATACAGTATAATAAGTTTATAATAAGTCTGTACTATATACAGAAGGATATTTGGCTGACAATCATGTTTTCTGCCTAAGTATGACCAAATACATTAAGAATTCAAAGTGAAAACTGAAAAACAAAAAAGCGTGGCATGGTTAGTGTGCCAAACAGAGGTTGAGCTGACTCTTGGGTCCTGAATTCCAGGCCCACTGTGCTGCTGATGAGCCACATGTGTTTGAACTCAACACACAGCTCTCAGCTTTTGGGCACTTAGGTTGAACCCCCTCAACAATAAAATGTGAAATTTAGGTAACATGATTTTTAGTCCTTCTCAGTTCTAAACTTTCTGAGGCTCCAGCACAAAACACCTGTGTTAAGCATCCATTTATTTGAATTGCAAATATTCATCAAGAGTTAAGAATAAAAATAGAATAATTCTAAAACAAATAACTCTTACTGTGACAAACATACAATTATCACAAAACTGGAGCATTTTGAGAATGAAAGGTCTCCTAAAGAATTAAACATATCTAAGCAAAAGATATATATACATATGTAATATACATACATATATATGTATATGTGTGTATATATATTATATATAATATATATAAAGACTAACCACTTTTTGTATTATTTTGGTGAACCTATATAATAGTTATTTTAAAAAACTGTTTAAAAAGAAAATTTTAAATAATATTTTATGCATGAAAGCAATGAAATACGATTTTTGTATAGCTTAATTTTTGAAATTACAAAGGAGAATATTAACTCTTGGTCCATACAGAAGAACTTTCATCATTTAAAAAAAAATCATATTCTTCTTTAGCACTGTTCCACTTGTATCTTTCAAAATAATATATTTCTTATTCCAGTATGGTACCATTATTATCATTTTCATGAAATTGTACTGTGTGATATTCTGGGATTAAAGCAATTGATTTTTTAAAATTTTTTTTGTAGTTGTAGATGTACAAAATGCCTTTATTTTATTTGTTTATCTTTATGTGGTGCTGAGGATGGAACCCAGTGCCTCACACATGCTAGATAAGTGCTCTGACACTAAGCTACAGCCCCAGCCCATCAATTTTTTTAAACATCTGACTCTTCTCTTTTTTCCTGCATGTACCAGAGTTTGTTTATTCAATCACTTACAGAGAACACCTTAGATCCTCTCATATTTTGACAATTACTATTAAGGTGACAGATTATTAATACTGGAGGAATATCAGGGCTTAATAACCTTCTAGATTATGAATCCTGAGCAATTTCAGACCAAGAGACTGAATGTCTTCTGCACTAAGCATATAAAAAAAGGAATTACAATTAACATGCAATAATAATTAAAATTAATTTTATTTTTATTATAGTTTTATAGTTATACACATTAGTTGGGTTCATTGCAACAAACTTGTACATGCACCAAATTCTGATTCATTTTAGGATTCCTTCCCTCTTTTCCCTTCCATCCTTTCTCCCCTCCCCCATTCTTATTCCTCTACTCTATTAGACATTTTATCATTCATTTATATTTGAGTGGTCCTTTTTACTTATGCATAACTGTGAAATCACCCGTGGTATATTTACATATGTACATATACTGATGTGTTTTAAAAAATCATTTTTCCTTGCCTCCGCTTACCCATCCTCCCACTTTGCCTCTAGATGTCATTCTACATTACTAATCTGTGTATTTATGTATTTATGTAATCCTATGAATCACTCCCACTTTCCTTTGTTTTACTCTAGCTAGTACATATAGAGTTTCTGAATTTGGTTTATTTCATATTCTCCATTTCCTCAATTTACTAGTAAATGCCATAATTTTGTTCCTTTTGTTGGCTGAGTAGAACTCCACTGCGAATATTTATATCTATATCTATCTATATATCTCACAATTTTTTAATTCATTCATCTATTAACAGGCACCTGGGTTGATTCCATGATTGTGAATTGTGCTGTTATAAACACTAAGATGGCTCTATCATTATTTGCCAGTTTAAGATCTTTTGGAAAAATACTAAAAAGTGGAGTATCTGGGTCAAATGGTGGTTTCGTACTAGTTATTTTTGAGGAATCTCCTACTGCTCTCCAGAGTGGTCATACTAGTCTGCAGTATGACCAAACAACAAGTGTACCTTTTTCCCCACAACTTCACCATTTATTATTGTTTGTATTCAATATCCTTCTGACTGGAGTAATAAGAAATCTTATTTGCATTTCCCTGTCTGAAGATGTTGAATTTTTTTTTCATATATTTTTTGGCCAGTTATGTTTCTTCTTTTGACAAATTTCTGTTTAGTTCTTTTGTCACTTATTTATTGAGTTATTTGTAGTTAGCTGATCAACATTTTCTCCCGAATATTCAGCAACCTACCTCCTGTCCTTACCAATTACTATCCATGAAATTAATACTATTATTAATATAGTATCATTCAGCTATCATTATAACCACATACTGAGCGATTATTATGTGCCCAGCCCTGATCTAAACACGTTTCATGTACTTACTCATGTCATCCACTCATCTATCCTAGGAGGTAGCTGTTATTTTAATTTTATAGGTAAGGAAACTGAGGCACTGCTGAGAGCCACGGCCGAGTCTGTATGGTCCCTGGCATTTTGCCAACAGTATTGATTGACAGGCGAGGCATTACTATCCGCCTCTGCCGCAACTTTTGAGTTCTCGCACTATTTTGGAGTTCTCGTGGGGATTTCCGGGGATTCCCCGAGAGTTCCCATTGGTTGGGGAAGTGCAGGAGGAGGGATTTCCGAGAGAGATATTTCCGGCTGGGGGTTTTTCTGGAGAAGCCTCGTGGCGTTCGGGAGGATTCCCCGGGAGCTGTGTGAAGTGTTTTCCTGCAGTTTAAAAATAAAGTTTGTTCCTGCTTCAGTGGCTCGTGATTTGTGCCCAGCCAGACTGCGGCAAGGCACTGAGAGGCAGAGTTATTTGCCCAAGGCCCACAAACAGTAACAATGGGATTGAGCTAAAATGTGGCTATCTTGGGCTGGGGTTGTGGCTTAGCAGTACAGTGATCGCCTACCACACGCAAGGCGTGCAGTTTGATCCTCACACTACATAATTAATTAATAAATAAATAAATAAATAAATAAATAAATAGTGGCTGGCTGTCTTGAGGACCCCACTTCCCAACCACTGCATGTGGTGCTTCTCTACCACCAATATCTCATGAGATCCTCATGGAAACCTCCTGCAGCTTCCTGAGGAGAATCCTCTTTGCCTTTAGAGAAAGAGACCTCTCCAACTGTGTGCTCTGCAACATGGCTATTTTTTGTTCACAGGTTATGTCACTTGGATGGGGATCCTTTATTTGCCCAGCATAGAGATGAAAATGGTATATCAAGATCAGTTTTTACTGAGAGTAAAAACTGGTACATGCAAAGCACTTGCTCAGGGATGGAAATAAAAAAAAAAAAAAAAGCATTTTGCCAAGGGAATAGAAGAAGATAAGAATGAGTGAAGGAGGGAGAGCCAGAAAGGAATTTTTATCAGGTTCACTTGTTTGTTCTGTCCCAAGTGTTACATGCTTGTGGCATCCAATACTATCAAATTAGTAATCACACAATGGATTGAGATTAATTAACAAAAATGTGTTTAACAAGAAAAAGGTGGACACTACACATGTGTGAGTACCGGCAGTATTCCTTACAGAATCCACCACCACCACCACCTGTGAGGGCAGAGCAGCTCCCCTTTTTCTGGGCACTTCCCCCAGAGTGGGTGCAGTCTCCAGGAGGCGAATATAAGAGATGAAAAAGAAACCACAAGAAAGCCCCCTTTGCTTTCCACCCCTCAGAATCAGGCGCTCTGAAATTTTTTCATCCCAAGTGCCCACAGAGGGAAGTCAGAAGGATCTGGGAGTGGACAAAAGTGAAGAAAAGAGCTGGGGCCATCCTGGACCAGGGCCCCACGCTTTGTGGCTCTGTAGCTTTCCTGAAGCAAGACTCAGGAGGACATGGGACTCCAGCAGGGACTCACTGAGCCTCACCAAGTGCCAGGCACCAACAGCCTTCCACTGTTCAGTCTCAGATTCAGCTGACATTGCTAGCATTCCGTTTTACAGATCAGAAAACTGAGAACAGAGCGCACCAGTTCACACACCCAGTGAGAATGGCACCAGGATTCCGGTTCCTCAGCATCTGCTCTAATCTCACTGTGCCCCCTGCATTTTTCTCCAAAATTTCCACCCAAATTCCTCTGTCTCCTGTCAAGGAATAAATTCCCAGATTTTAGGAGAAAGCTGTTCCAGAAAAGGAAAACAAAGGCTTTCCTATGGAGGGAGGGGATCAGGAACAGAAATCAAAGACCTGGTTGTGCCATCTGGGAGCCGAGCACCTCTCTCCTCGGTGAGACAGGTCACGAAGCCTGCCACTGCACAGTGCTGAAGCCATGGGGAAGAAACTCATTTCGTTCCACCGAGGCGGGCAGCAAACCAAAGAGCAGCAGGGTAGGACAGGACAGGGCAAGTACTATGGAAAGATCTGGGAACGCAGCAGTCAGGCCTGCTGCAAACCCGGGCTAAGTGCACCATCTGACACGTCAGGGGCGACGTCGCGGGATGGCAAGCTGGGACTGGCAACAGGCCCTGGGGTATCGCCCTGATCAAAAAGGCTTCTCCACGCACCTCGCGGGCCTCTTCCCAACGCCTGGGCGCAGCATCCTCCCAAGGTCCGCCTCCCGCCACTTTCTGTTGCTCACCTCCCCAGGTTCGGAAGTCCTGGGGCGACGCCTTGCGAAGCCGGGCTCCATAGGCGGGAGGCTCCTGAACCGCCCTGCCAGCCAGGAGCCGGGCGTCTGGACCCCACCCAGCGAGCGACCTCAGACCCTTGAGTCCCGCACCCAACAGCAGACACTCCAAAGCCGCCAAGATCTAGAAGACTGCGGAGTGGAACAGGATTGGCCGCTGATGTGTCTGGGAAATGTAGTCTACTCGAGACTAGAGGCTTCTGGGAAGTGTAGTTCTCTGCATTTGAGCATTGAAGCGCGGGCTGAACCTATCTGGTGCCCAGACTCCAGTTGAGGCTCCCTTTAGTAGAACTGGGCTTTGCTGACGCCCTCCATGAGCAATGTGGAATCTTGGATTCCAGGAAGTGGATACTTCATGGAGGGCAATATCTTGTACTCTTCATTTGTGTGAATGCTGGAACGTAATTATACAGCATTTTAGAGGAAAATCAAAAGAAGAACAAGGTTGGAGTTATCTGGGAGATTTGATAGATTGAATAGGATAGACTGGGCAGGTGGGAATGGAGCAAAGATTCTAAGGTAGTGAGGGAAGTAGAAATGAAAGGGTTGGACTCAGGTACTGAGAAGCCATTGGATTATTTTGTTTGAAAGTAAATTTTTGTTTTCCATTACAAAGCCAGGCGCAATGACACTCTCCTGTGTTCCTAGATACTCCAGTGAGTGAGGCAGGAGGATCTCCAGTTCCAGGCCAGCAGGAGCAACATAGTGAAACCCTGTCTCAAATAAGTAAATTTCAGTCACAAGACAAATTCAGAAAGTTCAACAAATAATGGAAAGTTGAAAGAAAAACGCCCTTGACCCTAGTCAGAAATAAGTGGTAAACATTTTGACAAACTCCTTGAAACAACTTGTTGAGCTCCATATCCACCTTTCAATCACTGCCACTCTCATTTAAACAAAATGGAATATTGCAGATAGTACTTGTTACCTATTTTGTTTTTTTCCCCCACTGAAGAATATGCCATTTAAATTTGCCAATAGTGTAGTTGGCTGACCATAAACTGAGACCTCTGAAACTTTGATCCCACAATTAAACTTTTCTTCCTCTAAGTTGTATTTTTTGGGCATTTTAATCACAGTGATGAAAAGCTATCATCCTTTATTGTGTATTGGTACATACTTCCTAATCAGAAATAATTTCCCCTTGCAACTAATAAGCATTTCATGGAGAGACACTTTGTAACCCTGCTAATACATTTTCATCATAGTACTACTATCATGACTTTATTTTTATTTTTTCACATTTTCATTGGTACATTATAGTTGTGCATAATGATGAGATTTTGTTGTTAATATTCATATGTGCATTCAATATAATTAGGCTAATTATGACTTTTGAGATTGTTTTTGGCTTTTATTTATAGTTTTATTACCCATTTATACATCCTTACAGAATAGTTTCACCTGTTACTAACTTTATATGATAAAATCGTACACCTGTATTTTCAGGTCACTCAGTCTAGGATAGTCAGGCATTGACAAAAACTGGCCTCCAAACATTTTGTTGGAATTTCCCTCATGATTTTCCTACTATACTGTAGAGGACATTTTGTGTTGTTTCCGGACTTTAGCTATTCAGATCCATGCTAACAGAAGTGAAGCATGTCAGTGATAAACCTAGGTAGTTTTGGTATATGGGTATTTACTGTAAATTTCTTTCAGTTTTGCTTTGTGTTTGAAAATGTTCATCATAATGTTGGAAGAATTCTATATCTTGTATTGGAGCCAAAATGTAGAAATCCCATTCTTCTTAGGTTGTCCTTCTTATAATTTAAATACCCTTGACATGACACAACAAATGATCCTAGAAGGATTCTGAAATTTGGGAAGAGTTAGGCAACTGGGGACTTTGAGACTGAGGAGCAACATAATAGAAAATCCCTTTCTTTTCCTCATCATCTCCCATATCTTCCAACTAAAGAGTTGTAGAAGCTATAGATTGGCAGTTTATATCACCCCAAAGTCACATATTGAATCCTAACACCTAAGATGATGATATTTGGAGATGGAGACTTTGGAAGGTAATTAGGTCATGAGGTTAGAGACCTCGTGAATTATATCATTGCCCTTATATAAGCAGACATGAGATCTTGCTTTTCTCTCCACCAAGTAGGTAGGATACAGCAAGAAGTTGGCCATCTGCAAGTAAGCAAGTGGATCACCAGATACTGAACCTTCAGGTACCTTGTTTTTGAACTACTTAGCCTCCCCAAATTTCTCAAATTGCTGTTTGTTTTTTAAGCACTCAATCTACAATAGTCTAAGACAGGCACAGACAAAAATAAAATATTATAAGGACAGCTGTTTCCCTTAGTCAAAGGACCATTTGGTGGCATTTATACACCATCAAAAACAACAATAACAACAAAAATCTCATACACCCTCATTTCATGGAGGAAAGAAGTAACATATTTTTCTCAAATAAAAAGAAAAGAACCATCAGGCTGTGGTTGTGACTCAGTGGTAGAGCACTGGCCTAGTATATTAGAGGCCCTGGGTTTGATGCTCAGCACCATATGAAAATAAATAAATTAAATTAAGGTATTGTGTCCAACCACAACTAAAAATAAATATTAAAAAAAGAACTGTCTCCCATGAATTCTATATCTGGTAATAATATCTAAGAATAAAAGGGAAATAAAAATATTCTCAAACAAAGGATAATCAAGAGTATTTATGTTAACAAACCTACCCTTAACGTGTAACTAAAGGAAAATACTCTAAGCAAATAATAACATAAAAAGATTGGGAAGTGCAAACATCAAAATAGGTAAAATTGTGTATAAATAACAGATTATCTGACTTATGACTTTCTTATATAATATTTGCTGATTAAAGGAAGAATCATAACACTTTTTGATGTGAAGATTAATATATAGAGAGGGAATACTTAAGATAATTATACTTAAAAAGCAGGGAGGCAAAGGGCTCTACATGGAAATGATGTTTTTTGCACTTTGTTGATGGTGATAAGGTATGCACATATATTACTATTCCTAGTGCTGATACTAAAAATTTATACAAAATTACGTACTAAAAAAAATAGTACAATTAAACTTACATAGAATTTTTGAAAGAGAATTCAGGCAACTCACAGGAAGGCAAAAAAAGAATGAGAAACAGAGGAAACAAGGAAAACAAAATCTTTCATCTGTCATTCATGAAATGGCTCATAATAGAAAAAAATTGACTTTCCATTTTTGGTTAAGGATAGTAAGGGCAAGGGTTTGACATAGTGGTAAAATGCTTGCCCCACATGGGTTCAATTTCCCAGTACCACAAATAATAACAATAATAGCAATATATTTTTAAATAACTTGCTGCTATAAATATACTGTACATGCTGGTGTATTTTTTCTTGGTATCTCTAGGGTTTGCAAATGCCTAGTGATGCTTGAAGCCTCCCAGGGACACATAGTTATTGATAGTTTTAAAGGAATGACTTTCTAGTCCCCAGCTTCCATTTGTACTGCCCTGTAAAAGAGATTCCCTTCTTTCTCCTTCAACTCCTTCAAATAACTTTTGTCTTACTATCAATACTCTTAAAAAGTGCAGTGCCCAGAGGTATGACATTTTCCAGGGCATCACACCATTGAAGTACAGATATGATTCTTTTTTAGAGAGACTTCTTGGGCCTCCCTCTTTAGATATATTTCTGTTAGTAGTGAAGCATTGTGTTAGAAATGGGCTATGTAGGTTCTTAGGAGCTCTAAAACCAGATATTCAGTAATTTGAAGTGAGGACAATTCTTTAGCAACCCCTCATTATCTGTTCTACCACTGCCAAATGATGTACTGCTTTTGAGAAAGAATACATAGTGAGAACAAAGCCAAAAGGGCTCTGGTAAAATACTGAATGCTTAAAATGGCGCGCGCGCGCACACACACACACACACACACACGTTTTGAAATAAGCACTACTCTTCAGCAAAAGGTGATGTGGAAAAGATTTCAAAATTCATATCAACCAGTCAGAGCCAACTGTAATGGTTTTATGGTTTTACTTACTGATGTCAGACTGTCTTCAACTCTGTTTAATATCCTGCCATAGGAGAGCTCATTAAATGGCAAGAACAGCAACTTTAAGTGGTCTTAACTACACATTAATGATGCTCATTGCTTTATTTCACCCCAATACATAATTATTTATATTTGTATTATTTATATTTGAGTGTATTATGAAGTGAAATGTACATTTTAAAAATGTTGATAAATTTGTTTGACCTTAAGTATGACACGCAACTCTCTCATCAGCTCAGAAATTTCCCCCATCTACTTCCCAGTTGCTATGATATAAAATGCCCCCTGAAAGAACAAACAAGGCTCGCTGTTGGAGAAAATGTCCATTTATTGAGGAACAGCTCTGCATATTTATAGAGCTGGGGATGGTTTGACAGTTATGACAGTTTAATGGTTGAACGGTTTGACAGTTGGCATGGGGTGCTTTCTGATTGGTGGGTAAGGATCATGTGAGGCAGCATGGCTAGTCTGATTGGTGGGTAAGGATCATGTGAGCTAGCAGGGCTAGTCTGATTGGTGGGTAAGGATCATGTGAGCCAGCAGGGCTAGTCTGATTGGTGGGTAAGGATCATGTGAGCCAGCAGGGCTCACCATTGGATGGCTCTTCTTGGGGGATGGGGAAGTTAGTCTTTGGAGCCAGGGTGACTCCCAACATACCCCGCTCTTTGTTATTAAATGAGAGTGCTAGCTGCTTCTTGCTGAGATGGGGCAGTGTGGGAGAATCAAAGAGGAGGGAAGTAAGGAGCCCCACAGAAGGGCAGAGAGGACCTGTATAACTTCAGAAACCATATCAATGAAGGTTCCTTGCCACCACAGATCCATGATGATGTCAGTCCATTCGGCATAGGTCTCCATTGGAGGTATCATCAGTAGCCAGGAGTTGGTAATTCCTGAGGAGAAGTTGGTCAAAAGCTTGATTAGAAATTTTTTACCCACCTGAGTCTGAATGAACTTTATGATAGAGGGGAGGAACAGGCACAGGGAGTTTTATAGCCCAAATCGTATGGGGTCTCTGGGTCTGAAAGCTGCCTTGTTGGCACAAGGGGAGTTAAGTGTTCAGCCTTAAGCAGGGGCTTGGGCATTTGGGCTTGAAGCAAACAGGTGATAAAGAACCAGACAGAGGGTTTGAGAAGCCAGGTCATCCTGCAGCTAACTTTGTTTGGCATGCCCTGCAGACAACTTATTCAGCCTGTCCTGCACCTAACACCCTCAATTCCACTCTTCATTCCTAGTCCAATCTAGCTCCCTCCCCTCTCTATTAAGGCTGATCTTCAAACTCCCTCCTACCTGAGTGTCTCTGAAACCAGCTTGCTTCTCTCTTTACCTTTCTTGAAATATCCCAGCTTTTCAAACCAGCTTGCTTCTCTCACTTATCACTGTTCCCAGCTTTCCCTAGTCACACCAAGAAAGCACGGGCTTTGTAATAAAGAAGGCAGCTTCTCCCACGCTCTGAATGAAGGCGGCCAAGGGAGGACGGAGGCCCATTGTTACCAGATTTCCTTTTGAGAGCAGTCAGATCTCTCCAGGTTTTATGTAAAACACCTCAACCTTAAATACTGATGTAGCGCCCCCTTGCCCGCAAGGAAGACGCAACACTCAGGAATCTTCTTTCAGCAGTTTATTCAGGCCCCTGACAGTTCTTCTCCTCAGTTCTCTTTCTCTTCAGTTCTCTCTCTCGGATGCCCCTCCCAGCCTTAATAAAGCATCTCAAGCCCCAATGCAAAGCAGCCACGTGGAGCTTTCTCATAGAGTGATGAAAAGTCATGTGCCAACTCTCCCAAACAAGGAGTTGTTTATCACAGACCACAGCAGAGCCAGCGCCATC
>NW_025999871.1:2278629-2329053 GCF_001458135.2 Marmota marmota marmota
TGAGCATGCTATCGCTTGAGCCACATCCCCAGCCCTGCTCTTGGCTTTCTTGAGTCTGATGTTTCTTTCCTGGGCCTGAGTTTCTTGTTAGATAACCTGTTACCTGTAGCACCCTCAAAAGAAACCTTTCTTGCTCTCATGGGAGACTAGTTCCTGCCTTTCAAGGAATCCCATCACAAAGGCATGCTGTTAATAAGCATCTTCTCTTTTGCAGGTCTGAACTTATTCCTGACTCTGAGCCCTATTCCTTCATGCTCTCTACCTTTTGCTAGAAATCCCATGATCCCTGATTTTAATTTCTGAACTGCAGTGCCACTTTCTGCCTATATTCTCTCTGGGCATTTATTGAATATATGTATTCCACTTCCTCCTAAGCCCTGTGACTTGATTATATAACTTCTCCAGAGCTTCCCTCCCTTACTCTAGGTTAGTGGGTCTGACTCTCAATTCCTCCCATTCTGCATTGCCCCCACCGTGGTTAACCATAATTGCATGTCAAGACAAGACAAAAACCAAAAACAAGAGGATTACATGAGATAAATATGTAGTTGTGGACTTAGACCCCAAAATACCATAAGCATGATGGGTGGGGAGAATAGTAGAAATATTGCTGGATGAAAGAACATGTTAAGAATATCTATGAATTTTAACTGACATGTATGCATAATTTCAGCTACTTGTATAATAGCTATTATGCTAAAACAGTGATTTATAGCCTTTGGCCACATTAATTTGTGAACCCAGATAAAAGGGTGACAGGTCTTTTGTGCCTGTCTGGTGAAATCACACCTGGAACTTAATGCTCAGTTATGGGCTGAAGACAGAAAAGGCAACAAAATCATCAGGAGCTGCCATCTAAAACCATTCTCGGCAGAGGGATACAGGGAATCAATGACATTCAGCTGAGATAAAGGATGACTAGGAAAGATGAGAACTTATCTTTACATTTTTGTGCAATTACCTCATGAATAAAAGAAATAATGGATTTGTTTCAGATGCAAACTGGGTGGGTAGAAGATTTAGAGAGTTGCTTCAATTTGTTGGTAGAACATCAAATCTTTGAAACAGTTTAGCTCCCTGTCACTAGCTGGGGCTAGATGAATAAAATGACCATCCCTCGGGGATGCTGTAAAGGAATTTCTTGCAATATATAAAGAGAATGAACCAGATAATCTCTAAGGGCTTTTCCAGCTCTGAGTTTATGGTGACATATTTGTCCTCTAAGGACCTGAGAATTAAATTCTTTTATGCAACTGAAACTGTGGAAGAATGAAACAAACAGTTCAAATAATGATAAAGGTATTTGGCAGACAACAGAGATTTACTCAACAAGGAATACTAGCCAACACTGACCAAAATAATTATTAAGTATTTATACTTACTAAAATGGGAAAAATGAATCAAATAAATCAGCTATGCTTCAATCAGGGGGTCTACACCTTTTGAAGTTTCTTAGACACACCATCTCTGAGTTTGTCTTCCCCCCCCCCCGGGCGCCGGCGCTCTCCGCAGCGTGCGCCCCGCGCCTCTCCGGGCGCACCGGCGGCGGCCCTGCGCCCGCACTTTCCTGGCTGCCCGGGGCTGCGGACCGGAGGAGGGCTTTTTAAAGGGCTTCCCTACTGCTGAGAGTAGGGGTTCATCTTGGGGGCCCTTGGACAGATTATATAGCGGGCCTGGCAAGGAGGGAAAAATTCCAGGCCCTGAAGTACCCAGCCAAACCCAAGAAGGATAAGCTGTTTTCTGTCTAGTGTAATGGCCTTTTCCCCTTGAGAGATATGTGACCTCTTTACATGCTATTTGGGCCTTTTGTAGAGAGGCCCGATATCCCTTTAAGGCCAAGAAAGTAGGAGAACAGTGTCATCTGTTGGGCACCCTTTGGACGGGCTAGAAGAATTTGTAGAGGTTTGCAAGAGGTGCAGAGAGCAAGATTGGATTGGAGCAAGAAGAAAGCCTGGAAGAGATCCCTTAGAATGGAGGGATCCAGGGACCCAAAAAGGGGTCATCTGCTTTGGTTGTCTAAGGGATAAATGGGCCAGGCCTGGGTGCTATATTTGATCCAAGACGCATTGTAGGGGAGAGTCGACTGGCAGAGAGGACACATTACCCATGTAAGAAGGAGGGAAGAGGATGCAGAGAAGGAGGATACTGATTTATTGGCAAAAGGGGCATCCCCGCTAGAGCCAAAAAATAAGGAGTGCCTAAGTGGCAGGTTTGAGCTGCAGAGATTGGTCATCACTGAATCCTGACAGTCGAAGCTCTCATCCTGGATGGAGCCAGAGCTATGGGAGACCTTGGCCAAGGCTTTTTGGGACCCCTCCTGGAAAGGCCAGATACTCCCAGGGCCGGAAAGAGGGGAGAGGAAGGGAGGGTAAGTGTCTCTCTAGTGGCCAAATCTTAAAGGTGAGAGGACTAGGACTTTCGAATCTGCCCAAGGAAGGAGTTCCTGAGGGCCACCATGGCCTTAAAGGTTGTGGTGGGGTGCTTTTCTCCCCACAGGTGGGCAAAGAGATTTTCTGGACAATAATCAACATATTGCAAGAGGGTGGATTCGGGGCACTGGGGGTGAAAATATTGGAGGTCAGAGGCCAAGGTTTGTCCAAAGAGGTGTGGACTATCTCGACATCCCTGAGGAAAGACAGTCCAGGTTAAAGGCAAAAATATATCCTTTAAATCTATGACCTAGAAGTGGGTGGCAGTGTGGGGGATCTGAGACAGCAGGGTGTATGGGTTGGGAACCAAAGGATGTATGGGCCTAATGGAGGTGCTGATGAGTCATAATTCCTGAACTAAGTGATAGGACCCATTGGGCTTTTTTACCTCTAGTATGGGAGTAAGGGGAATGAGCAGAACAGAGGTACCCCTTGCTAAGAAGGTCCTGAATAATAGGTTGTAGGCCCAGAAGAGCTTTTGTGGACAGGGGGTATTGAACCTGATTGGGGAAGGTGTTAGTATATTTGAGCTGAATGTTAACTGGTGGGCAGGGAATGGTGGAGGGGGTGTGGGTATCCCATACAATCGGGTCAACAAGGTTAGTATTATATTTCATGTCAGCCTCACAAGTGAAGCAGAATGGCCAGTCTTCTGCCAAAAGGGCCAGAAAAGATGAACAGGCTGATTCTGGGGCCTGACTGATGCCAGGAGCCCATATGTTGATTGTTGTACTGAATTTTGAGAGAATATCTTGGCCAAGCAAAGGAACTGGACATTGGGGTATAACTAGGAATGTCTGAGAGAATGGGAAGTTGTCTATGCAACAGAGTAATAGGGGAGTCTTTCTTGGATAGATGGTCTTTCCTCCTACCCCGACAATAGGAGAGGTGGACGGCAGTGTTTGCCCCCAGAATTTCAAGGAGAAAGTCAACCTTACATCCATCCACCTGAATCTGCACCCTGGGTTCCTGTCTCATTATGGCTGGGGACAAGGATCCAAGGCTCTATCAATTGATTGCCATGCCCAGAAGGTCAGAGGGTTCCCTGGCCATAGGTCTTCTATGGGATCTAGGACAGTCAGAGCCCCATTGACCTTGTTGTTGACATTTAGGGCATGGGGTATGAGGAGTACATGGTGCGGGGCATGCTCTGGCCCAATGTCCCTCCTTGCCACACTTGAAGCAGGCGCCTGGTGGGTGGGTTTTCGGTGATGGGTGGTGACCCGAGGAAACACCCTGCAGGGCCTGGGCGAGCATCTGAAATTTCTCAGTCTGGGAGGTGGCAGGGCCTTGTTCGACCTTTTTTAGTTTGGCCAGGATGTCGGGGTAGCTCTGCGAGAGGAAATATGTCATAAGGACATGACAGCCATCTGGGGTTTCGGGATCTAGGTTACTGCTAAAGGGCTTTCATAAGCCGATCCAGAAATTCCGATGGGGTCTCTTGTAATTTTTGGAAATTGACGGCCTTATGTGCCGCTTTTTTGAGCCCAGCAATAATACATGCGGAGAATTTGGAAAATTAAAATATTTGCATGTTACAGTTGATACTTCTTCTGGATTTTTGATGGGCTCCCTTCATACTGGAGAAAAAATTAAAGATATTATAGCTCATTGCTTACAAAATTTTGCCACTGTGGGCATTCCAAAACAGTTAAAAACAGATAATAGTCCTGGCTATACTTCTACCTCTTTTAAACAATTTTGCTCATCATTTGGCATTACTCATATAACAGGAATCCCATACCATCCACAAGGACAAGGCATAGTTGAAAGAGCTCACCAAACTATTAAAATGTACTTATTAAAGCAAAAAGAAGGAATTGGGAAGGGGTATATATTCCCCAAAGATAAACTTAAAATAACACTTTTTACTCTAAACTTTTTAAATTTGGATTCAACAGGGCTTAGTGCTGCGGAAAGGCATATGTGTCCAAAAAATGTACATAAGCCCAAGGTACTTTGGAAGGATATTCTAACAGGACAATGGAAAGGTCCTGACCCAGTAATTGTCTGGAGTCAGGGGTTTGTTTGTGTGTTTCCATAGGGAGAACAGCAGCCGATTTGGATTCCAGAGAGATTAACTAAGGTCCTGACCCATTGCTTGTCTGGAGTCGGGGGTCTGTTTATGTGTTTCCACAGCGAGAACAGCAGCCAATTTGGATTCCAGAAAGATTAACTAAAGCGATTTCTACAGACCAAAAAAAAGATGATTTGGCTCAAATCCATAACAGCTGATATCCAGAAATCCAGTTTGGCTACCCTTACATCTGTGACAGAACCAGGATGCTTTTTTCAATATCTATTTTATTATTGCCCTTTCCCACATCATGAAGTTCTATTTTGTTTTTTGAGCTCATACAGACCTAGATTAATGTTTTGCTGATCAGTTCTATTTTTTTGCCTATAGAGTTTTTAAACATTGCAATGGAGATTTCACTTGTAAAAATTTATAAGGCCTTTATATTATGTTATATGTTGTATGTATTATATTATGTGTGCACACTTGTGTTTTATGTTGTATATTTGCATGTACATATGTCCATATATCATATATGATGAGTGCTCATGAAAAAATGGATCCAAATATGTTTTTTTTTAATTCACATGAATTAAATGATTTAATTTAAATTGGGTAAACAGCTGTTGAGGATTGTTTTAATATGTGAACAAAAAAGGAGGTTAACAGATCTATTTATTTACTTTCACCTTTCCTTTTCATTATATTTAATAATTCTGTTCAAGATAATGTAAATTGTTAAGAAAATTGTTTTCTTTTAGTGCCTTCTGGAATGTTACATATTTTTTTCTTTAGCCATTATTTCCAGAATTCCTATCTTCATCCCAGTGCCGGTGAAGACAAAGATAAAACCAATCTACAGCTTCTGCAATTGCCATCACTGAACTGCTTACAGAACTTGCCTGGACTATGTTTCACTTGTATGCATTGTGAACTCACTTGTATGCATTTTGAACTATCTGTTGGTGCAGCAACTTGTGGTAGGGTTGGGGTATTTTTGCTGATGGTGTCATAGGTGGTACAATTTCTCCAAAAGGAGCCATCAATTGGCTTGGTGTATCCTCCTCCCTTATGCTTGTGATGGTCGTTCAGCTAAAATTTGGGGGCCAACAGAAGTGAGGCAAAGAACCTCACCCCCCTGCTGGTACAAAGCCCTATCCACAGGTGTGGCTATATGCTGGACAGGTAGTCAACGATGGGTAAGATCCAATTGCAATGGTACCAACCTAAGACAGGAGGCTGACACCTTGAGGTCAGCTCATCTGATGATGGGTAAGGACCATATATAGTATTGGACAACCTAAGGCAGGCACGGTCCCTAAGCCACATGCTTGTTGTTTAAACAGAGAGGGGGAGATGTTAAGAGCCACAGCTGAAGGGGCCCCAGCAAACTTCCTGCTGATTGGCTCACGGTGGCCCCAGCAAACTTCCAGCTGCCAGCTGATTGGCTCCTGTGCACTGATGCTCATTGGGCTGTTTCCCTGCCCTTTCAGACCACGGATATGCTCATTGGGGGACTTTTTTTTGGCTCCGCCCACACGACCCAGCCAATCAGCCTCAAGAGCAGGAGGGGGGGGGGGTTGAGAGGCTCTGGGAAGCCGGTGGTGGCAGTTGGGCTCTGAAGGAATTCCTGAAGAGCTCTGTGGTGTGGAGTGTGTGTTCTAAAAATAAAGTTTGTTTCTGCTTGATAAGTGGCTCCTGAATTGTGCCAGCCAGACTGCGGCAGCAGAACATCCCATTTGCAGGCAAGTCCTCCCGAGGACAGCAGACACCTCTATTTCAAGCTGTCTGCTGTTACCTTATCTAAACTTTGAAGGAAACTCCCGTTTGCAAGCAAGCCCCAACAAAGACAACAAACATCTTGTATGCAAGTTGTCACCTTATCTAGACCTTGACAGAATATCCCCTATGCAGGCAGACTCCATCAAGGGCAATAATAATTATGTTTTCAAGCTCACACTCACATCTGATTCTCTACACCAGTGGAGCTGCTATGTCATATAGTAATCAAGATACTCTGGGTTTGCAATGTCTGCCAGAGGCCCCGTGTTAAAGGCGTGGCCCCCAGCATGCCTATACTGGGAATTATGAACACTTCAAAAGGTAAAGCATAGTAGGACATATTTGGGTCACTAGGAACATGTCCGCAAAAGGAATTGGATTCTCAGTCTCTCTCATTTTCTTTTGATCCTTGACCATAAGGAGAGAAGCTTTGTGCAATGATTTGCTATTAATCATCTTGTGCTGCCTTGTTGCAGGCTTCAATGTGATGGGACTACTCGATCATGGACTGAGACTTCCAAAACTGTGAGCCCACATAAGCCTTTTTTTAGTTGATTATTTCAAATATTGCTTATAGTGGCAGAGAGCTGGATAACACAGTGATTCTCTACTTAACTTTTTGAGGATCCATCAAAATATATTCGCCATTTTGTATTCCCATTAGCAAAGCACAAGGATTCCAGTTCCTATCCTCAATAATACTTGCTATTTTGTTTTGTTTTGATAATAACCATTCTAGTGGGTATAAAGTGTAATTGTGATTTTGACCTGCATTTCCCTAATGGCTTATGATGTGGAAAATCTTTTCATGTGCTTGTTTACCATTTGAATATCTTTATAGCAATATGTGTTCACCTACCCATTTGTGAATCAGACTGTTTTTTGTTGTTGAATTGTAAGAGTTCTTTGTATGTTCTGAATCTTATTTACTTACCAGAAATATGATTTATCAATATTTTCACCCATTCTTCTGTTATTTTTAATACTTTTTTGATAGTGTTACTTTATGCACAAGTTTTAATTTTGTTGAAACTATTATGTCTATTTTTTTCTTTTGTTATCTATGCTTTTAGTGTCATACTTAAAAAATGATGACCCATTTAACATCATGAAGCTTGTCTTGTATGTCTTCTTTTGTGATTGTGTTGGCTTTAGCTCTTAAATTTAGGTTTTGATAAGTTTTCATAAAAGCTACTGCTCCATAGTTTCTTTGTTTGTGGTGTCTTTGGCTGTATTATTATGGTGATATTGGATTCATAGTGGGAGTTAGGACATATTTTTTCCTTTAATTTTGACAAGCTTGGGAAAGATTGGTATTAATTCTTAATTATTTTTTAGAAACATTTATCAGTCAAGCCATCTCCTCAATTTCCTTGTTTGTTATGGGTCGATTCAGTTTTTCTATTTTTTCTTGAGTCAATTTTGGCAGTGTGTATATTTTTAGGAATTTGTTATCTGATTTGTTGGAATTTAATTTTTCATAAGATTCTATTATCATTTTTTATCTTTTTTAATAATTGGCAGTAATGGCTTCACTTTCACCCCTGATTTTAGTAATTTGGGTTCTCTCCTCTTATCTTCATAAATCTAGCTGAAAGTTTACCATTTTTGTCAGTCTTCTGAAAAGACTAACTTTTGGTTTTTATGTTCTCTGTTTTTCCAATCTCTGTTTCATTGATCTCACTCCCATTATAATTATTCCCTTCTTTCTTCTAGCTTTAAATTTAACTTGTTGCTCTTTTTTTCTAGTTCATTGAGATTACAGTAGTTAGGTTATTGATTTGAGGTCTTTCTTACCTTAAAAAAGTAGGTATTAGGGCTGGAGCATACATGAAATTCAATCTCCAGTACCACCACAGGAAAAAAAAAAGTAGGTGTTTATAGCTGTAAATTACCTTTAGTGCTGTCAGTGCACCCCATACATTTTGGTATGTCATTTTTTTAAATTCACCTCAAGAAGGAAGAGCATGAGAAGAAGATTACCATGAAATAAGAAAAAGAGGAGGGAGGGAAAGGGAGGGAGAAGGGGAAATGCATGGAAGACGGAAGGAGACCCTCATGGTTTCACAAAATACATATACTATGGTGGAGGGGGAAAGGAAGAGAGAGAGAGAGAGAGAGAGAGAGAGAGAGAGAGAGAGATCACAGTAGAATGGGTAGACAATAAGGATGGGAGGGGAGGGGAGAGGAGTGGGGGATAGGGAGGGCAGAAGAATACAACGGACACTAGGATTGCTGTATGTATACACATGGATGTATAACCAATGTGATCCTGCAATCTGTACACATGGAAAAATGAGAATTCATACCCTATTTGAATCAAATGTATGATATGTCAAGATCATTGTATTGTCTTGAACAACTAATAAAAAGAAGATATTTTCTAATATCCTTTGTGATTTCTTCTTTGATCCATTGGCTGTTTATTGTTTAATTTCCACATATTTTTAGTTTTTCTGTCTGTTTTCCAGTTGATTTCTATTTCTTTCTGTGAGAATTGGAAAAGATCCCTTGCATGGTTTTTGATCTTTTATCCAACTTACTAAAATTTCTTTTATGGCCTAAACATATGGTCTATCCTGAAGAATGCTCAATGTGCCCTTGAGAGTAACATGTGGTCTGCTGCTGTTGGGTATCTGTACATTAGGTCTAATAGTTCTACAGTGCTGTTTAATCCTCTTTCCTTATTAATCTATCTGGTTGTCTTACCCATCATTGAAAGTGATATATTAATGCTTCCAACTATTTTTGTAAAACTGTCTGTTTCCCCTTTCAATTCTGTCAATTTTTGTTTCACATGTTTTGAGGTCCTCTTACTAGATGTGTACACAACTATAATTTTTACCTTTTCTTGCTGAATTGAGCCTTTTTATCAATATTTAACATCCTTATTTTCTTTTTTTTGACTTAAAGTGCATATTTTTTTTCTGACAGCCATCCCATCTTTCTTTGAGTGGAATATGTTTTTTGTGGAATAGCTTTCTCTATCCTTATACTTTAAAGTTCTTTGTATCTAGAGTTTCTTGTGCACAGTATATAGATAGGCCGTATTTCCCCAACCTATCAATTTCTGTCTTTTCTAGGATAGTTTAATTAATTTCCTTTTAAAGTAATGCTGATAAGGAAGGATTTAATTTTGCCATTTATTCTTTTTTGTGTCTCACATGTTTTTCCTTTATTATATATATATTACTGTCTTCTTTTGTGTTAGATATTTTCTAATGTACTAATTTGATTCCTTTATCACTTTTTTTGTGTGTTTGTTTATTTGTTGGTAATACTGAGGATTGAACTGAAGGCCTTAGCCTTGCTAAGCAAGGTTCTCTACCACTGAGCTACACCCCCAGTCACTTTTTTTTCTTTTTTTGAGAAAGAGTCTCACTAAGTTGTGCAGGCTAGTGTTGAACTTGAGATCCTCTTGCTTCAACCTCCTGAGTAGCTAGAATTAGAGCATGCACCACTGCTATAGGCCCTTTCTCAGTTTTTTTGCTATGCATGTTAGTTATTTTTAAATTTTTGCTTGGGGATTACAAGACAGTCTTATTTAATATCAACTAAGGGTCAATATTATACAAGTTTTGCTTCTATATAGTTTCATCCCTCCCTTTATGTTGTAGTTGTCACTAATTATATATCTATTTTTATTTTAAAAAAATTTTAAGATGCTCTATCTTGTGTGTGTGTGTGTGTGTGTGTGTGTGTGTAGTTGTAGGGGGACACAATACTTTTATTTTATTTTTATGTAGTGCTGAGGATCGAACCCATTGCATTCTGCCTGCTAGGCAATTGCTCTATCACTGAGCTACAACTCCAGCTCTAAGACATATATTTATATATTGAATGTCCATAAACCTAGATTTTGTTTTCTGTAATCATCTTTTAAATTATGCAGGAAAAATTGTGTATATATATATATATATATATATATATATATACACAATTATGCATAATTGTATATATATACATATACATATTTATACATATATAAATTTCTTAAGCATTTGTCTGGAAATGTATTGATGTGTCCTTTATTCTTGGAAGATACTTTTGCCAAGTATATAATTCTTGGATGGCAGGTTATTTTCTCCCAGAACTTAAAATATATCATCCTACTGCCTGCTGCCCTTGTTTTGGTCACATACTGTTACATGGTCCTCCTTGAGGATGATTTCTGCTACATTTTTTTCTCTCTTTATAACTGGAGCATACTTTCCTGTTGCCATGTGTTTTGTAACTTTTTGTTGGGCATTCTGAATGATATGATCTGATAACTGAAAATCATTTCTCCTGGTATTCAGGGATTGCTGATTTTACTTTTTGAGTTCTGAAGCCAGAGATTTGTGACTCTTCGAAGCCATATTTGCAAATTGAGTTTTCTTTTTTGCATGTGGTCACTGAAGTTTTTGTTGGTCAGCAGTGATTTGACAAAGATTTTCTTAAATATATGTCTCCAAAAAAGAAAAAGTGGGGGGGAGGGGATTTATCTTTTTACATCATCTAACAAATGCCACTGGAGGTCAGGGAAGTCATTGCAGCTGAGTGGGATGAAATCAAGGCAAATGCCTGAACCGTTTTTTTTGGAATACCATCAGAAAAACTAAACTGTATAACCCCCAAATTGTCCAGGAGAAGGCCTCCACTTTCTGCCCCCAAAGCAGCCAGTCATGCTGGTGGGACTGAGAAAAGGAGGGACAGTTGTTAATTTATGTCTGCCTGTCTTTTACTAAAGAGTAAAATCTACTGTGTTGAAATACTCCACAGTAATATGTAATAGGTATCTGATTTTGTTCCAGACTTCTGAAAAAGTAGAGTTCATTTGCTCATTGTTTTGATGGGAAGACAACCACTTGGGCTCCCCATTTCAACATTTTGCATGACATTTCTCTTTCCATTCTAGTTTGCTTTGTAGAATTGCTTCTTTTATTTATTTATTTTTTTAAAAATAATTGACATCAGAATGCATTATAATTCTTATTACACATGTACAGCACAATTTTTCATATCTCTGGTTGTATATAAAGTATGTTCACACCAATTCGTGCCTTCATACATGTACTTTGGATAATGATTCCCATCACATTCTACCATCCTTGCTAACCCCCTGCCCCTTCCCTTCCCTTCCCTTTCCTACCCACCCCTTTGCCCTATCTAGAGTTTGTCTATTCCTCCCATGCTCCTGCTCCCTTCCCCACTATGAGTCAGTCACTTTATATCAGAGAATATATTCAGCATTTGGTTTTTTGGTATTGGCTAACTTCACTTAGCATTATCTTTTAATGCCATGATCTTATTCTCTTTTATTGCTGAGTAATATTCCATTGTGTATATATGCTACATTTTTTAATCCATTCAAATATTGAAGGGCATCTAGGTTGGATCCACAGTTTAAGTATAAACACTGATGTGGCTATGTCCCTGTAGTATGCTGTTTTTAAGTCCTTTGAGTATAGTTCGAGAATATGTCCCTGTAGTATGCTGTTTTTAAGTCCTTTGAGTATAGTTCGAGAAGAGGGATAGCTGGGTCAAATGGTGGTTTCATTCCCAGATTTCCAAGAAGTCTCCATACTGCTTTCCATATTGTCTGCACCAATTTGTAGTCCCACCAGCAATGTATGAGTGTGCCTTTTTCCTCACATCCTTGCCAACACTTATTGTTGTTTGTCTTCATAATAGCTGCCATTCTGACTGGAGTGAGATGATATCTTAGAGTTGTTTTGATTTGCATTTCTCTAATTGCTAGTGATGATGAACATTTTTTCATATATTTATTGACTATTGTATTCCTCTTCTGAGAAGTGTCTATTAAGGTCCTTGGCCCATTTATTTTATTGGGTTATTTGGTTTTTTTGGTGTTTAGCTTTTTGAGTTCTTTATATACCTAGAGATTAGTGCTCTATCTGATAGTTGCTTCTTTAAGCCCCACTATCATCATGCTGTTTCTCCCTCCCCCCACTTCCTCCCATTAGGCCTGCCTCCTGAATTAAGAAAACAAAAGGGGCATGCTGTGACAAGCTCTGTGTAATACATATGTTTTTTAAAAAAATGAAATTGCTTTATTTTATGGATTATATTGCTTTATTTTAAATAGTTTTTTAAAGATAAATTGCTTTATTTTATTGATAATAAAAGACAATTTTAAAAAAATATATTTTTATTTTTTTCTGTAAAGAATTTGGATTTTGTTTGTTTTATTTGTACAGAAACTATGCCAGGATTTCTTAAAATTCTATGTGCTAAGACATGAAGATACAGACGTGACTGCCATGAGGGAAGAAGTTTCTATTCTCCCATGTCTAGCAACAAGAAGCCTGGACATGTGCAGTAAGGCATGGGGAAGCACCAGGGCTGGTCAGGAAGTAGAGGAAGAAAGAGGAAAACATAAGCATGAGCTGTGATTTTTTTTTTCAGTTATGTTCAGGATTACAAAGAAATAATAGGGTTAGGATTGAGTTGTTTGAAAAATTTCAGTGAATTCTTAGACATAGCAACTTGTCTCAGTAACTAAACCTGGGATGGTTTAGGCAGGAAATTATTAGACAAGAACATAAAATGCTGGTGGAAGACATGGGATGATTTGGCTTCTGGATTGGTTGCTTTGCGTATGAAAGGACCTTTCTGGATCAATTGTTTGCTATCTTTTGGAATAAGCTAAGGGGTAGGAAAGAGGGGTAATCTCTCTCCTATCATGGAGGCTGCCAATTTCAAACATTTTAGAAAAAATTAAAAAGCAGCCAATTAAAAAAATTGATGTTGAACCTAGAGATCTGTGTTCTTTAAAAATATTTGATGTTTGCTCTAATGTGAATACTTTACTAGATGCTTTATTACTTCTTTCATTACATTTAGAGTATTTTGGCTTTATTTCATCATCAACATACATTAATTTTATAATGAACAAAGTTTGAACATTGTGAATCTTTTCCAGCACACTATATTTTTATGGAGGAAAAATAAATCCCAAATGAAATCTCTTTCTAAAAAAATTAAGACTGTTAATGCCAGGAAAAAGATTTACTCTAAAATAACAAGGTGACCTCTTCACATTTGTTGGTGTGGCAAAATGAGAATCAGGTATTGTGGCCTGCCTGCAAGCTCTTTTTCCATTATCCATGTCTTCCTTTCCCTTTCTTACTGCTTTCTTGGAGGTGGTGGTAAATATAATCCTAGCAATTAAATGAACAGGACAGCAACAAAAAATAGCTACTGTCTTTCCAGCCTATTTGCAAGTGGGCCACCACTGAGATGTGAGCAGGAGGAGCTGAGTAGGGCTTCTGGAAACGCCCTCAGAAATGATAAACCCCTTTGTCCATCCTCTCCTCTCCTGGGGGAGGATAGGATGGTTGGAGCTTCAGCAAGAATCTTAGAAATATGAGAATAAAAGCCTCACTCCATGGATCACTGAAGAGACGAGAGACCTTGGGAGTCTCATTTATAGCCTGGGGTTTTCCACTCTGGATGTGTCATTATGGAAGACAAAGATAAACTTTGATTTTGTTTAAGTCAATGTAATTGGAATTTTCTATTACCCTGCAGCTAAAATAGATTCCCAGAAATACAAGTAATTATCTCTTCTAATTCTCTCTTCTGAACACAATGAAATTCCCTTCTAATTTCTAGTTTTTTAAAAACAGTCCAAGTTGGTGTGTGGAGGAGGTTGGTGTTAAGATGATGTGAAGTCTGTTCTGTTTCCTTCTACTGTATGTCTTTCCGTGTGCCAGCCCAGCTCTCACCACCACTAAGAGGATCTTGAATCCCTGATGAAGAGTTTTCTCACAGCCTCCTTCATGTCCTTGTTCCTTAGGGTGTAGATGAAGGGGTTCAACATGGGGGTCACCACAATGTACATGATGGTTGCCACTGTGTCCTTGGCTGAGAATGAGTCTGGTGGTCATGTGTAGATCCCCAGGACAGTCCCATAGAACAGGGTGACCACAGACAGGTGGGAGCTACATGTGGAAAATGCTTTGCACTTCCCTTTGGCAGATGGAATCTGGAGGACAGCTATGGCTATGCGGATGTAGGAGACCATGATGAGCATAAAGGGGGCCATGAACAGGACTGTGGCTGCTAGGAACACATGCTGATTGACACGTGTGTCTGAGCAGGCAATCTTCATGAGCAGGTAAGCATCACAATAGAAGTGTGAGATCTTCCAGGTGGAAGAGCAAAAGGTCAGCCTGCTCATGAGGAGCGTGTGGACCAGGGAGATGAAGCCAGAACAGACCCACACAAGAGCTGCCAGCCCACCACAGAGCTGAGGGGTTATGATGGTGTAATACTGCAGGGGGTTGCAGATGGCAACATAACGGTCCAGAGCCATGGCAGCCAGCAGAAAGGTGTCTACGTTAGCAAAGGAGATGAGGAAGTACATCTGAGTCAGACAGTAGGGGTAAGAGATGGTCTGTGTTCCTGCCATGTGGCTGACCAGGAGCTTGGGGATCAGATTGGTGGTGAAGCAGATGTCAACAAAAGAGAGATTGGTGAGAAAGAAGTACATGGGAGTGTGCAGGTGTGGTTCAGAACAGATGACCAGGATGATGAGTGTGTTCCCAACCACAGTGACCAGGTACATACACAGGAAGAGCCAGAAGAGGAATTGTTGCTGCCCAAGGTCACTGGTGATGCCAAGCAGGAGGAACTCGCTGAGTCCTGTCTCGTTCTCCTTCCCTCTAGACATCCCACTGAAACATGAAGAGATGACATGTAAATGCACAATACAGAGAGCCTGGCCTTGCTGTGTGCTCAGAATTTGGAACAAAGCTCATTTGTAAGGAGATGAATGAACAGTTTTCTATCCATAAAAATTGCCACTTTTTACTGAGTGCTTATTAAGTACAATCATGATAAGATTTTACATGCACTTTCTCTTAATTCCTACCTTAAAAAATTCTGTTATTTCCCTTTTTCAGATGGAGGCAGTGAGGCTTGGAGTAAGGAATTGGCTCAAGACCACACTGATAGTGATTGGCAAAGGACTTTGAACCCACTGTGGTCTGAATCTGGAGCCTGTGCTCTCAGTCATCATGCTGCAGACTGGACAGTCTGGTCATTTTTCAGATGCAGTGTCACCATCCCATCTTGACCGCAATTTAGCCAGGATGCCTTCATCACACAGCAGCTGTGAGGTGAAGAGAGCAGTGGAAATTAGAGATGAGCTCCGATCTCAAAACTCTGACCATTAAGTAGGCAGGACCTACTCAGAGATGCTTGGAAACATTCTGAAAATTTATAATGGGACCTGTGATGAGCACATGGACAAAGCCTAGGGCTGGCTTTACTGGCTAGAACCCTGTAGGCCATGGTGCTCAGTTCCTTGTGTAAATTTCTCCAAGACTGTTCTGGTGGGTCACTAGTAAATATAATGAAACACTATTCCCTGCCTCACCTAACCCAGTGATGAGCCATGTAATCTGGCACTGCTTCTGCTCTTCTCTGGCCATTCCTGTGCATTTATAAAGTACAGGTGACTCCCCAACTCCCCCCAGAATCAGGGCTTTTCACTTTCAGAATTCCATCATGTAAAACCCAAAACACAACCTCACACAGCCTTTGTCTTGCATATAACAGGTTCAAGAAAACTCAGAATTGCATCTGTCTCCCCTGGTCCAAGCCACCAGCATCTCTCACCCAGGACACTGCAGAAGCCATTTCCACTTTTTCTAGGTTAACTGTTTTTCTACTCTCAGCAGCTGGTATGATCTTTTAAAAATTCAAAGCATTATACTGTCTCTTGTACAAAACTCCCCAAATGAGACTCATCAGACCCAGACTGATCTCCAGCCTCCTAATCCTAGCATTTCCTGACCTGATTCTTGTTAATTTCTCTGACTGTATCTCCTGCCAGGCACATGACATTTCAGGCCCTTCCAGCCTCAGGACCTTTGCACTGGCTATGTTCCTGACCTGGCAGTCTCTTTGCCTGGGTCTTCATGTAGCTGATTTTTTCTTGTCGTCTCTTTCACCAATTACATAGCACTTCTTCAGACAGACTTCTGTGAAAATATAAGTAGATCCACCTCTGATAAATCCCATATGATTAGCTTTATTGTATATTTAGCATGTAGCTCTGTGTAAGGTCTTCTCATTTGTTGACTCATTATGGGGTGTCTTGCTTATGAGGCTGAGTGTTCCTGAGAACAAAAAATCACCTGTCTCATTCACTGTTTTGTCCTCAGTGTCTGAAACAATACTCAGCAATGGTAGATGCCCAGGACATTAGTTAAGTGAAAGAATGAACTTTCCCAAAGCTCTTGCATACCAGAATCTGCTAGTTTAAAATGCAGCCATAGTGTTTCATTAGAAATGTTTGGTTGTGCTTGAGGAGTATACTTAAGAAGTAAAATTGGCACTTAAAGCATGAAATGTTGGCCTTAGTGTGCAGTGAAGTGGTGACTGTGCTGAGTCAATGTCAATGGGGGGAAGCCCAAGGTCACCTGTCCACAAGAATTTCCTCAACTACACCTTTGAGGAGGATGACTTGTGTGACATCCATGGAAACCAGGGTTTGTGTCCACTGTAGATCAGAGGGAGGGCAAACCAGCCTTCAGAAAACACAGACCAAACTCTGCCCACTGACAATACTGATGCATTCTAGAAAGCACTTACTGGACTCACAATGGGCATGTTTGAATCCTGGGAGAAGCCAACAAAATTGAGACATGTTGGAAATCCATGAGGAGTCTTACCAGAGCATAGTGGCTGGCTTATGAGGAAAGACATAATGGGGAACATAGGACAGTAAAATGTGTTTGAAAATGTTTTCTTTTAAAAGTTTGAATTGACTTGTGTGTTGCTTAGTAATCTCAAATATAAATATCAAATGCTCTTTGTCTTTGAGCATGACTTTATACCTTGAAGGACCCCTCTCTTGTTCCCATTCCAATACCTGCACTCTGCTGGTGACAGGAAAGTTGAGCTAAGAAAGATGGGGGTGGGGGCTGATGTTCCTAATCCTGATTTGAATTATGTTTAGTCTAGAAACATATTTTATTTTGGAGCAAATTGTTCTTCTCAGTTTCCTGCTGTATCCAATGGGGTGATGTGGGGAGAAATAGGAGAGGTTATATTTAGGGTGTCTGGAATTCCTGATAAATGGAAATCAGAGAGTAAATAGAAGTGCTTGGGCTGCTGCACCCTTGATTCTGGATCACATCACATTTTGTGCAGAATACTGAGAGATTGCAACCTCCAATACCAGACCCTCCTCACACTGAGAAGAGTCTTCACATAGAAGATGATATGATACCAGTTGTGAGCCTGGTGGGGTCAGTCACCAAGCAACTCCCCCATCCCAGCTTCCCCTGGTCTTTCCCGGCTGCCAGAGCTGATCTTAATTCCTTTCCCTGGATTCTGGCACTGGAGTCTTAATTTCTTCCCTCTGGAAGATGACTAAAGATTCTGTGAGCAGAGCTTTGGTGGGGGCTGTGGTAGGTAAGATGAGTGGTTCCATCTGCCACACATGGAGAACCCTGGCTGGAACATCCCTGGAAGTGATGTTCCCACTGTGTGATCACCATGGGGAAAGAACACCTACTTATCCCCCAAACAGTCTGTTTCTCTGTGCACTTTATGTTTCAAAAAGTCTCTAGACTTTGGACTCAGGATGACCCTGAGATCTTATTTTAGCCCCCCCCCCAATGGGGTGTTGCTTGAAGCCAACTTGGCCCAGTTGTTGTGTGGAAGATGGGATCTGCTTTGGGGACTTTGGCGACATGGGATCTGCAGTTACCCAGGTGAGGTTGAACGTAATAGGACCACCGTACCAGTATATGACCACACCAAATACTGGTGTGGTCAAATTTGTACTTCCTATTTCTTATGGAGCTTAGTACTCTGAGGCCATAATTAAATAATACCCAAAAATATTCAGTTGATAAAAATTGGCAGAGTATCCCCCATGCATTGTCTGATTTAACTTATGTGCCACTGGGTAGGGTAGCAAGTGCAATCACCCCCATGGGTAATTAAGGCAAAAGTCAGCAAGTTTGGAAAAAGTATCACATGGTTTCAGACCCATTGGTAGCCCCCCCTCTTTTCTCACTGCTCTGTGGTGTGGGGGAAATACCTGGGGTCCTGTGCAAGACAGTCTGTCATCTTGTCCTCTGGGATGCAACACTGTCTGCATATGGGAGGGGATTTTATGTTCTCTACCACAGAGTGAACCCCCAAAGCTCCCTATTACTGGCAATCCAAAAGGGAGTTTGTTCTGCAGGTCACAAATAAATCAGCTCTCCTAGGAGCTATAGAAGAAAAAAAGGGGTTGAGTTTTCACACTGTAGGACAAGAATAGAAGTTTTTCCGGTTTGAATTTTTTTTTTTTAAAAAAGTGATATTTATTTAGTTTTTCAGAAATTAATTAAAAAATTGGCAAAAAGCAAAATAAACCAAAATAAAAATCTGACATGCTATAGGATAGATCCTCTCTAAGCACAAAGCATTTATTAATTAATATAAAAATATATTTTGTCATTTTTTTTCCTTTTTCCCCAACTATGACTACATGGATGCTTTGAGAAGCTTGAGATCCTAAGAAAATTCCACAACTAAACCAGCTCCTACAATGTGACTCAGTGAGATGAAGGTCCCACTAGCATAGAAAAATTTCTTTCCTGGGAGATTCTGAACAACTAGTCCCTTAGGAACTTCAAAAACAAGTTGGTTTCATTAGAATGGGGAACACGAGGAAAATACGTTCATTGTTCACTAAAGCATGATCCAATTTGAGTATGAGTACTCTTCAGAGTACTCTGCAGATGCTCAGGTGCCTTCTATAAAATGATGTAGTACTTGCATGGAACCAGCACACATCCTCCTGAACACTTTAAATCACCTCTAGATTATTAATAATTCCATGAAAATGTATCTTCCTTTATTTCTCATGTTATTCATTCTTTTGAAGAAATTTTGACAAGTATTTTGCACCATGTCTTTCTATTTGGGGATCTTGGACTTCTTCATTTTTACTGTCATAGCTTTTGGGGAATAATTCCACAGAGGTGAAGTATCCTCATTACATCCTACAAGGGATATGTAACACCCAAGATGGTTGAATAGAGGAGGTACTATTTCTGGCTGTTCGGTGCATGAATCCAAGAAAGCAGTCAGGTGGCTTTTCCACAAGGTCTCACCTAAACAGAATACAACACCTCAGAGCATGTGACAGGATCCCTATACAGTAGATTTTCACAGAATCCACTAGAGCTGAGAACACTCAGTGTTCCAGTAAAACTCCAGACTCCAGATCCAGTTCAAGCACATGCACAGCTCTCAAGTGGCATACAAGAATCACAAAATCAGCACCTCTGCAGAAGTCCAGACTACACTCTGCTCCCACGCAGGTCACCCAGCTGCATTCTAGCCACAGGACTAGGACATCCCAGCTCCCCCCACCTGACTAGACACCCAGGTGCTGGAAGCAGATCGACTCATTCTTGGAAAACCTTTCTCACCATTTTCAGGTGGCATGGATATCAGTGTGGGATCTCCGACTGAACAGGGACCTGGTTTTCAACTTCCCCTATCCCACCTGCAATACCTTGGCACAGTGTATACCCAGCACAAAAACCGATCAAGGGTGAACAAGAGCACAGTGCGACCAGGGCACCACCCACCTGGTGCAAGCCTGTGGGCAAGAGGTCCAGCAGTTGAGACCTGATAAGCAAGAGAGGGGAGGGGTCTAAACACCTGGATCAAAACAGAGAGACCAAGATTAGGGAAGCTCCAGGCAGGAGAGGGGACTCTACCAGAGACTCAAGTCTTCTCACCCTGTTTACCTACACCAAACCTGAGGGCAGAGACTCCAGCTTAAAATAGACAACTCCACCTACTGGAAGAGAAGAGAAGAAGGAAGGAAACAGAATTCTAAGAGTATTTTTTTTCCTTTTTTCCTTTTTCTTTCTCCTCTATCCTTCTGTCCTCTGGACCTCACAACAACAACATATATGAAACCAAGAACTTTACATGAAATAGAACTTTGAGAAGTGAGTCACCAGTATAATACAATATAGAGGAATTGCATAAGCCCCCCCTTTCTTTTTTTAAATCTCTTTTTTCTCTTTCCTTCTTTGCTTTTTTCTTCCTCTCTTTCTTCTTCTTTCAACCTCCAAATTTTACTATTTTTACATCCTATAATTTTCTAAATATATAAGTGTGATTTTATGTACTCTACAGTCTTCAAATACTTTTCTATGCTAAATTACCTCCTGTCTATTCCCCTCTTAATTAGAGTTCTCCTCCAAATTTCCTAAGTTTTATTAACCCCATACCCTCACATCTTTCCCTTTATCATAATGTCCAACACCCAACCCCGAGTTCTCTGTCTGCCACCAGAAACTGTACATCTTTTATGAAACTACTGATTATATTTTAAATAATAATTAAATCCCTCATTTCTGGACATTGAGATTAACTATAAATGTCTTAATAACAATAATTTGTTCATAGGTGATGTATTGTTGATATTGGGATCTGTTAACATTGTCATTCCCCACAAAGGAGGGATCTTGGAAACATACAAGAGTCAAATCTATAGGGTAAAAACAATAACACACCAGTCCCATAGAGCTGGAAAGAAAGAAATGCAAGCAACATAAAAAGACAAGGGAAGAAAGTACCACAAACGATTAAAGACAACACATCATTAGGAGAATTGACAACTATAGCAGAAAAATGACAGAGAAAGACTTCAGGATATACATGAATAAAATGTTTTGGGATCTCAATGAAGGCATAAGAGAAAAAATAAAGGCAGTGGAAGATCACTTTGACAATCAGCTACATAAACAAATCCAAGAAGCAAAAGGTCACCTCTACAGTGAGATAGAGGTTATACAAACAAACAAACAAACAACAACAACAACAACAACAAAAAAAAAAAACACAGAAATTCTTGACATGAAAGAAATAATAAACCAAATTTAAAATTCAAATGAGAGCACCACCACCAGAGTAGACCACTTAGAAGATAGGACATGAGACAAGGAAGATAAAGTATACCATCTTGTAAAGAATGTAGACAGCACAGCAAAAATGATGAGAAACCATGAGCAGAATATCCAATAAATATAGGATAGAATAAAAAGACCAAATTTAAGAGTTATTTGGATAGAGGAAGGCATAGAGGTCCAAACCAAAGGAATGAGCAATCTGTTCAATGAAATAATATCAGAAAACTTTCCAAACATGAAGAACGAAATGAAACTCCAAATCCAAGAAGCCTACAGGAAGCCGAATGTGCAAAATCACAACAAATCCACACCAAGACAAATTATAATGAAAATGCCCAACATATAAATAAGGTCAGAATCTGATTAAATATAGGGGTAAACCAATTGGGATAACAGCAGATTTTTCAACCCAGATCCTAGAGGATCCTGGAACAACATATTTTAAGCTCTGAAAGATAATGGGTGCCATCCAAGAATCTTGTATCCAGCAAAATTAAGCTTCAGATTTGAATATGAAATAAAAACCTTTCATGATAAACAAAAGTTAAAGGAATTTATAGTTAGAAAACCGGCACTACAAAACATCCTTGGCAAAATACTTCATGAAGAGGAAATGAAAAACAACAATGAAAACCAGCAGAGGGTGGTACTACCTTAAAGGAAAACCTAATCAAAGAGGAAAACCAAGTCAAGTTAAATAACAAAAATAAACAAATATGGCTGGAAATACAAACCATGTCTCAATAGTAACCCTACATGTCAATGGCTTAAACTCACCAACCAAAAGACATAGGCTAGAAGATTGGATTAAAGAAAAGACCCAACAGTATGCTGCCTCCAGGAGACTTATCTGATGGGAAAAGACATACACAGACTGAAGGGAAAGGTTGGGAAAAATCATACTACTTGCATGAACATCAGAAGCAAACAGGGGTTTTCATACTCATATCAAATAAAGTAGACTTCAAGCAAAAGTTAATCAAAAGGGATAAAGAAGGACACTACATACTGCTCAAGGGAACCATTCACCAACAAGACTTAACAATCATTAATATATATGCCCCAAACAATGGTGCAGCTACATTAATCAAACAAACTCTTCTCAAGTTGAAGAGTTAAATTTACCACAACAAAACAATCTTGGGTAGTTTTAACACACCTCTGTCACCACTGAATATATCTTCCAAACAAAAGTTGAAAAAAGACACAAGAGAGCTCAATAATGAAATTAATAACTTAGACTTAACTGACACATATATAATATATCAGCCAGCATCAAGCAGATACATTTTCTTTTCAGCAGCACATGGATCCTTCTCAAAAATACACCATACACTATGCCACAGGGAACTCTTAGCAAATACAAAGGAGTAGAGATACTACCATACATTTTATCAGATCATAATGAAATGAAATTGGAAATCAATAACAAAATAAAGAATAAAAATTTCTGCATTATATGGAAACTGAACAATATGCTACTGAATGAACAATGGGTTACAGAAGACATCAAGGAGGAGATTAAAAAAACCTTTGAGGTAAATGAGAACACAGACACAACATATTGAAATCTCTGGGATACTATGAAAGCAGTTCTAAGAGGAAAATTTATTGTATGGAGTTTATTCCTTAAAAGAAGAAAAATTCAGCAAATAAATGACCTCACAATACATCTCAAAGCCCTAGAAAAAGAAGAACTAATCAGCAGCAAAAGCAGGAGAAGGCAAGAAATAATTAAAATCAGAGCTGAAATCAATGAAATTGAAATAAAAAAACAATTTAAAAAATTGACAAAACTAAAAGTTGGTTCTTTGAAAAAATAAATAAATTGACAGACCCTTAGCCACACTAATGAAGAGAAAGAGAGAAATAATTTAAATTATCAGCATATATGATGAAAAAGGCAATATCACAACAGGCACTACAGAAATACAGAAGAGAATTAGAAATAATTTTCAAAACTTATACTCTAATAAAATAGAATACATTGAAGGCATCGATAAATTCCTTAGAGTCATATGATCTGCTCAGATTTAGTCAGGAAAATATACACAACTTAAACAGACCAATATCAATTGAGTAAATAGAAGAAGCCATCAAAAGACTACCACCCAAGAAAAGCCCAGGACCAGATGGATACACAGCCAAGTTCTACAAGAACTTTAAAGGAGAACTAATACCAATACTTTACAATTTATTTCAGGAAATAAAAATAGAGGAAGCACTTCCAAACTCATTCTATGAGGCCAATATCACCCTGATTCCCAAACCAGAGAAAGACACTTTAAAGAAAGAAAAACTTCAGATCAGTAACTCTAATGAACATAGATGCAAAAATTCTCAATAAAATTCTGGCAAGTCAAATTCAAAAACATATCAAAGAGATTGTGCACCATGATCCAGTGGGATTCATCCCAGGGATGCAAGTCTGGTTCAACATACGGAAATCAATAAATGTAATTCATTAAATCAATTGGCTTAAAGATAAGAATCATATGATCATCTCAGTAGACACATAAAAGCATTTGACAAAATATTGCACCCCTTTATGTTCAAAACACTAGAAAAACTAGGGATAACAGGAAAATATCTCAACATCATAAAGGCTATCTACACTAAGCCTCAGACCAATATCATTCTAAACAGAGAAAAATTGAAGGCATTCCCTCTACAATCTGAACAAGACAGGGATGCCCTCTTTCACCACTTCTATTCAACATAGTACTTGAAACACTGGCCAGAGAAACTAGACAGATGAAAAAAAAATAAATAAAAGGGATAAGTTTAGGAAAAGAAGAACTTAAACTAGCACTATTTGCTGCCAACATGATTCTATACCTGGAAGACCCAAAAAACTCCACCAGAAAACTTCTAGAACTAGTAAATAAATTCAGCAAAGTAGCAGGATATAAAATCAACACCCATACAACAAAGGCATTTCTGTATACCAAAGACAAATCATCTGAGAAGAAAATGAGGAAAACTACCCCATTCACAATATCCTAAAAAAATAAGGTACTTGGTAATCAACTTAACAAAAGAGGTGAAAGATCTATACAATGAAAACTACAGAACCCTAATGAGAGAAATCAAAGGAGACCTTAGAATATGGAAAGATCTACATTGCTCATGGATAGGCAGAATTAATATTATCAAAATAACCATACTACTAAAAGCAATATACAGATTTAATACAATTCCAATCAACATCCCAATAGCATTCTTCATAGAAATAGAAAAAGCAATCATAAAATTTATCTGGAAAAATAAGAGACCCAGAATAGCTAAAGCAATCCTAAGCAGGAAGAGTGAAGTGGGGAGTATCACTATATGAGAACTTAAACTATACTACAGAGCCATAGCAACAAAAACAGCATGGTATTGGCACCAAAACAGACTGGTAGACCAATGGTACAGAATAGAGGACACAGAGACTAACCCACAAAATTACAATTATATTATACAAAGGTGCCAAACACATGCACTGGAGAAATGATAGCATCTTTAACAAATGGTGCTGGGAAAACTGGAAATCCATATGCAACACAATAAAATTAAACCCCTATCTCTCACCATGCACAAAACTCAACTCAAAATGGATCAAGGACCTAGGAATTAAACCAGAGATTCTGTGTCTAATACAAGAAAAAGTAGGCCCTAATCTCCATCATGTAGGATTAGGCCACAACTTCCTTAAAAAGAATACTTTGGTGCAATAATTCAAATCAAGAATAAATAAATGGGATAGAATCAAACTAGAAACTAGTTTTCTCTCAGCAAAAGAAATAATCTGTGAGGTGAACAGATAGCCTACATCCTGGGAGCTAAATTTTACCCCTCACATATCAGATAGAGCACTAATCTCTAAGGTATATAAAGAACTCAAAAAACAAAACACCAGAAAAAACAAATAACCCCATCAAGAAATGGGCCATGGACCTGAATAGTAACTTCTCAGAAGATGTTGTACAATCAATCAACAAATATATGAAAAAATGCTCATCATCTCTAGCAATCAGAGAAATGCAAATCAAAACTACTCTAAGATATCATCTCCCTCCAGTCAGAATGGCAACTATTATGAAGACAAACAACAAATGTTGGTGAGTATGTGGGAGAAAAGGTACACTCATACACTGCTGGTGGGGCTTCAAATTGGTGCAACCAATTTGGAAATCAGTATGGAGATTCCTTGGAAATCTGGGAATGGAACCATCATTTGACCCAGCTATTCCTCTCCTTGGACTGTTCTCAAAGGACTTAAAAACAGCATACTACAGGGAAACGCCATATCAATGTTTATAGCAGCACAATTCACAATAGCTAAACTGTGGACCCAACGTAGATGCCCTTCAGTGGATGAATGAATAAAAAAATGTAGCATATATACACAATGGAATTTTACTCAGCATTAAAAAAGGACAAAATCATGGCATTTGTAGGTAAATGGATGGCATTGGAGAAGATAATGCTAAGTGTAGTTAGCCAATCCCCAAAAAACAAATACCGAATGTCTTTTTCTGATGTAAGGAAGTTGACTCATAGTGGGGTTGGGAGGGAGAGCATGGGAGGATTAGATTAATTCTAGATAGGGAAGAGGTGTGGGAAGGAAAAGGAGGGGGAAAGGGATTAATAAAGATGGTGTAATGTGATGGACATCATTATACAAAGTACATGAGTGTGAAGTCTTGAATTAGGTGTCAACATACTTTATGTACAGAGATATGAAAAATTGTGAGATATATATATANATACTGAATGTTTTTTTTCTGATATAAGGAGGTTGACTCTAGTGGGGTTGGGAGGGAGAGCATGGGAGGATTAGATTAATTCTAGATAGGGAAGAGGTGTGGGAAGGAAAAGGAGGGGGCAAGGGATTAGCAAGGATAGTGTAATGTGATGGACTTCATTATACTAAGTACATGAGAGTGAAGTCTTGAATTAGGTGTCAATATACTTTATATACAAACAGAGATATGAAAAATTGTGATATATATATAAAGTATAATGCAAAAAAACCCAAAGTACATGTATAAAGGCATACAATGGCATGAACATACTTTATATGTGAAAAATTGTGTTCTATATGTGTAATAAGAATGTAATGCATTCCACTGCTGCCGTGTATTTAAAAAAAATAACAAATCAATAAAAGATAAAAAAGAAATATCACAGATAAGAAATACATACTAATGAATATTTATCAAGTTTCTACACTATAATTTTTTTTCCTTTTCTATATCTGCTTTTGGCAAAAAATTACCAGGTCCAGCCAACCCTGAAGAGGACAGGAGATGGTTAAACTTCACACTTTGGAGGGTGTGGTTGGAGTTGGGGAAAGTGTCTACATATATTACCTGGAAATATTCTGAAAAGAAAGTTTGTTTCTTCTTCCAATTTATTTTCTAATCCAATCACTTTTTTTCATCACTATGGACTTATTTACATTTATTTTATACTTTGAGTTATAATCCAGTAGAGCAAGAATAGCCCTTATCTGAAATACTAGGGACCAGAGTGTTTGAGACTTTTCAGATTTTGAATACTTACACATATATAATGAGACATCTTAGAGATGGTAAGCAGGTCAAAACACAAAATTCATGTTCATGAACATGAAACTTATGTTTGTACTATAAACACAAACATAAAATATATGTTTCTTATACACATAGCCAGAAGGTAATTTTATACAATATTTTTAGTGAACCTGGGTTTTGACTGCAACTCCATGAGGTCATGTCAGACTCAAAAATTTTGGTCTTTAGGAGCTGGGATGTAGCTTAGTGGTAAAGCCCTTGCCTCACATGCATGGAGCCCTGGGTTCAATCCCAGTTCAAAAAAAAAATTTTTGGTCTTTGGAGAATTTTGGATTAGGAATTTTCAGATCAGGGTTGCTCAATCTGTAATACTTTGTTTTTTGAATTGTTCCGGCTTTGATCATTTGGAGCTTTTCCAGCTTGAGTGCTATGTTTCTTTGGTATTCCCCTATTCCTCATTTTTTTCTTCTCTTTTTTCTTGAGGGGGGGAGCAGTCACTTCCAAATTTCTTACACTACAAGATCCTCCTGGCTCATTTTGTTTTCCATTTTCATGCCTGAAGCAAGCTATTTTTTAGGAGCCCCAAAAAGTAATTTTGACTAGGAACACATTAGGCAGGAAGTTCAGAGCAAGTAATAAATGGCCTATTTGAAAATAGACTTGACAGAGCTTTGAGGCTCAGACATGAGAAATTGGTCTAGAGGGCCAGATTTTTTAGTACTTAGAGCTTGCCAATTAGATAAAGTCAGTTTTTCAATGTCCATGTGGCAAAAGGCCAATGGCAACAACCAAATCATTTGCTGAAGTCCCATTGACTTTGTGAGAGATAAAGTACTAGAAAGCTGAGCTTCTGCACTGAAGAATGGAAACAAAATAACACAAGAGAACAACAACCACCTCTAGATGGGTACAATAACCAGTAGAGAACAGGAAGGGCTTCTTCAGCTCATAAGTGACATTACCAGGCTCTTTTGGAAGTCAACCTGAGCTTAGACTTGGAGTGGAAACTTAAAGGACCAGTTGACACGAGTTGATTCCATGAACTTTGAAAAATATCTCCATTGGCCATGGCATGGGAGAGTCCCTGGTCCCTCTGGGGAGAGCAGTATCTGAAGCACTGGGCAGGCATGAGGAATGACCCTCTATTTCAACATTCACCGAACTCAAGTTCAACTTTTTTCCCATAATTGTTTTAATTGCCTTGCAAAGAGTTGGCCTCTAATGACTAATTATAACTAGGAGGCAGCTACCTGTAGGGAAGAAGTTGTGGTGGCTCCCAGGAGTCCAGGCTGCAGGAAAGGAGGCTCCTGGCACAGGCTTGGTCTCTGCTAACTCAGACCCTGGAGGGAAAATCACCAGACACAATTCTGATTTCCTGGCTGACCCAGGAGAGCACTCTGTAAGCCTGGGATGGCATCTGCTTCTAGGCAGAGAAGGCACTAGAGAGCCCTCGTGATACTTTGCTGTAATTTATGAGCAGTTCGTGTCCTGTGAGCTCCTAACGTGGGGGCATCATAACCTGGGCCCCTGGCGTAAGCTTTGAATTCCCCTGCGCTCCGCCTATGTAGCTAGGCCATGAGAAAAGAAGCAGGGAGTCAGGGAAGATGCAGGGGAAGGTGGTGCCCAGCCAGCAGAGGATGACAGATGTGGGGCTATTGAAGAAGTAGCCAGTGCAGAACCACCATGGACAAGCCAAGCTAGACAGAGGCCTTTCCTTTTTCTACTCATGCCCTGATACTGACCTTGCAGGAGATCCTTTGCCCCTTTCAGCATGACTTTCTCTACAGTGAAGAGTGACTTTTTATAATGAATTTGTAGTAGTGGGACACTAGGGGATAGAGAATGACTTACTGTTGCTCTGAACACTTTGATATGGTCAGTCTCTATCTCCATGTATCTCCTCACACCCGTTTTGACTGAGGCTTGAGGAAGAGAGAGACTGAAGCATAAGACCTATACCCCAAATTAGTGTTCCTTACGTTCAACCTATTTCTTGGTTGGGACTCAGAATTTAGTGAAATATTTCCACATTCTGCAGAAACTGTCAGTTCTCAAGTTCCCTAGATTGTACACTTTACTGCTCTGAATTTTGATATCTGGAAATGTTGCTTCCCAGTGTCTCATGAAGGGGAGAAAAACATAATTTCATGTCCTAGCCCTCAAGGTTCTTTTTAAAAAATATTTGTTTTTTAGTTACAGTTGGAGACAATACCTTTATTTCATTTTATTTTATTTATATATGGTGCTGAGGATCAAACCCAGGGCCTTGCATGTGCTAGGCAAGCGCTCTACCGCTGAGCCACAACCCCAGCCCCCCTCAAAGGTTCTTAGCGGGGACTGACTCCTTTTAACAAAGGGTGGATCAATAAGAGGGGAAATTCTTAAAAAGCAAGTTTAAATACACACCATGTGTGTCACACATAATACAAGCTACTCTCCCAGGAAAGTAACCCTCTCTCAAAGCAGTGGCTTGGAAGAGCAATCAATTAATCTGAGGGTGACAATACAAAGGACCAAATGTTTCTGGCTTCCAGGTTGGAAAACACTGGGAAGGTTGCCATGTCTCCTCCCAGATTTCTCTGGCATCTGCTAGTCCTGCTTCTTTGTTAATAAGCATCTTCTCCAGTGAACTTAGATTTACATCTTCAGCACTGGGGCTTGGTGGGAGCAGGGAAGGCTAGAAAGACCTTTGCCTGTGAATATCTGTCCTGCTGTCAGGCAAACAGAGGGAAAGGCAGAGGGAGCACCTCCTTTATAACAGTTTTGAGTTAAAAATCCTGACTTTAGGGAGACATTCTGGTTTCTTTCACCCATTAATTACCTAACATATTATCAGTCATTCTTCAACACATGATAACTTAGGAGAATAAGAACTCTATTTATATTGTGTCATCATTGTAGAAAAAGATTATGAAACATTGTGTCCTTGAAATTCCCTGTTCTATTCCCAGGACTCTATCCAAGTCAAGGGAACAATAAGAGCAGTCCTGGGCTGGAATATCTAGGTAAAAATAACTGGCAGGGCATTGAATATCTGTGCTATGTTCAGGGAGCTTAGGACAACTTAGTGTTTTTGTAGATAGATACTGCTTTCTTGCATTACTAAGTCTCTTGGAATGTTGATCATACAATGGGGCAATGTAAACCTAACCTATATATTCCTCCTTCCTATTGTAACTGGTTACAACTCAGTGCTGTGGAGAGAAAAAATATTTATCCAGCTGCCACCAGACAAAGCATTAGGAGACATGAGGCACTACTGGGTGAAGCACCCTGAGGGACGGAGGTGCTATCTATTCTTTTCACGACTGGATATTCTCTTAAGCAATTTTTAATAAACCTCATGTCCCAGATGCCATCTCCAGGCAACCTGTCCCACTGCCCTAGCACAACTGGGCTCTGAAAAATTGTGAACTATGCTATGTAATAAAATACCAGAAAGTTTTTTGGAAGGTAGGCAAAGAGTGGTGTTCTGAGGTGGGGGGAGAGAGTTAGGCTTGGGACAGAGGAAGAATTACCTCTCATGGCAATAAGCAAATACCAGGACGTTTGTAATCAAGATCTATTAGTTGTGTGTCTCAGAGTCTTGTGCCATTACTATGAATCAGCAACCAAGATTCCTGTACCATCTCCTCATCTGAGACCAGAGAGGGCAGCTGATCCTGAGGAGGGTTGACTCTAATGTCATCTGAAATTCCCAGGTCATTGTGGTGGCCAGTATCTTAGAGTGTTGCCAGAGTTATCTAAACACAAAGATCTAAATATTTCTCTTCTTAGTTGTTCTTGTATATAAAATGAATATCATAGAATCAGAATATCATAGAATCAGATAACAAATTACTTGCTTTAGGACTATGAGTACCTGTTTTCCGCAAATTGAAAAGCATGAGCATGATCACATAGTCATGGGTGGGTTTTATATCTATGTGGCCTTATTTCTCTGTTTGTAACAGGACAAGAAATACATGATGTCCAGGAGTTGTTTTCTAAAATATTCTACTTCTAGGACCTAAGAATTAGCTTCCTAAGGGCTCCTTTAATGTCACGATTCCTCAGGCTGTAGATGAAGGGATTGACCAAGGGTGTCACCACTGTGAAGATGACAGTGGCCACAGTGTCTTGAACTGAGTAGGAGGATGAAGGGTGCATATAGACCCCCAAGATTGCCCCATAGAATAGGGAAACCACTGTGAGGTGGCACCCACAGGTGGACAGGGCTTTCCTTATCCCTTGGGCTGACGGCAACTTCAGCACATTAGAGAAGATGAAAGCATAGGAAACAATGATACATGTAAATGGTGTCATAAATATCAAACCACCCACAGTGAAGACCATCAAGTCATTGATAAATGTATCGGAACAAGAGAGCTTGAGAATAGGGTAAGGGTCACAGAAGAAGTGGTGCACAGCATTGTTGGAACAAAAGGTGAGTTGAGTCATGAGAAGAGTGTGTAAGAGAGCATGCAGGTTGGTAGTGAGCCAGATACAGTCACCAGAAGGACACAGAGTTTGGGCCTCATGATCAAGGTGTAGTGAAGTGGACAACAAATGGCTACATAATGGTCATAGGCCATCACACTCAGGAGGAACCCATCCATATTGCTGAAAGTGATGAAGAAGTAGATCTGGGACATGCACTCTCTGTAGGATATGGACTTGCTCCCCACTATGTGATTCACCAGCATCTTGGGGATTGTGACTGATGAAATGCAGATGTCAACAGTGGAGAGGTTGGCCAGGAAGAAGTACATGGGTGTATGGAGATGAGGGTCACAGCTGATGGCCAAGATGATGAGAAGGTTCCCAATGATGGTGACCAGGTACATCCCCAAGAACAGCCCACAGAGGACCTCCTCCTGCTGTGACTTCCCAGACAATCCCAGGAGGAGGAATCCTGTGACCATTGTCTGATTTTTTCCATCCATGTCTGTGGGTAGAATTGTCATACCATAAGATCATTTATCAAAATAGATTCTACTGTCATGTATAATCAATGAAAAGACCAATAAATTTAAAATTCCTATTATCATAAAAAAGATTACATGATAGCAGTAGAGCCAAAACATTGTATAGAACAACATGTTGATAGATTGAGTACTAACTGCAACGTGATTATCTTATTGTGCATCTTTATAGAAGAAGTCTAGTTAATTTCAATGGTGTTTAAATACTAATTTCTATAGTTTTATTCACTCTATTCCATTCCCTTTTGCTTCTCAGTTCTTTCTTATACAAGATGTAACTTACTTTCATAATTGAGGCATTATCTTCCACAATAGAAAGTGAAGAATGAGACAGTTAGGTGATTCATCCATATTCACAAAACTAATAGAAGACAGAGTTCAAAATAAGTTGAACATTTTCTTTTCTTGCTTTTATATAAAGCAAGCATGTGGTTTTCTTTCTTTCTTTCTTTTTGAAATGTGGTCTTTCTGTGTTGCTCATGCTGGCCTAAAACTTCTGATCTTTAGATTATTTCACCTCAGGTTCTGGAATATGTTGGAATATAGGCATGTTATGCCACACCTAGTTACCTTCAGGATGTACTTTGATTAGCTACATTTATGAAAATTCTTTTTCTTTTTCTTTTCTTTTGCATTGCTTAAGGTGAAACCCAGGGCCTCATGGACTTGAGGCTACTGCTATACCACTTAGTTATACGAACAAATTGATTAAAACTTTAAGTTTCAAACTCTGTATTAAGTGCTATACCATAAACCTACAAATTAGGTATATGGTTTCTTTTTAAAAAATCGTTTTTCTCAGAATGTGGGAAATTTGTAAGCTTCCATAGACCTTCTTGGTGGTTTATCCCCAATATTTCAGCTACCTTTAGGATGTCTTTACTGTAGATCATAGCTATTGGGTCTGCTGACCTGATCATGGAGCAGGTAACTGTGGGCAGCCTTTTTCCTCCTCTTCTTCCCTCAGAAGAAAAAAAAGCAGATACTTATTGTATCTGGATTATTTTTCTGTTGGAGGAAAGTGAACTAATTGATAGAGAACAAGTTCACCTGGTGCATCTGAATGATAAAGTCAGGACTAAGAAATCACCATGGCTGGGGGTCAAGTAAAACATTGTGAATGTAATGACTCTGGAAGAATTCATGGTATTTTAGTTGGAAAGGAGGGGAGATGCATACCCTGGGAGACAAAAATCTTAAGAAAAAGGAAGAGTGAGAGGCAGCAACTGCTATCTGATTGCTGAGGTTAAGGATATTCTAGGGAATACTTTGACGATTTGGGTTCTAGGATATACATATTATGTAATAGTGAGATGATGATCACCATGAGAACCAATTTAGTGAAATTAAGGATGCAATGCTGAGATGTGAAATCATTTTACCTGGAGTAATTTGCAGAACCATCACAGGTAAAACTGTATAAGATAAAGCTAGAAGATGTTCCTAATGAGACATGTGTATGGTGGATCTTAGTAGTTGAGGATTGTAGGAGAGAGTGTGAGATATGTCATCAATATAACAGCAAGACAAGCAAGAGAATTGAGAGCCTTGACCAATAGGTGTGCATCTTTTGGTTTTGGGGACAGATAGTTCCCCATAAGGGAAGCAGAGAGAGAGAGGAGTGATAGGATGTCCACAAGGACTTTTCCATTTATGTTGGATTTGCCAGTAAGCCCCAACACTGAGAACATCAAGCTCAAATGATTCTGTATTCTCCTGTTACAGCCTTTGGGTTACAGTATGTGCTTGCATCAGGATGGTCAGTTGCTGGAAATGATGTTACCACTTTATGACTTAGATCCTAACAAGATGAGCTTTGGCAGGAAACCGGTTACTGGTTGCATATTAACCACTCACCTTCTAGATTTTAATTATTTCTCCTACACAGCTTGTAGGGTGAGAGAGCACCTACCCCTGTCTGTGAGAAGAATCCTTAGTTTTTAAACTTAAGTATGCTGCTTCATGAACTAATCTTTTGTGAGTCCTGGTAAGTGTATGACTATGTATGAGATGTCTGACATATCCGCATGGCTGAGTGTTCGTGTTCCCTGAGCCTTAAAATAAAGCCTTACCTCTGACCTCCAGGGCAACACATGAAGCCACAGACCACATTGAATGGATGTAGAGTGGCAACTGGAACAAAAGAGAAGCTAAGGGCAGAAGAGCAGAGTCTTTAATGTCATACAAAGGAGTATCTCTTCTTGGGTTGTAGGAAATGGTGCTTTTGGGTCTAAGATTCTGGCTAAATCTAGGAATATCCTATTATAACTGGACCTAGCACTGCCAAGTCCCATTTTCTTTTTTCTTATCCACCACAGGCTTCTCTATTTTTGTCTTTGTAATGTAGTTGCTCTGTTCTACAATAGACAAGCATATCCTGACCCAAAAATCTTGTACCTGACAGACCACAAGATGTTTCCCCCTTTAAACTCGGTTATATGAAGAATGAGTCAGTGGTTTTTGTTTTCTTAAGGTGACTCACTGTGTTTGTGTCTATGTGAATCAATCCATTGTTGGAGGTAATTGTGCTCTCACCTGCATTCCTCATCCCTTGTTATCTGGCTGCTCTCTGCTGCTGTCACGCATTTTCAAAAAAATCTCCATCTCTGTTGGCTCCATACTTAATGTTGGATGATGGGAAATTCACAGCTGAGGCTGAGAATTAATGACCTGTTCTCACTGGAGGAGAACATTTAGACAGACTCATATGTCTCTGGTTATGTTTGGATGATTGGCATACACACCCCATCTCTGGAGATTTGGAGTTCCATGAGGAATTTTAGCCAAGTTTCTATCCCTAGAGTTCATTCCTCAGAAGTCCTCATTAAGCATATGTATTAAGTGCTCCTTGTTTGTATTCTATCTGAACACCAAAAATAAAGTTGTCAGAAACTGAGTCCTTGTGGATTTATTTGTTGCCTAGTCATTGACATTCAATTCCATATTCTTAGTCTGATATTCAGAAATCAATGACAGGAGAGAGGAGAAAGGGAGATGCTCTGCGATGATAATATATATATACAAAAACATTTTAGCAGTTGATAAACTGTGTGAAAAATGTAACAAGCACAAGCAAAAACTTAAAACTCTGAGAATAAGGAAGAATTTTACAAAGTCTGTACTTTTACTCAAATACTAAATATTGCATTTCTGAAGCTGGTGAAGTTGGGTATCGTTTCATTAGCTTGCTTTCCACCCACATATCTTCTTTAGTAAAGTGTCTATGGAATTCTATTACCTGAGGGTCAATTTGGTAGTTTTCTTTGTTTTTGATTTGAAGAATTCTGGGATGGGGGTGTGGCTCAGTGGTAGAGCACTTGCCTACCACATGTGAGGAACTAGGTTTGATCCTCAGCACCACATAAATAAATAAATAAGATTTGAAGAGTTCTTCGTGTATTATTATTTATCAAATATAGCCTTTATAGGTTGTGGCTCCTCTTTTCATTTTCTTAAAGACATATTTTGAAGGGGAAACATAATTTTAAAATTAAAAATTTTAATTTTAGTCTAGTTTTTGAATCAAAAAAATTTTTTTATTGATTCTGCCTTCTTTAGTTGATATACATAATTTTTGCCTAATCCAGGATTATAACCATGTACACTCTTTTCTCCCTGAAATTTATAATGTTAAGTTCTCTATTCATGACCATGTTCTGTTTTGAATTTATTTCACATATGGAGGTAAGGATTTATTTAATGATTTTTAAAAGTATGGCTACTTAATTGTTATTGTCATTCATTGAAAGAATCATCTTTCCATCAATGAATTGCTTTGGCACCTTAGGTTCAAATCAACTCACTTTTGTAAATACTAGGATTAAATCCAGAGGGCACTCTATCACTGAACTATACACCCAGCCCTTTATTTTTTTTTAATTTTGAAACAGGGTCTTGCTAAGTTGGCTAGGCTTTTCTTGAACTTGAAATTCTTGTGCACACCTCCCGAGTAGCCGAGATTATAGTCATACACCAATGTTTCAAGCTCCATTCACCATTTATGAGTAGGCCTATTTTTAAATTTTTTTTAACTTGTTCTTTTTAGTTATACATGTCAGAAGAGTCTATTTTGATATATTTCTACAAACATGGAAGTGGGTCTATTTTGTTCTATTGCTCTTTATATCTATGTATTGGCCAAAACAAAATTTTTAGTAAGTCTAAAAATCAGTAAGAATTCTTCAACTTTTATTTCTCCAAATTGTTTTATATTCTACTTCATTTCCATTTCTATATCAATATTAGGCTAAGCTTATCAATTTCTAGAAACAAATTCCTTTAAATATTTTCATTTGGCTATGATACATCTATTCATTATTTGAGGAGTAATTGATTTCCTACTAATAATAAGTCTTCCAAGTCATGGACACTGTGTATTCAGGTCATCTTTTTTTTTCGTTCAAAAATATTTTGTTTTTATTCAGCATTAAGACTTTGTGCACATTTTGTTGAATTTAATAATTTTATATGATATTTAATACTATTATGAAGTGTATTTTAAGATTATTTTCAGTCTTTCATTACTAGAATGTTGACATAGGAAATGTTTCCTTGCTGATTTCTAGGAGTGTTTTGTGCTTTCTGTTTGTTTTGTTTTGCTTTTTATAAGTTTTTGGTCATTTTCTGTATAGAAAGTAACACCATCTACAAATAGGGTTAGCTTTATTTCTTTTCCTTTAAAATATGTTTTTTACATGAATCTTATTTTATATTTATTTTTTAATAAATAAATGTGCTTTATAGACTCTTCTATCTGTGCATACATTTCACAATATGAAAACAAAGCCCAGAGCCATATGCAGTGGCTATCCCAGTAAAGGCTGGCATTACCCTAATCATGAAGACTGGTCATTCACAAAAAATAAACTTGGTTACACACCCTATAATCTCAGCAAGTTGAGAGGCTGAGGCGGGAGAATCGTAAGTTCAAAGCCAGCCTCACCTACTTGGCAAGGCCATAAGTAACTTAGCAAAGCCCCTAAGAAATTTAGCAAGGTCAAAAGCAACAAAAAGATCCTATCTCAAAATGTGAAATAAATAAATAAACATATTTGCACAATTAACCATTTACATAGATTTTCAATGGAATATACTTGAGAATTGATTAGCATTTACCATTTGTTATTGTGTGACTGAGAATCATGGTGTCACATGCAAGAGAGTAACTGTTTTGTATTTTACATTTTAAATTAGTTTAGAGGCTACAATTTTTATTGATAAATATTCCTCCTACTCAGTGGCCATGGTAAATGAAAGAACACCCAGAGTAGTGAGGCTATGTCGGTAAAGGAGAATGAATAAGGCTAAGCTATGATAATTATTAAGAGTAATGATGCTGGGGATTGTAGCATGCACCTGTAATCTCAGCACTAAGGAAGCTGAGGCAGGAGTATCACAAGTTGAAAGCCAGCCTCAGCAATTTAGCAAGAACCTAAGCAACTTAGCAAGACCCTGTCTCAAAATGAAAAATAAAAAGGGGAAGATTGTGGCTCAGAGGTTAAGCATCCCTGGGTTAAATCCCTTGTTCCAAAACAACAGCAAAAGAATAATGATAAAATACATGGACCCTCAAAGACAAAATGCATTGCAAATTCGGTAGGAGTAAAAAAAAATATAAGGCTTTCTCAGAGCTCAAACTCTGTATAGGACCTATATGTTTTTTCAATATCAAATTGGGCTAAAGAATAGAATCAAGTAGAGTGAGAAATATGGGCTTGATGAGAACAGAAATCCTTAAAAAATCGAAGTGTAATGATGGTGCCAACATGGAAATGGTGAGAAAAAGTGACAGAATAGATATTCTGGCCAGGAATTTACATGAGATTTTTGCCAGCTGCAAGGAAATTCAATAAGTGCTAGGTGTTTGTGGATGAATGAGAGGTCCTCAGACCTGTACCCACATTCCAACATGCCTATCATGTAAGGTTCTACACACTGTAAATGACATTTGTGAGATATGGTCTTTACTTTTTCTATGAGACAAGCATGGTGTTTAGTCTAACCCTCTGTGGTACAGCTGTATTCTCACCATTGGGGAGATTGAGGAATGAAGTGTTCATAGATATATTAGAAGGATTTCCTTTATTTAATCCATATCAGCTCTCATTTTGCTATCAAGTGCAAGAATAAAAGTTCAAATTTCAAGTGCAAGAATAAAACTTCAAATTAATAATAAAATATTCTCTGTGTAAAGGAATCACCTTACATTATGGGCTTTAGCATTACTTCAGTATCATGAATACTGGCTGGGTCCATGGACTGTGATGTCATCAATCAGTCACAATACACTACTGAGGCCTTAGTGATAGCTGGCCTCATAACAACCTAATGTTGTCTTGAGCACTGCTCAAGACAGTGATATGGTGAATACATAGACTTGCTCAATTTTATATGTTGTTTCCTTAAGTAGAAAGGAAAACCATAACCAGCTAACTTTTTGAGAGTTAAGCTTCTGAGAGAAAGTTACTTGCTTTGAATAAGACTCTAGAGTTACACCATAAAAGAAAAGCAAAAGAGGAAGCATTGGGACAACCCACTCATCCCTCATCTTGCAAACAAGTCAAGCAAGTATATGTTTGTGTCTTCTCTGGGCTTAGATAACCATGAAATACCTTCAAAAAGGAAGAAAGGAGGATTTCTATTTAGTTGAAAATGAGGGAAGCAAGAGAAGTGATTGAAATAGGGAAGAAGGAAGAAAGGGATGTTCTTCTACTTCCTGACATCTCCCTGAGGGCCCAAGTTGTCTGAGAGTTAAAATATTCAGATGATTCAGGTCTTGTCTCTGTGGCTTTGGACCCAACACTATATATCTACCGACTTCCTCTTGTTATATTTATTTCTAATTAAATTGGGGAAGTGATATTATAAATTTTGTAATACTATTTTAAAACTCTGAATTAGAAATATTCTCTGCCTAGATAATTATATTAAGATAGGTTTTACTGTCACATATACTAAAAAGAACCAATAAAATAAAAATTTAAAAATGAAGATGAAATTGGCTCCTAGAAGTGAGGCAAACATTGAAAAAAATAAATACTTTAAAACTAATTGTACAGGGATGTATATAAAGTCATAGACTTACTTTGTATACTCAGGAATAAAAAAAACTGCCTTGTTTAAAACTCAAAGATAGATACCTGGGTATCCTATATGAAATATAAAGAGAAAAAGACACACACACACACACACACACACACACACACTTCTTAACAGTGATGGCTAAATTTTGATAAGATTTGGCTCTTTATGGGAAATGAGATAGTGGTTTAAATATTTAGATTAACTCTAAACAAATCCCTTCTATGTGATAGAACACTATTTAGTGATGGTAAGAGACAAATTGGAGCCAACCACAACATTTTAAATTGTGGCTAATATTTCTGAAGACAATCTGATATTCCCAACAAAAATTTATGAATATAATCTAATATTTTCAATAAAGTTTTCAGCTTGTGTGTTACCTAATGGTCACTGGGACAGGAATGTTGTCTTCAGGCACCTTCATAAAATCGATGCATATTCAAGATCTTATTGAGTATAAACTCAGACAGGCCAAGCACATACACATCTGAATGTGTATGTGGATACATAAACAGCAAACACATCAATAGGTCAGAGGATGATAAATATTTATATTAATCTTAATTATCTACTTATTATACACCAAGTGAGATTCCTTGTCTCTCAAAAACAAAAACAGAAACACCCCAAAACATTACACCATAACTTTATAGAAGTAGCCCAGGCAAGAAATCTCCTTCTTAAGTAAGAATTCAGACAGAGAGAGCATTGGTACAGGTAAAAATGGTTAATTTACTCCATAGCATAATTCACAATTCATGGAATTTGAAGGAAGAAAACTTTGTCATCATGAGCATAGAGCTTTCTGGGCAAATTTAGCTTATAAATATCCCAGAAAAATTAAAAAGAAAAGAGCATGAAGTATGTATGGCCATGCCTTCACATCTTTTTCACTTTTAGAAAGCTTAAACAAATACTAGAGATATCTATGAGATCAGTTGATAAATATAACACTAGTATGCTCAGGTTGAAAGGATATAGCTTACAGTCTATACTCCATAGACATATGACACATTGTGCACATACACTCATCCAGAACATGTACTGACGCAATGAATATTGTAATATATTTTTAAAAAATTAGTGGTAGGAACCAGTTTATTATCCACATGAATGGACATCATGTATTCATTAAAATAATCACAGAATAGACTCTTACTATGTGCTTAAGAATAGATAAATAAACATGAACTTCTAATAAAACCCCCATTTCTTACTTGGATTTATTTTCTCAAGCAAGGTAAATTTAAGCAAAGTTGTATGGGAGGTTGCACAGGAGGGTGGACTGAAGGGAAAATTGTATTATATAAGACATATGTGAACAACTATGATCAAAGTGCCAGCAGGAGCCAGCAGAAAGCATGTTACATGTCAGAAGGATGTGAAATTATTAATAGCTTTGAACATGCACATACTGGGAAGATCTTCAAGAGCTCAACTTGACACAGTCCAAGAACACCCAACACAAACATATTTTCATCGGTTATATGCTCACATTATATCTTCACAAACCAGTTGCCCTTCCTACCCTCATCTCTCATTTCCCAAACTATCACATGCACATGAATCTTAAAACCAGACGTAATCACTTAAATTTAAAACCAGACAAAGTCACTTTGATTTCAAAATGACCCTAAATTTATTGGCTCTTTTTAAACTTTGTAAAATAGAAATAAAACATATACTTTGCACCTGGTTTCTTTCACCTCTTATATGTGAAAATGTCACCCACATCATGTATGATTCTAGTTTGTTCATTCCCATTATTGTGTATGTTACATGAATAATATTGAACGCTTCATGTTTTACACCTAGCCCTGTGTTTTCAAAACTCACATGATTTGGTTATACACATTGGTTTTTATATTCTCATTTTATTGGGTTGGGTTTTTCATTTAATCTGAAATTTTAAAATCTGCACAACTTCTTATTTCTCTTTTTGTACCTTGTAGCAAAACACCATATGTGCAATCACACATAAACCTAGGGTAATGATATCCGTCTCATTTTACCATCTTTCCTGCTTCCATGTCCCTCCCCTCCTTTCTCTCTCCTTTGCCCAATCCAAAATTTGTCCATTTTCCCCATGCCCACCCCCCTTACGGATCAGCATCCACTTATCAGAGAGAACATTTGGCCTTTCACTTTTGGGGATTGGCTTACTTTGCTTGGCATGATATTCTCTAACTCCATCCATTTACCTGCAAATGCCATAATTTTATTCTCTTCTAATGCTGAGGATTTTTGATTGTGTATATATACCAGTTTCTGTATTCATTTATTTATTGAGGGCAATAATTTGGTTCCACAGTTTAGCTATTGTGAATTGAGCTGCTATAAATATTGAGGCATTACTACAGTATTCTGGTTTTAAGTCCTGTAGGTGTAGACTGAGGAGTGGGATAGCTGGGTCAAATAGTATTTCCATTCCAAGTTTTCTAAGAATCTCTATACTGCTTTCCTGAGTGGTTGCACCAATTTGCAGTCCCACTGGCAATGTATGAATGTGCCTTTTCCACCACATCTCACCAACGCTTGTTGTTTGTATTATCGATAACTGCCATTCTGACATTAGATAAAATCTTAGAGTAGTTTTGATTTGGATTTCTCTACCAGAGATGTTAAACATTTTTTCATATATTTGTTGATCAATTGTATATCTTCTTCTGAGAAGTGTCTATTCATGCTCCTTAGCCCATTTAATGATTGGATTGTTTGTTTTTTTGGTGTTAAGTTTTTTGAGTTCTTTATATATCTTGGAGATTAGGGCTCTATTTGATGTGCATGTGTCAAAAATTTACTCCCAAAATGTAGGCTTTCTCTTCACCACACTGATTGTTTCTTTCACTGAGAAGAAGCTTTTTAGTTTGAATCCATCCCATTTACTGATCCTTGATTTTATTTCTTGCACTTTAGGAGTCTTGTTAAGGAAGCTGGGGCCTAATCCAACATGATGAAGATTTGTACCTGCTTTTCCCTCTATTAGGTGCAGTCTCTGGTCTAATTCCTAGGTCCTTGATCCACTTTGAGTTGAGATTTGTGCATGGTGAGAGATAGGGGTTTAGTTTTGTTTTGCTGCTTATGGTTTCCCAGTTTCCCCAACACCATTTGTTGAAGAGGTTATCTTTTCTCCAATGTATTTTTTGGCACATTTGTTTAGTTTGAGGTAACTATATTAATGTGAGTTGGTCTCTGTCTTCTATTTTGTACATTGGTCTACATGCTATATGCCTATTTTGGTGCCAATATCATGCCTTTTAAAAAACTCTAACTCTGTAGTACAGTTTAAAGTGTTATTGTGATGCCTCCTGGTTCACTCTTCTTGCTAAGGATTGTTTTGTCTATTCTGGGTCTCTTATTTTTCCAAATGAATTTCATGATTGCTTCATCCTCATATTTTTTTTGTTCCCTTAGATTTCAAAACTGAATTAATTGATCTAGTCTGAAAGAGAATATTTTTATTAATTACATGAACAATCAGGTCACATAAAAATGAAAACACACTAATTATACACAGAAATATGAAAGTCCTTATTCATAGAGGGGAAAAGCACATCTTTCCTTTTCAAAGGAAGCCTCCATATTTACATTTAAATTACCTAGTAAATATTAATCCCTGACTCAATTTTAACTAATGTTCTATGAACATATTTACCCAAGCACACTCATTCACCACACACCATTGGACTGCAGTGTGTGCAAAATATACATGCCAGAAGTGTTCATGAGTGATTTTGATAATCCTGTACAGTTAAATACAGGGTAGAGTGCTTGGTTAACATTTTAAACAGCATAAAATAAGATCATATATATTTAATGACTTCAAAAACAAAATTTTAACAAATGTTAGGTTTGAGGTTGTGTATCTCTAGGATGTGAGATGGGGAAAAGTGAAAATGTAGGATAACAATAGACAAGATTTTAACTAAGATTAGTGATTATGCACAGTGATGAGGGCAGGGAATAGTGAAAGAACAGATTATTTAAATATACCAATTTATTGTTCAAGCCAGAGGTAATTGTACAGGACAAATAAGTGTTTTTTAATGTGTGAAATTTGAAAAGTAAGATTGAAAAATGAATGCCAAAAGGTGATCAGCTCTTTTAATTGTAGGTTATAGTCACTAATGCAACACTAGATTTTGATCAGGTATTTTGACTCTAGCCTGAATGAAACTGTACTCTTGAAACTAAGCAATAGAATGTGTGTAAGCCTTCAGGCTTTATATCAGTAGGGATTTTAAAAAATTTAAATACATTTTTTAGTTGTAGATGCACAATACCTTTATTTTATTTACTTATGTGCTGCTGAGTTTTGAACCCAGTGTCATACACATGCTAGGCAAGTGCTCTACCACTGAGCCATAGCCCCATCCCCACATTAGGAGGTTTTTACAAAGCAAAAGTTACAAAAATTATCAAAGCAAACTATTTTTCTACTTTATAAACTATGAAACATCAGAAATAGAGATTACTGGATGGCATGAAAGCCAATTCAAATGATGGAAGTCTAGTTCAAACCCCAATATGCAATGAAAATATAATTTTCATATAGTTTTTTGGCAGAATATGCAATTTCTACAAAGTTATGCAAAGTATCCATTTTTAGAGCTTGGCACATAATATTCAGAAAAAAAATTTGTTTGAATAAATGAATTAACTCTTACTCCAGCACCATGATATTTGTTCTACCTTCTTTGTAGCTTCAATCTTATACATGTATTATTCACATTCTGTGTTCTCTTTGGAGGACAAAGCATTGGTACTTGAGGAAAATGTTCATTCTGAGTCAAGTAATTTCTCTTGTGACTCTTCTTCTACAGTCTCTCTCTCTCATACTGAAAAGGTGAAGAGAAGAAGAGCAATGTCTAGGTATAGTAGGAAAGTGGGAATCTGAGCATACCTGAAGAAATCCAGTTCAGTATCTCTACTTAATCTCTGAAACAAAGATGTATTTTGTATCCAGTTTTAATTTTCACCACCTCTCTCCTTTGTTCAGTGTATGGATCTCGGTTTCTGTCCCATCAATAGGAAATCATCAAAAATATCTTCACTGTGGGAGGAAGGAAAGAAATTCTATGTTTCTATTTTGTGAAAAAAATATCATATGGGAGGGGAGAATAGGTGAATTCATGAGAACAATGTTCTCAAATTGTATTGGAAGTCAGAACTAAAAGCAAATAAAGAAAATTAAACCATGCCTAGTAGTAACCCAGTAATGCCTGTTATGTAAGAATTTGTAAAAAAAGAAGAATTGTCATTGACAATCCTTTCAACAATCTTACAGACAATAACTTGTCAAATATAAGTTAGCAGTCAGGTGTGGTGGCACATGCCTGTAATCCCAAAAGCTTGTAAGGCTGAGACAGGAGGATTATGAGTTGAAAGCCAGCCTCAGCAAAAGAAAGTACTAAGCAACTCTATAAGACCCTGTTTCTAAATAAAATACAAGATAGGTCTGGAGATGTGATTCAATGGCTGAGTGCCCCTGAGTTCAATCCCCAGTTTATCTGTCTATGTATCTATCTCACTCTCTCTATATATTATTAGCAATATAAAAATATATATGCATTAGCAATCTAAAATTACAAATAATATAACTATAAGGTAGATACTTCAAAATACAAGAAAATATTATAAATTATAGTATGATATGTTTTACACTTTTTTGGAATAACACGTAAGTATGTTTAAACATTGTGATGATATAAAACATAATCAAAATACTATTAAAAATATTTAAAAAAATAATCAGTGGTTTTAAAAACAAGTAAGAACAGCCTAAAATATATTCATAATTTTTGAATGATTAAAAACACCCCACAACTCCTTGCAAGGTTGGTCTATGGTCAAAAATGTGGATTAAATAGGACCTCAGAGATGAAAATATTCTGCCTTTCAATTACCATTTTATAAAATTGTGAATTAAAAATATGTCCCATCCCTCTGTATATAATATAGATAAAAAAAGAAAATCAGAAAATTTAGAGATTTTTGTTGTATATTTGAAATCTCTGGTACCCGTATATCTGATTCAATGGTACCTAAAATATACAAGAAAAAAACAAAACAAAAAACACCCAACCACTCACAATGTGCTCTTATATCAGGAATTTTCCAAAATATTCTCTAAATATCAAGATATTCTATGATTAAAAAAAGACAAACATAGAATCCTGTGTGTGTGGGCTCTCTCTTGTCCAGTGAGGAGGTCCAGGGAACAGGGTAGAGGAGAGTGTGGTTTCAGAGTCACCATTCAAGACGTCCAGAGATGAAGCAGGAAGCAGGTCTGATTTTATTGCACAGTTACCATGTACATATATTCAGGTAGTAGCGAAGCAGATTACAGGCAGCCACCAGTGCAATTTCTGGCCAATGGTTCTTGCAGTGACCAAACGAGAAGTGGGCCATAGAGCAAGTGCAGGGACTGCTATACATTGCCTGATGCCCAGGGCTGTGTCTATGGGGTAAGTGGCCTGCCACTGAAATGCCTAGCATGAGGGGAGTGACCTGCCTCTCAGATGCCCTTAACATATGCCATGTATGCAGTACTCCATGCACTTATTCCCATGCATGTGTGATGATTAGAAAGGACAAGCTTAGAATCCTGTATAGATGAGGAGCACTGAGAATGGTCACCACTGACCAGGCCAAGCTATGTCAGTTGGGAGTAAGTAGGCACACCCCAGAGGGGAACCCTATTATTGGAGGTGAATGTTGGAACAATTGTCAGAGATCCCGATGGAATCTCCTACTCAAACTTAGAACTCTTCAATTCTCACAAGGCTCTGATCCTTTAGTACTTCTGGTAACAGGAGTCACATGAGTATATATTGGAAAGACAATGCAGTGGGGAAAAGGAAGCCAACTGATTCTTCACTAAATTTTCCAAGTCTTTGAGAACGTTCATATAACAATCTAGGGTAGACAAAACAAAGCACTTTACTTGCACAACTATAGCAAAGTGTATGAGTTGCTCATGCAATACAAAATACTACCAATACCAATTATGGGGAATTCAGTCCTACCCAGTTACATCATTACAGCAAATATATTTGTATTGCCTGGGTTTCAAACTTTGAAAACAATTTAAAACTTAATTCTCATGAGGACAAGTGCCATGTGTGGTATTGCATGTGGAATATTTGGATAATCACTGAAAGTTGAAAATATGGCACATTTGATTCTCATTTTTCAATAACCTCAGACTCAGATATATACAATACATAATATGGGCTCTCCGTGTTGGCTCAAACACATACCAACAGCAGAGGTCACAGACTGTGGGAACAACTCCTGTGACTCTTTGGCAGATGGAGCTGAACAAATAACAGCACTATGTGAAGTTCCTAGCAGACTCTTAGACAATTCTAATCTTTAGCTAGATGTCATCTATACATGTTTTCATGTACATCTCTCACTGGCTCTTTCTCCATAGACAGATGTATTTCTCTCTCTCTCTCTCTCTCTATATATATATATATATATATATATATATAAAGAGAGAAATATTTCTTCATAAATTTATACTCCATTTCCTTCATTTTCACCTTTCAGGAGGAAATTGGGTTAACACCAATAATAGTATCCTACCTGTAGTGTTTGCATATAATACTTTAGGTATGAATAAATATCCAATACTCATGTAGTTTACAAAACTATCAGATACAAGAAATCCTATTTCAGAGATATACAACATGCATGTGTGTGTGCACACACACACAATTATAAAAACTACTGTGTGTTTTTATTTTGGAATTTAGAATGAGAAAGTCACCTTAGTATGTGAATAAATAACCGAGAGTAATTTTCATGATTGGTAAAAATGTCTAAAAAAGAATATCTGTGAATCAAATATGTATTTTACCACACAGAGACCTGCTAAATCCTTTGAAAATTATTTGTTTTTGTTTCTGCTATTGTTCTTTCTTCAGAAACCCAGAAGTCTCAAGAAGTTGCTCCTGAGCCATGTGTTGTATTCCAGCCTGGACTGAGGCAGCAGGAGAAAACTTCTCTGCCTCAATTTACTTCATCAGTGTGTCTTCAGTATACAAGTTCATTCCTATTGATGAGCATGGTGAGACAGATTCCAAGGTGGGATCTGAGCTGGAAAAAATGTTGCACCTGTCCTGCTTCCTCAATGCTTGCTCATTTCATATCCCTTATCAACAGACGAGGGATTCAGAGAAGAGAAGCTACCACTGAGGAAGAGACAAGTAGGGAATGAGCCTTCAAAAATAGGACACAATTTCTCAGTACAAACATTCACATGAATACTGGGTCAGCTAAGGGTGAGAGAGTGAACAGTGTGATATGCTTATATGAATCCTATCAGAAATTTCCTTCTCTCAAGGTACAGACTCAAGATAACACTCTCATGGTATAAAAGTCCTACTAAGTATGCCCCCATTTCTCCTTCCTTTTTCTTTTACTCACATACAAACATCTCTTCTTTTTCCAGCCATTGTTCTCATTCTCTATTAGCATTACACAGCTACTACCATATACCCCTTTTCCACATTAATGGATTTAATGCTTTCGCCACTCACTTAAGTACTTCACATCCCGCACATGTGGCATGCTTCCATTGTGTAAGTATTGACTGAACCCTAAAAACCTCATATATCCTGAAGGGAAAATACTTTCATATATAGATTTTCTCATCCAAATTTCCATGGATGATGCTGTTCCAAGGCTGACCATCAGCAGGGTGCACCTTTACACATGTACTAAGTACTGTAACAACACACACACACACACACACACACACACATTGTCATCCATTTTAATAGCACCAGAAATATTTACCCAAATGTACCAGAAAACATAAACAAAATTCCATGAGACATCACAACCTCATTCTGAATATTTGTGACAGGTACATACCTCAGATAACGCATAACACAAAATTCTAATACATCACAGGTACATTTACCCACATTATAAATACCAATACACAAGGACATTTTCATGGCCATCCTACCTTCCCATGTTTAAAAATTTCTTTCATAGAAATCAACAAAATATATCAACATGTTTCATGACATGATCTTACTGAGATGCTGCTAGTACAAGCTATAAGGAAGTCAGTCTTTCTTTCATTCCCATCTGTCTAATTCTGTGGGGACAAGTGCATGGAGTACTGCTTACATGGCATATGTTAAGGGTGTCTGAGTGGCAAACCACTCACCTTATGCTAGGTGCATGAGTGACAGACAACTTACCCCATAGGCACAGCCCTGGGTGTGATGCCATCTTGCACTCCTGATGCTTGCTTCACAGCTCACTCGTCAATTGGTTGCTACAAGGACAGTTAGCAAGAAATTGTATTGGTGGATGCCTATAATCTGCCTAGCTACTATATGAGTATACATACATGGTAACTGCAATCAGACCTGCTTCCAGCTTGGTCTTCAGAGGTCTTGATTAGTGACTCTGCAGCAACACTCTTCTCTACCTTGTTCCATGGACCTCCTCACTGACAAGAGAGAGCCCACACAGCTGGCACCTGAACAGGGACCTGAGGTAAGCCTGTAAGACAGGGTGTGGCCCCTCATAGAGTGGTGAGGAAGGGGAAATGGGAAACCTACAAAGTTCCACCAAAGAATCAAAGCTGTAGTGCTGCTTACTCTCATAGATACTAGAAGTTTAACCCTGAATAAGAGAGAAGCCCAGGAGTTCTAGGACTTAGTGATAGACACTAGTCTATGAATTACTGCCACTGATGTTTTTGATTCTATGACATGGGACAAGATAATGGCAAATGCACAGCAAGCTGAAGTGACAGCTTTTATACTTTACCACTACATTTTTTCCATGGTGACAGCCATTAAGCAGAGTTAAGGGGGCCCTACAACAGACCCTTGTCATATAATGATGGCCTTCAAGGAAGATGAGGCTGTGAGAGACAGACAAGGGGGAAAAGAGTGGGGGTGAAAATCTACTTCAAAGCAAGCAACCACAACAGGTTCAGGAGCAAAATAGAAAGGAAACAGTACCACCAGCCTTTATGGTGCAGGAAGAGGTGAACAAAAATGGCACAAGTGTGCCTTTTACTGACAGGCAAAGAAGATATAATCAAGAAAGATTATATACTTCCCTTTATGAGGCAATGCCAAAGCCAGCAAGGAACTATGACAGCTTAGGAAGGCTGGACAGGCCCAAGCCATGGTCTCCCAGAAAACCATTCCAGGGGCCAGAGATCCTTTTGAAGATCTATGTAAGATAAGAAATGAAAAGTGGGGTAAGGGAGTACAAGCCTTCCCAGTCAACATGGACCCCACACCACAGCACCCTGCCACTTGGTATTAACACACATTGGGTATCCTGAAGGAGTTAAAGAAGGCAGTAAAAGAGGATGGGCCCCGGGGGCATTTGCAGAGCTAATACTCTAATCAGTCTTAAACTTAATTGCCCTCAAGACTGGAAAGACTTAGCCAGAGCAGCTCTTGAGCCCATCTTTTTGAAGTAGAAGGCATTTTTCTATGATGAATGTGAACAGCAGGGGGATTATAACCACACCACAAATGTTAACCTCTCAGCTGAATGCTGTTCTGAGAGCCTGGAGGAAGTTACCAGCTGGGGGAGGTACAATTTCTATATAGGGCTTAAGGCAGAAAACCACTGAGGACTTTCCACAGTTTATTAACATAGCAAACAAGGCAGTAGAAGGGAAGGTGTCTCATGAAGAAGTTAGGGCAGCCTTAGCCAAGGGAGTGATATGGTAAAGATTCAATAAGGGACATAAAACAGCAGTGGCACCAGTACAAAATGGCATTCTTGATTGTGAATGGGTTTTGGCCACCCAGGATAGCAGCAGCTCACAAGCAGCTCGAGCCTGTCTGATGGCCTCAATTATGGCAGTTGTATAAAAGCAGGACCAAAGAGGCTTGCCAACAGCTAGTCAGAGACTGTAAAAAAAAATGTGAACCTTTTTTTTCCATTGGCCCTTTACAACCTACTGGAGTGAATCCCCAAGGGCTAAAGTGTCTAACACTTTATGGCAAATGGATGTCACTCACTATGCAGCTTTTGGAAATTTATTTATTTATTTATTTTTATTGGTTGTTCAAAACATTACAAAGCTCATGACATATCATCTTTCATACATTTGATTCAAGTGAGTTATGAACTCCCATTTTTACCCCAAATAAAAATTGCAGAATCACATCAGTTACACATTCACATTTTTACATAATGCCATATTTGTGACTGTTGTATTCTGCTGCCTTTCCTATCCCCTACTATCCCCCCTCCTCTCCCCTCCCATCTTCCTTCTCTACATCATCTGTTGTTGTTCAGTTCTCTCCCTTGTTTTCCCCCCCTTTCCCCTCACAACCTCTTATATGTGATTTCGTATAACACTGAGGGTTTCCTACCGTTTCCATGCAATTTCCCTTCTCTCTCCATTTCCCTCCCACGACTCGTCTCTGTTAAATGTTAATCTTTTCCTCGTGCTCTTCCTCCCTGCTCAGTTCTTAGTTGCTCTCTTTAAATCAAAGAAGACATTTGGCATTTGTTTTTTAAGGATTGGCTAGCTTCACTTAGCATAATCTGCTCTAATGCCATCCATTTCCCTGCAAATTCCATGATTTTGTCATTTTTTAGTGCTGCGTAATACTCCATTGTGTATAAATGCCACATTTTTTTTTATCCATTCATCTA
>NW_025999871.1:2329972-2349267 GCF_001458135.2 Marmota marmota marmota
GCTGGATACAGTATTCTTGGTTGGAATCCATTATTTTTCATCATTTGAAATACGTTGTTCCAGGATCTTCTCACTTTCAAAGTGTCTGTGATGAAAAATCAGTCATTAACCTAATTGGTTTACCCCTGAATGTAATCTGCCTCCTTTCTCTCATAGCTTTTAATATTCTCTCCTTGTTCTGTATGTTGGCTATCTTCATAATTATATGTCTTGGAGTTGGTCTATTACGGTTTTGAATGTTTGGGGTCCTGTAGGCTTCCAGGATTTGGCAATCCATTCCATCTTTCATTTCTGGGAAGTTTTCTAGGATTATTTCATTTAATAGGTTGTCCATTCCTTTGGTTTGAACCTCTATACCTTCTTCTATCCCAATGACTCTCAAATTTGGTTTTTTTATGACATCCCATAACTTTTGGATAGATTGCTCGTGAGATTTAAGCATCCTTTCTGTGTTGACTATATTCTTTTCAAGTTGATAAACTTTGTCTTCATTATCTGATGTTCTGATTTCTACTTGATCTAGTCTATTTGTAATATCCTCATTAGAGTTTTTAATTTGGTTTATGGTTTCCTGCATTTCTAGGATTACTGTTTGGTTTTTTTTTCCTAAATCTCTATCTCCTGGTAAAGCTCGTTCTTTTGCAGTTTGAATTTGTTAGTTTAATTCATTTTCAAAATATACTTTCATTGCTTGGACTTGCTGTCTCATATCTTCTCTAATATTCCGTTCCATCTGAGTTAGGTATGCCTTGAGTTCTTTCCCTGTCCATGTTTCTGATGCTTCTAGGTTCTCCTGTAGATTTAAGTTGTTCTGCATTGTTTGTAATCCTTTTTTCCCTTGTTTTTTCATGTTGTTCACGTTACTTTCCAGCTCTGTTTGACTGTTATGTAACTGCTTTCTCCTATAAATTTGTCTTGGTTTTGTATATCTCTGTTGTCTCTCCTTTGTTGTGGGAGATTATGCCTAGAAATGTTGGGCTTTATTGTAATTTAAAGCTGATTCATTCAATTCATAAAAGGCTTCTGGGTTCTGTATGCATATAGTGATTTGTTGTTTGTTCTTAGGACTTTATGTTTAGGTTAGGTGCTATGATGGTATGAGGGTTAGTATGTCTTGGCTACTTTAGAAGATTGCTCTACTGAAGGGGGATACTAACAGGCGATTGGATCAGGGTGTTGGTAGTAGCTAGGTATTTAGGGGCCCTATAGACAGCCTCGACACATTCACCTATCTGCATTTAGACAATTACACGTAATGGAAGATGTAATGCTTGAGATGAAAGTTGGGGGGTAGGGGAAGGAAGGTGCTCTTAAAAAGAAAGAAGGAGAGAGAAATAGATAGATTAGAGGAGAATAAAAAGAACAATAAAACTTGAAATGGGAAAGAAAGAAAGAAGGAAAAGGGGAGAAAGGAACAGAGAGAGAAGAGGGAAAAAAAATTGAAGTCTTAGAGATCCATTTTCTTCTCTTCCAGTAGGCGGAGCTGTGCCCTCCCAGCGGAGCTTCTGCCCTCTGCGCCAACAGCAATCCCTGGAAGACTCTCAGTCTTGTCAGTCCAGAGCTGTTTCACTTCTCTAGCCCTTCCCCCCCTTCCTCCTGTCAGCCAGCCAGCCAGGTCCTGTTCACCAGAAGCGGTTCCCCAGAGATCTAGTTACACTTGCAGCCCCACCTCGCATCTTATTTAAGCCCCAAGTGCTGTGGTAAACTGGTGGCTAAGACCTTGGGAGTCACCGCTGGTGATATGGGGGGTTGGGGGTCAGAAATCCCCTCTGCTTCCCTACAGACATGCCCCTGGAGAGATCCCTGAGGTTTCCTGGCTGCTTGTATCTGGATGGGGTGGGAGTCACACACCTGCTAAAGTGGATTCCGCTGGGAAGGAATTCCATTGGCTGAACTCCGATGACGTCACCTCTCTGCTATGGCGGGCCCCAGGCTCCTTGCTGGAATGTCCGAAGGGAGGGGTGGGACTGGTCCATCCTCAGTTGGCCTCAGCTCCCGGCTCGCTATTTCATGAAGGCTTGGCTAAAGACCTCTTCCTGCCAAGCTGCATCTCAGAGGCTAGCCACCCATTCACGGTGGCTGCGGGTGGGTGGGCGGCCGCGCGCGCAGTGGCGCGTGGACAGCAGCTGGTGGATCTGGACCTCTGCGTCTTGTGGCGGGGATTCACTCGTCTGGGGCAAACTGTCACTTCCAAAAATCCTAGTAAATCCCGGCTGGTCTCTCTTCAGTGGAATTTTGCTAGGAGATTCTCTGCAAGTAGAATCTAAGCATATCTATGCGTCTTTCTGACCCCATCACTGAGGGGGTATTGAAAGCGCTGCCTCTCCGCCCACCACCATGTTGGATCTGGAAATTCAAAATATATTTATGTAATCATTGATATCTATTCAGGCTGTATAATGGTCACAGCCTCCACAGAGAAACCACAAAAAAGTCATTTCCATTTGTTAAAATGTTTTGGAATTGTGGATATTCCCAGTCTATTAAAACTAACAATAGGCCAGCCTATTCTAGCAAGACATTTCAAGCAGTTTGCAATGATTGGTACTTAACTGGGATCCCCTATAACCCTCAGACTCAAGGCATCTTAGAAAGAACACACAAGGAATTAAAGATCATGCTACAAAACAGAGGGGGAAAACTATACCAAGTCCCCTCATGATGCCTTAAACAAAACCTTATTTGCTTTAAATTTTCTTTCAATTTCAAAATTTTCTACACAAACAGAAAGCAGCCCATAACCATCTACTTATGCTTTCATGGATGGAGCCAATAGCACATGCATGGGATGATCTGGGGCCCGCCCTCCCTAATCATGAGTTGAGGCTAATCATGTGTTGAGAGTGTACATATGTTAACAAGAGCCTCACCCTATCTGGATGCCTGCCAGAAAGTCAAGCCCTACACTTACAGAACTACCAACCAAGAAGATGAAGGACCTATCTCTGGAAGAAAAACCTCACAAACAAAGGACTCAACAACACAAATGGACCTCACATAAAGTAATATGGGGTTATATTAAAGGTCTTGTTGATCTATCCACCAGATTGTCCCCTTTTCTTAGTGGCAACATCATTCCTGGGTATATGATGATGGTCCTATTGTGTGCAGTACCTGCTGCTGACAGAGAAGCCTCCCATCAGGTAAATTGAGCTTTGGTCACTAGGCCACCACCTTTAGCAGTTGCTAATTGGGAAAGGGCTTTACCTAAGCTCTTATCTAATAATTCCAACCTTATTGATCCTGAGTTATCCATCGAGGAGGTGACTGTACCATGTAATACCAGCATTTCCCTGCCTAATCTGCCAATTTGCTTCTTTGTAGTTTATAGTGAAACCTATGATCCAGATAGTCCCCTCTGTTTTGCTCTTGCCAATGAAACTATTGTAGATAACTATAATAAATCATATGTTGGGCTGTCTCTCACTTGTCCCCACATATAAACATACATATTGTGATACATGGATGAATAAAATGTGAGTCATGTAATTACACATTTAGTAAGTATGGGGATGTAAGGATACACATCCTATAAAAGACACAGTGTAATATGTATGCAAATTTTACATTCATAATTGAAAATAGAAGTCAAATACACTTTAAAATTTGTATTGTTGCTGGGCATGTTAGTGAACACCTGTAATCCCAGCCTCTCAGGCTGCTGAGACAGAAGGATTGTGAGTTCCATGCCAGCCTCAGCAACAGCAAGGTGCTAAGCAACTCAATGAGACCTTGTCTCTAAACAAAATACAAAATAAAGCTGGGGATGTGGCTCTCTACTTGAATGCCTGTGAGCTTGATCTCTGGTTAAAAAAAAAACCATTTTTTAACATGTATTTTACAAGTAAAAATTGATTTAGATATTGAGGTAAGATAAAGGTTAATATGATTCTGGTTTGAGTTAGGATTAGGGTTAAAAACTGAATATGTATATCAGGAAATCTAAGTATTCATAAAATTGTAAAAGTGGAAATATGAATGAAAATGTTATTACACATATTCTTACTCAGAGAAGAATAAAATACAAAAGTCAAGTGATTTCTTACTTTGTAAATATGTATGCAAATTTAGCATTTAGACTTGAAAATAGAAGTCAAAATACATTTTAAATTTGTGTTGGTGTACATGGATTTAAGTAAAGTTTGGTTTAGATATAGAGGGTAAGGGTCAATATAAAATTTTGGTTGGAGTTACGGTTAGGGTTAGTTGTTTGTGTGTCTTCCCATGGAGTGGTGTGGATCTGAGGTAGTACAGTTTCTACTCTGTAGTCATATAGTATCTCTGAATGCTTCCAGTACCTTATCTTTGAAGGGGAGACCAATATTAAGAGAACTCAATTTAAACAATATACAACCTTAAACCAAATAGCTTCTATTAAGCTGTCTACAGTTTTGTCACAATAAATAGAAATTATGTGTTCGATTATTGTTTATAATATAAATAGTAGTTTGATATAAAGGTTTACTGTTTCACATAATGGACAAAGAGAACATAAGTGGCATAGAATGTGATGTTTATGAGGGAGAAGGACAGAAGATAGAGGTAAAAATTTATAGTAAGTTTGAAGGAAGAATTAATAGAGGCTGGCTATTAGCATGAAAGAAGTGAGAAAGAGAATCCAGGGATACAAGTAAATGAGAGAAAAAATATATACAGATTTTTTTAAAGTAAAAGATAATAATAACAACAAAATGTGAAATACTATTCAGACATCCCTTCTTCAATAAATTGATGAATTAAAAATATTTAGATTCAAAGATAGTAGAGATGTGAGGGGGAACGAAATCTTAATGGAAAATTGAAGGATGGTTTCCATTGGATTTCAAAATATTTCTCAGTTTCTCTACTCTGCTGATAGGTGGGTGGGGTTGTCTGAAGATTGGTGGTTAGCTCCATACAGTGGATACCAGACCAACTGTCTGGGTGAGCCAATAGGAAGATATACTCACACCCTTTCCCCAACTTCCTACCCTCTATAGCTGGCCCCTTCAGTTCCTGTGCACTTGAGAACTACTGAACTGGAGAGAGCCCAGTTTTCTCCAGTTTTTCCAAACTGTGCTCCCCCTGGGGAGCTGCCCCCAGTCTCTGGCTTACCACATTCATGCCAACCCAGACTGGCCCAGGCAGACCCAGCTGTAATCTGACAGATCTGGGCACCAGTTTACTCAGGCTCTGCCTTGTTGCAGTCCCAAGATCTCAATGCTGTTTCAACTTGCAGAAAGACCATAAGGGATGTGCTCACACAAAAAAGTGGCCCTGAAAAGAGACAGCCAGATGGAGACCAGTATGAAACCCAGCAGGAAGACTTCAGGTGCATCCAGACCTTTAGGTACCCTAACAATATAGCTCTAGGCCCTGATCAGTGTTCCCAGACTGAGGCAGCCACTTTCCAAGATGGCAGTGGCAGCAGAAAACCTGCAGGCCCCTTGGGCCTGGACACCCAGGCCCAGGCTGGTGTCCCAAGATGGTAGCAGCCAAATGTAATCAAACCTTCTGGTACTCTGAAAGTGGACTTTCAGGCAGCAGTGGGCAGTGGGCAGTGGGCAGTGGGCAATCCGTGGGTGGTCTGCAGGTCATCTATGTTCAAAAGTCAGGCATTATGCTGGCAAACATTGGGTTATCAGGGCAGATAAATGAGGGCAAACAACATGGGACCAGTGGGCAGCGAGGGCTACCCTGAAGAGAAAGAATATTTCTTCTGCTTGAATCCTGAGTTATGAAGTGACAAGGAATGCAAACTCCTTCTCATTTTGACATTTTGAATCCCACCCAGTTCTTGGTTTTCAGGGCACAACTGCATTCACAGAACAAGATTCCTGGGCAAACCCTAGAGCTCCATCAGGAACAAGAACATACAGCTCAAACAATTGCTCACCTCCTAAAATTAATTTCCTCATTCTTATTCTCCACTCACCCCCTACATACACAACTACTTTCTTTTTTTTCCTATAAAGATACCTCTGGCTTGAACAAGGAACTGTTATGTTTCTATACTCTGTGTTTCCATCTGTTCCCTGACCCCAAGGCCCCATGTACCCATCAACCATTGTTAAGATCCTGGGTGCTATTCACATTATCCTCTATTTTCATACTTTTATCGTCTCCATCTAAAATCCGAGATTTAAAACTTTTAATCAAATATTTAGTAAAATTTTGTTTTTAAATATGCATGATCTTTTGTCATTGTTTAAATTCTTAACAGAATTCTTAAACACTACCCAATATTGTTCAAGATTATCAAGACCTCTCATAAATGCTTCTGGTGTGTATGTTATGCACACACTGCAGTCAAATGTTTTGTGGTAAATGAGTGAGCTTGGTGTGAATCAGTTCATAGCATGGTGATTAAAATTGGGTAATTTTTAATGTGTGACTGGCTGGTTGTTATATGTTCATATAAAAATTTTATTTGAATAGAAATTATCCATGTAGTTTTTACTGTGTGCTTGTTTGACACATATCTATGTGTATTGAATTCTTTACCATCAAATGGGCAGCAGCCAGCTGGATGAATGGGTTGATATTGAGTTCATACCTGACCATGGATTTGCCTTTGTGCCAAATTATACCCATACATACTACACACAAGCTTTTGTTAATGCCACTTTTTGCTATGCTAATATTAATACTGATGGCATGAATATCACTCATACAGAGATCCCTTGTACAGTTAATACCTCCTGCTTGTTCACAAATTGTCTAACCCCTGCTATGAAAGCTAAATGTATGTTTATCTTCAGAGTTCCCAGCAATCTGGCTTCCAGTGAACCTGTCCAGAGAGTGAAAATAGTCCATGGGACATGGAGATGAAGAGTCTTCTGCATGAGATCCTGCACTGGACAAGGCATGCAATTAGCCTCATCATCACTGGAATTATTGCCCTGGTATCCACCATCATTGCCTTAGCCTTTATGGCTACTCTGCTCATTCAAACTATCCAGACTGCTCAGACTGTAAATAATTTGTCTACTGCCATGGCAAAAGCCTTTGCCATTCAAAATTACTAAAATAAACTGTCCTGAGCCACTATTTTAGTCATTCAGCAAGAACTAGACCTCCACTAGAAACAACTAGATATTCTGTTTATGTTGCAAAGGCTCACTTGTGACTCTGAATTTCATAGTATTTGTGTCACCCAATATTCTGTATCTGAAAATGTAACCTCCAATTTTTCTCAGTATATTAAGGGTGCTTTGGATGCAAACTATGTTATGACAGCATAATATTACCATGGCAATTGTGAAAATCATTCAGACTAAGGTGTCAATCTTGACAACCTCTTTTTTCTTCCAGGTATTGACTGAAAATTGGAAAAACTTGACAGCCAAATTAACTAATCCTTATAATGGTATTACACTGACCCTACTGTTTATAATAATGATAATATTTTCTTGTGTTGTGAGACACTTATGTAACCATAACAAGGCCACCAAACAAAAAACAGCAATGCCGGCTAAAGTTCTGCAGCATAGTCAGAGGGGGACGATGTGGGGACAAGTGCATGGAGAACTGCATACATGGCATATGTTAAGGGCATCTGAGTGGCAAACCACTCCCCCATGCTAGGCATGTGAGTGGCAAACTGCTTATCCTGTAGGCACAGCCCTGGGCTGTTGTAGTCCTGTTGTAGTCCCTGCACTTGCTCCATGGCACACTTCTTGATTGGTCACTGCAAGGACAGTTGACCAGAAATTGTATTGGTGGCTGCCTGTTTTTACATATAATGTGTGAAAGGAACAAGACACAATATATACACATTTCTCTATGAACTAAGTAAAAAAGATTCAATTAATTTAGGATCATCTTGAAACCAAAGTAATTGTTTCTTGCTTTAAGATAGAAGCAAAAACTGAGAATAAATATTTCTTACACAGGTGATAGTTTGTTGATAAATGAGTGATGAGGGTAGGGAATGCAGATGGGTCTATGAAAAAGAATAATTATGGATTTGGTGTGTTTTTGGACTGGGTTGTCAAGTTCAGCTCTTGGAGGTCCTACCACTATAAGCTTGTTTAAATCTTAGTACTTTCCCACCCTTCTGAAAATCCAACTTGCTTTCTGTAGACTCATACTGCCACATTGTTCATAGGTGTTCATATGTGTCTCTTATAATACAGTAGACCCCTCATTCCACTTCTTATCCTCATGTGTGGGCTCTCTCTCATCCAGTGAGGAGGTCCATAGAACAAGGTAGATGAGAGTGTGACTGAAGAGTCACTAATCAAGACCTCCAGAGACCAAGCAGGAAGAAGGTCTGAATTTATTGTGCAGTTACCATGTATATATACTCAGGTAGTAGCTAAGCAGATTACCACCAGCCACCAATGAAATTTCTGGCCAACTGTCCTTGCAGCAACAAATCAAGGAGTGGGCCATGGAGCGAGTGCAGGGACTGCAACATGTGACCTCATGTCCAGGGCTGTGTCTACTTAGTGAGCGGTTTGCTGCCCACATGCTTAGCATGGGGGAGAGTTTTGCCACACAAATGTCCTTAAGTATGCCATGTGTGCAGTACTCCATGCACTTGTCCCCACACACAAATTTCTATATATTGGACTTGTTTAAGAAAGTTTTTAAGTAAGAGATGTGGTTCTTGTTTGGTGTCCATGTGCATTTATCTATCCTAAGGCACATGTAAGAATCTATTCATGGGTTCCATCTGCATGGATAATACTATGAATGACTATTTGCACAATATATAATTTGTGAATGGAGCAGACACTGCTAGCCATCTCCTTTAAGTATAGGCATCCTAATGTACTATATTTATCAAGCTTCCTTTTAGTTCTCTACTCAGGTGATTAAGCTTTCTATAAGAAAAAATTCACACATGCTACTGCCAGGCATACATATACAATATTCCACACTTCTCCATGTTCTTTCCATTTCTAACTTTCTGGGATATAGATTATCCAAGATAGACTATTATTTTTTATCCATTATGCCTAAAAAGTTCTATGGTCCCAATGACAAAGTTTTCATTAATTTCAGTTCATAAATTGTGAAGTGTACCATGGAGTTCACATCTTATTACCACCTGCTTCTATGCTCTGAATTGTTACTAAAGCTTGGGTTGCTCCTATAAAGTCACATTGTAAATTTTTTGAGGAGTAAATAATCTCATTTGGTATATATTAAATGGATATAAAAATGTTTCTTCCCCTGGCATATTTGTATGTGTGATGTGTTTGTATCCACATGGATGTCAATAAGTGTATGTGCTTGGCATGTCTAAGCTTATGCTCAGTAGCATCTTGAATATGTATTGATTTTACTTAAGCTTCCTGAAGAAAACTTCCCTCTCCTAGTGAATTAAGTCTGTATCTTGCAAAACAAGGAAATAAAATGGAGAAAGGCTATCTGTTAGCTAAATCACTGTCCTGAGCAGTGCTAAGTACAACAACAAGGTTGTTATGAGACCAGCTATCACTAAGGCCTCAGAAGAACATTGTGACTTATTAATGACATCAGCAGAGTCAGGAACCCAGCCAGTGTTCACAGTACTGAAGAATTGCTAAAGCCCATCATTCAAGATGGTACATTTATACAGTGGGATTTCTACCATTAACTTGAAGTTTCAAATCTTGAACTCAACACCGCAATTAGAGATATGATATGAATTTAATAGAAAAATCATTCTTTCTCAGGAACACCCCATTACTCAATCTCCCCAGTCATGACAATATGGCAGTACCTGAGAGGGTCAGACTCAGCACCATTTTTAACTCATAGAAAAAGTAAAGACTATAACTCATTAGAACTATGTACAGTATGTAGAAACCTAAGTGAGAAGTATATGAAGATGTAGGTGTTGGTTTAAGAACATCTTATCCATCCATATACCCTAGCAGTTATTGAATTTTCCCTGCTGATGGTAACAGTCTCATGTATCTTTACAATCAGATTTCTCATATGCCAATTTATTATTCTGTTTTAGGTGACTAGAAGCATCATAAATGAGAGGAAGACAGATAAAAGCTGTTCTGCCCAAGGTGGCCAGAAGGCAGAGAGAGGGGGAAAGAAGCTATAAGAAAGACGAAACCTTCTAGGGCATGCCCCCAGTGACCCACCTCCACCAGCCTACAGTTGCCACCTACTTACTCCACTCAAACTAGGATGGACTGATTAAATTTAAATCCCATAATCCAAACATTTTACCTTTAATTATTCCAACATTAACACAGGGGGCTTTAGGAGACACCTCATATCAAAACCATAACATTGAATCCTGGCCCACAAAAGCTCATGTACATCTTGTGACAAAATACATTTCATCCATCTCTAAAAGTCATAGTCCTAACAGTTTTAGTATTGCCCAAAAGTCCAAGTGCAAATTCTACTTTGATACTCAAGCCAATTTATTATTTGTGAACGCCTGTAAAAATCAAAGCAAGTTATGCACACCCAGTAGATAATGGCACTGTGCAAACCTTCCCACTCCAAAAGGGAAGAACAGGGTCATAGAAAGAAAGGCTGGAACTAAATTCAGCAAGTCATTTGAAAGTAAGTTATTATATCCTTCTGAAATCTCAGTCCAAGAATGAACACTGAAATTAATTTTCATACAAAAATTAATCTGTTTTATAATAAATGCATTTTTTATAAAAGTGAGTAAAGACTATATATTCTGGAATCATAGAACCTTCAAAATCATGAGCCTCACTCTCCTTCTGCATTTCCTTATTTCTCAGATGGAGAAACAAACTCAATATAAAGTTCAATGTGCAAGCTCAAGCAACAAGCCTGGGCATTAAAGTGGGTTGCTCTTCTCTGGAGATGTCTCAGTGTTCAGAGCATACAGGAGCAAATAACAGTTAGTATGTGTGCCTCCAACAAAGAAGTTTCAGCAATCAGCCCTAGGGGCCTACAAATGAGGCAGCAATTGCTACTCAGATCCTTAAATAAATCACAATTTCCATAGATAGAATATTTATTTATTGACTCCCAATCATTCAAGTCTGACCCAAGAGGACAATGTATATAATTCTAAATGTTCTCCTCCAGTAAGAAGTTTCCCTCAGTTCTCAACCCCAGGTGTAAATATCCAACATCCAATGTCAAGCATAGATCCAACAAAGATGGAGATTGCATAAAAGCATCTGTCAGCAGCAGAGAGCAGTCAGGTAAAAGGGCTGAGAAAATCAGGTGAGGACTTCTTGTCTAATAGCTAGATCCTTGATCCACTTTGAGCCAATTTTGTGCAGGGCAAGAGACAGAAGTTAAATATCATTCTACTACATATGAATTTCCAGTTTTCCCAGCACCATTTGTAATGAGGATATCTTTTCTCCAGTGTTTGTTTTTGGTACCTTTGTCTAGTATGAGGTAATTGTATTTATGTGGGTTTGTCTCTGTGTCTTCTATTCTGCTCTATTGCCTGCTTTGGTGCCAATATCATGCTGTTTTTGTTACTATAGCTCTGAAGGATAATTTTAGGTTTGGTATTGTGTGATGCCTCCTGATTCACTTTTCTAAGGATTATTTTGGTTATTCTGGATCTCTTACTTTTCCAAATGAATTCATGGCTGCTTTTTTCTATTTCCATGAAGAATATCATAGAAATTTTTGTAAGAATTGCATTGAGGTGCTGAAGTTGTAGCTCAGTGGTAGAGTGCTTGCCTAGCACATATGAGGCACTGGGTTCAATCTTCAGCACCACAAAAAATAGATAAATAAAATAAAGATATTGTATCCACATACAACTAAAATGATATTTTTTTAAAAAAAGAATTTCATTGAATCTATAGAATGCTTTAGTATGGCCATTTTCATAAATTAATTCTACCTATTCAAGAACATGGGAGGTCTTTCCATCTTCTAAGGTCTTCCTTAATTTCTTTCCTTAGTGTTCTGAAGTCTTCATTGTAGAGGTCTGTCACCTGTTTTGTTAGATTGATACTCAAATATTTTTTGAAGGCTATTATGAAGGGAATGGCTTTCCTAATTTCACTTTAAGCTGATGTGACATTTAAGAAGAGGAGCATAATTAATTTATGAGTGTTAATTTTGTATCCTGATACTTTGCTGAATTTATTTATGAGTTCTAGATGTTCTCTGGTGAAATTTTTTGTTTCTGCCAAATGTAGAATAATGTCATTGGCAAAGAGTTTTAATTCTTCTTTTCCTATTTGTATCCCTTTAATTTATCTCTTTTGCCTAATTTCTCTGGCTGGGTTATCAAGGACTATGTTCAATAATACTGGTAAAAGTGGGTATCCCTGTCTTGTTACTGTTTTTAGAGGGAATACTTTCATCTTTTTTTCTGTTTAGAATAATGTTAGCCTGGGGTTTGTTATATATAGTTTTCACAATATTGAGGTATGATCCTCCTATCCCTATATATTTTAGTGTTTTAATCAGGAATGGATGCTGTATTTTGTTAAACAATTTTTTTCATCTATTGAGATTCTTATTTTTAAGTGTATTTATGTGATGGATTACATTTATTGACTTCTGTATGTTGAATCAGGCTTATATCCCTGGGATGAAACCCACTTGATCATGGTGCATTAACATTTTCATGTGTTTCCATATATCATTTGCCTGTATTTTATTGAGAGGTTTTGCATATATATTAATCAAGGATATTAATCTGAAGTGTTCTTTCCTTTATGTGTCTTTTTCTGGTTTTGGTAACAGGGTGATATTGGCTTCATAGAATGAGTTTGGAAAGAGTTTCCTCCTTTTGTACTTCATGAAATAATTTAAGGATAGGTCTGGTAGAAATTGACTGAGAATCCATCTAATTCTAGGCTTTTCTTTGTTGGTAGGATTTTAATGGCTTCTTCTATCTCATTACTTGAAATTGATCTGTCTAAATTTTCTATATTCTCCTGGTTCAGTTTGGGTAGGTCATATATCTCTCTGGGAATTTATTGATGTCTTCAGGATTCCCTAGCTTATCAGAGTTTGAATTTTTAAACTAGCTTATGATTATTCTTTGTATTTCAGTAGTGTCTGTGGTGATATTTCCATTTTCATCATGAAATTTAATAATTTACATTTTTTATTTCTCTCTTGGTTAGCTTTGTTAAGGGTTTATTAATTTTGTTTATGTTTTTAACCATCCAAATTTTTGATTCATTGACTTTTTGGAATTGTTTTTTAAATAATGGTTTCATTGATTATGTCTCCAGTTTTAATTATTTCTTGTCTTCTGCTTGTTTTTGAGTTAATTCTTTTTCTATGGCCTTGAGTTATAAAGTTAGATTATTTATTTGGTATCTTTTAAATTTTTTTAATGTATAAGCTCAATGCTATGAACTCTCCTCTTAGAACCACTGTCATAGTTTCCAATATATTTTAAAATTTTTAATTTGTTATATATGACAGCAGAATGCCTTACAATTCATATTGCACCTATAGAGCACAATTTTTTTATATCTGGTTGTACACAAAGTAGAATCACACAATTAATGTCTTTATACATATACTTAGGGTAATGATGTCCATCTCATTCCACCGTCTTTCCTACCCCCATGACAGCTTTCTTCTCATCTCTCCTCTTTGCCATATCTAGAGTTCATCTAATCCTCCATGCCTGCCAAACCCCTTTATGATCAGCATCCTTAATTCAGAGAAAACATTTGGCTTTTGGTTTTGGGGTGATTGGCTAACTTCATTTAGCATTATATTCTCCGACTCCATTAGTTTACTTGCAAATGCCATGATTTTATTTTCTTTTGAGGTTGAATAATATTTCATTGTGCATATGTATCACATTTTCTTTATCCATCTATCTACAGAAGGGCATCTATGTTGGTTCCATAGTTTATAATTATTGTTAATTGTGCTGCTATAAACCTTGATATGGCTCTGTCTTTGTAGTATGGTGTTTTTAAGTCCTTTGGGTATAGACCAAGGAGTGGAATAGCTGGGCAAAATGGTGGCTCCATTCCCAGTTTCCCAAGAATTCTCCATACTGCTTTCCATATTGGCTGCACCAGTTTGCAGTCCCACCAGCAATATATGAGTGTGCCTTTTCCCCCACATCCTCGCCAACACTTATTGTTGTTTGTATTCATAATAGCTGTCATTCTGACTGGAGTGAGATGAAATCTTAGAGTAGTTTTGATTTGCATTTTTCTAATTGCTAGAGATGTAGAAATGATATGTTGTATCATTGTTCTTATTATTTCATCCAGTGATTTCCGGTTTTCTTATACTATACATTAATCACTCAATAGTGAATTATTTAGTCTCCAGTTGTCAATTTCTATTTTTTTTATAACCACTGATTTCTAATTTCATTTCTTTATGATCTCATAGAATGCAAGTTGTCTTGTTTTTTTTTTTTATTTGTTAAATGTTGCTTTGTGTCCTAAAATACAGTCTATTTTAGAAAATGAGTCATGTGCTGCTGAGAAGAAAATGTACTCAGTCACTGATACATGAAGTATTTTATATATATATATATATATATATATATATATATATATACATGTAAATCTAAATTATTAATTCTATTTTTTCCAAAGGATTTAAAATCATCATACAGTGATGCAGCCACATCAATGTGTACAGCATCTCAGCATACAGTAGCTAAGCTATGAAACCAACCTCTAAAAAGAATACGAGGAATTTAGTACTATATGACCTGCTCACTAAGGAGTCTCAATTCATTAGGGTTTAAATCAGGAATTATAGTATTTATTCCTAGTAACTGGTCTTCTATTGACAGCTCTCATAAAAACATTCTGGCTGGATTCCATCCTTCTCAGCCATCATATATTATATAAAACACTTTTCATTTAGTAGTTTTAAAACATCAAAAGTTTTAATCTCTTCTGCTCTACTCTTCCACAGGATTTTATGGATTTGTACATGAAGTGGTAGCAGATATGGCTGAAGTCTCAGGTAGCCCCTTCACTTTCCTCTCTTAGGATTACACTTTCTGACTTGGATCACAAAAGAAAGGGAGGGAATTCAGAAGATGTTAGCTCTCCTTGACTAAAATTAAATGAAATCCCTCCTTTGTTGCTATTTGCATATTTTTTTCTGGATGAAACTTACTTTCTGTGGCAGGCATACTAAAACTGACTCTCTTATGGGTGCTTATGTTTGGTTTCTTGCCAGATGACTCCTCTGAGACCACTTCTCTGTTTCAGAAGTAGGAGATCCAGGGCTCACCTCTCTAACTCCCAAGAAAGCTCTATTCAAATGGAGTTTATGCTGCACTGTCAACTGGGTGGTATCCTTTCTCCAAGTACGTATCACTTCTGCCTTGGGTATTGCTGATGTGTTCCAAGCCAGCCACAGAACTCACCTAGAACATGGTAGTCTCATGCACCCTACAACAAGCACACAGGTGGTTTCTCTACATCCCATGCAAGCATCACCTATCTTTGCAGTGATCTTCTTAGAGTTCTCCTCCCTCAGAATTGGGCACCAAGAAGCCCTCTTCACTCTTCCAGTGGAATACAGTAACAGAGCATAAATTTTCTTTAGAATCACTGCCATATCATATTGAAGTTCTCTTACCAAATTGACTTGAGGAGGGGGGGTTTGGCATCAGTTTTGGTTCCAGTAGGATTATGTCACCAAATATTGAGAGAAGTGGCTAACTTAATGGAGCCCTGTCAATATAGTTTGGGACATCTCCCTTGTATTCAACCTTATCCACAGTTCACAAGCAATAGGAAGAGCCCACTACTGCCCTGCCACATTGTTCTTATTATGGGAAACAGTCTGCAATTAAAACCAGATTATTCACATCTGCTTTTCATTGTCTCCTCAACAGCAGATGTGAATAATATATAGATGTGGGTTTTATTTATCTATTATTAATTTTTTAATTTATATATGACAGCAGAATGCATTACTATTCTTATTACACATATATGGCAGAATTTTTCGTATCTTTGATTCTATACAATGTGTATTCACACCAATTTGTGTTTTTATACATGTACTTTGGATAATAATGTCCATCACATTTCACCATTATTTCTAACCCCATACCCTCTCCCTTCCCTTTCCAACCCTCTGCCCTATCTACAGTTCATCTTTTCCTTCCATGCTCCCTCTCCCTGCCCCACTACGAATTGGCTACCTTATATAAGAGAAAACATTCAGCATTTGGTTTTTGGGATTAGCTAACTTCACTTAGCATTATCTTTTCTAACACCATCCATTTACCTGCAAATGTCATGATTTTATTCTCTTTTATTGCTGAATAATATTCCATTGCGTATTATGCCACATTTTTTTATCCATTTATCTATTGAAGGACATCTAGGTTGGTTCCACAGTTTAGCTATTGTGAATTGTGCTGCTATAAACATTGATGTGGCTGTGTCCCTGTAGTATGCTGGTTTTAAGTCCTTTGGGTATAGACTGAGGAGAGGGATAGCTGGGTCAAATGATGGTTCCATTCCCAAATTTCCAAGGAATCTCCATACTGATTTCCATATTGCCTGCACCAATTTGTAGTCCCAGTAGCAATGTATGAGTGTACCTTCTTCTCCACATCCTCGCTAACACTTATTGTTGTTTGTCATCATAATAGCTGCCATTCTGAACGGAGCGAGATAATATCTTTGAGTAGTTTTGATTTGCATTTCTCTAATTGCTAGAGATGATGAACATTTTTTTCATATATTTATTTATTGATTGTATATCCTCTTCTGAGAAGTGTCTGTTTAGGTCCTTGGCCCTTTTATTGATTGGGTTATTTGTTTTTGGAGCTTAGCTCTTTGAATTCTTTATATACCCTAGAGATTAGTGCTGTATCTGATGTGTGAGGGGTAAAGATTTGCTCCCAAGATGTAGGCCCTCTATTCACCTCACAGATTGTTTTTTTGCTGAGAAGAAAATTTTAGTTTGAGTCCATCCCATTTATTTATTCTTGATTTTAATTCTTGCACCAAATGATTCTTATTAAGGAAGTTGGGGCCTATTGCCATATGATGGAGATTAGGGCTGACTTTTTCTTCTATTAGACACAGGGTCTCTGGTTTTATTCCTAGGTCCTTGATACATATTGAGTTGAGTTTTGTGCATGGTGAGAGATAGGGGTTTAATTTCATTTTGTTGCATATTGATTTCCAGTTTTCCAAGCACCAATTGTTGAAGAGGCTATTATTTCTCCAATGCATGTTTTTGGCACGTTTGTCTAATAGAAGATAATCGTAATTTTGAGGGTTAGTCTCTGTGTCCTCTACTATTTACCATTGGTCTACCAGTCTGTTTTGATGTCAATATGATGCTGTTTTTGTTACTATTGCTCTGTAGTATAGCTTAAGGTCTGATATAGTGATGCCATCTACTCATTCTTTCTGCTAAGAATTGCATTAGCTATTCTGGGTCTCTTATTTTTCCAGATGAATTACATGACTGTTTTTTCTATTTATATGAGGAATGCTATTGGGATTTTGATAGGAATTGCATTAAATCTGTATAATGCTTTTGGTAGTATGGTAAGTTTGACAATATTAATTCTGCCTATCCAAGAGCAAGGTAGATCTTTACGTTTTCTAAGGTCTTCTTTTCTTAGAGTTCTGTAATCTTTATTATATAGATCTTTCACCTCTTTTATTAAGTTGATTCCCAAGTATTTTATTTATTTTTTAGGCTATTGTGAATGGGGTAGTTTTCCTCATTTCCCTTTCTGATGATTTGTCAGTGATAGAAATGCCTTTGATTTATGAGTGTTGATTTTATATGTTGCTACTTTGCTGAATTTATTTAGTAGTTCTAGAAGTTTTCTGGTGGAGCTTTTTGGGTCTCCTAGGTATAGAATTATATCATCAGCAAATAGTGCCAATTTGAGTTCTTCTTTCTCTATGTGTATCTCTTTAATTTCCTTTATCTGTCTAATTGCTCTGGCCAGTATTTCAAAAAATATGTTGAATAGAAGAGGTGAAAGAGGGCATCTCTGTCTTATTCCAGTTTTTAGAGGGAATCCTTCAAATTTTCTCCATATAGAATGATGTTGGCCTTGAGCTTAGTATAGATAGCATTTATGATGTTGAGATATGTTCCTGTTATCCCTAGTTTTTCTAGTGTTTTAAATATGAAGAGGTGCTATATTTTGTCAAGTGCTTTTTTGGTATCTTGAGCTGATCATATAATTCTTATTTAAGTGTATTGATGTGATGAATTACATTTATTGATTTCTGTATGTTGAACCAACCTTGCATCCCTGGGATGAATCCCACTTTATTGGGATGCATGATCTTTTTGATATGTTTTTGTATTTGATTTGCTAGAATTCTATTGAGAATTTTTGCATCTATGTTCATTAGAGATATTGCTTTGAGGTTTTCTTTCTTTGATGAGTCTTTGCCTTGTTTTGGAATCCAGGTGATATTGGCCTCATAGAATGAGTTTGGAAGTGCTGCCTCTTTTTCTATTTCCTGAAATAAACTGAAGAGTATTGGTATTTGTTCTTCTTTAAAGGTCTTGTAGAACTCAGCTGTGTATCCATCTGGTCCTGAGCTTTTATTGGTTTGTAGACATCTGATGGTGTCTTCTATTTCATCACTTGAAATTTATCTGTTTAAATTGTATATATCATCCTGATTCAATTTGGGCAAATTATATGACTCTAGAAATTTGTGGATATCTTCAATATTTTCTATATTATTGGTGTACAAGTTTTCAAAATAATTTCCAATTATCTTTTGCATTTCTGTAGTGTCTGTCATATTTTCTTTCTCATCACTTATGTTAGTAATTTGAGTTTTCTCTCTCCCTCTCCCTCTCCCCTTCTGTGGGCATGGCTAAGGGTATGTCAATTGTATTTATTTTTTCAAAGAACCAACTTTTTGTTTTGTCAATTTTTTCTTTTTTTTAATTATTATTTTTTTTATTGTTATAATAACAATAAATATCTTAGATTTCAAAAATGACTTAATTGCTCTAGTCTGAAAGAGAATATTTTTATTAATTACATGAACAATCAGATCACATAAAAAATTAAAAACACACTAATTATACACAGAAATATGAAAGTCCTATTCATAGAGGGGGAAAAGCACATCTTTCCTTTTCAAAGGAAGCTTCCATATTTACTTTAAATTACCTAGTAAATATTAATCCCTGACTCAATTTTAACTAATGTTCTATGAACTTATTTACCCAAGCACACTCATTCACCGCACACCATTGGACTGCAGTGTGTGAAAATATACATGCCAGAAGTGTTCATGAGTGATTTTGATAATCCTGTACAGTTAAATACAGGGTAGAGTGCTTGGTTAACATTTTAAACAGCATAAAATAAGATCATATATATTTAATGACTTCAAAAACAAAATTTTAACAAATGTTAGGTTTGAGGTTGTGTATCTCTA
>NW_025999872.1:0-2917 GCF_001458135.2 Marmota marmota marmota
GTATATGTCCTTCTGCTAATTGTTGTTTGACCAGATCGTGGGCTACTTGTATCTTTTCTTTAGTCAGGGGCCACTGAGGAACCCACACTGGTCTTTCTGATTTCCAAGTAATTTTGATTGTCTCAGTGGCCCTTTCTGAAAATCCAACCCATGTCTGTCTGTTCCTTGATCTATTTGTATTGGCTAATGGCTCCCAGCACTGAGCTGCAAACCCAGCCCCTCACATTCTTTCCTTATCCCCTAAAAATGTTGAGGTTTCTTCCTGAATTACTAAATCAGCTTTGGAGCTCAAGACACCCCCAAACTCCTAGTTGAGTAGATATTAATGTTCAGCTTGATATGCACCAAATTCAGTGTCAAACTTCAAAGTGTCAGCCCTGTCTCCAGTCCCCCACTGCCAATTCCCTTGCCCATTCGGCTCATTCAGCCAAGGATCACAATGCCAGTGGCAGCCTGAACCCAGATAAGTTTCCTCTGTCAACTGATCATCCAGCACCCCAACTCATCCTGAGCCCCTGCTGATGGATGTGGCAGGAGTAGGAGTCTGAGCTCTCGTCTATCTTGTAGCCCTCTTGATGGATGTCATCTCCTGAACCTTGCTAAAAAGAGACTGGGTCCTAGATGGAACCTTCATATCTAAGGCAAGTTTGGAGTCAAAGCTCCTTTTTTTTTTTTTTTACCAGCTCCTCCAGGCCTGTCCCAAGCCTCATTTATTCTATATTTCTTAGCCAGAGTTGGGGATCTTTTTTTTTTTAAGAGAGAGAATTTTTTAATATTTATTTTTTTTTTAGTTTTCGGCAGACATATCTTTATTTGTATGTGGTGCTGAGGATTGAACCCAGTGCTGCACATGCCAGGCGAACGCGCTACCGCTTGAGCCGCATCCCCAGCCCCCAGAGTTGGGATCTTTAGTGGAAAAAATATCTGGAGAGCTAGGAATTGTTGGCCAGGACCTAAAACATGGAAAGGATGGCATACAGAGCACAGAACAGTGACAGGCTTTTGACTCCCAGGTGTAGAGGAGTCTGTCCCCTTGTATGACAAGGCCACAAAGTTCCATCAGGGCCTAGTCACCAACTCCTCCCTCCAGAAGCCCCTGAGCAGCTTACAGAGAAGACAGAAGGGAACTGTCTCCCTTTGGAAGAAATATTGGTCCAGGATGGGCTTCATCTTCACCATAGAGAAAAACATCACAAGATACTTTGCATTGGGAGAGCTACCAACTTCAGAGAAAGTCTGCAATGACATTTTAAATTTCAGCCTCTATCCCCATGCTTGCCACTCCTCCCCTCCCCTTGTCTCCAACCTGTTCATGCTAGAGTTGAGCAGAAATGGGCATGGCTTAAGAACTGGGATACCTATGTTCTGTAGAGAGCTCTACTAGGAGCCTGAAATGTGACCCTCATGAAAGTCCCTCATGCTCTTAGGGCCTGAGAGCGCCCAATTGTGAGTGAGGGAATGGAGCTGGATGAGATCAAACTCAATTTTGTCCTAGTTGCCACCCCCAGGTTCACCCTGCAACCCAGATGTCACACCAGCTGGTCTATTGGAGAATGGTCTCTCTCTCCACAGACATGGCCAGCAACTGTTGGTGTGAGGGACCAGGTGCATGCCATCTCCCTCCAGGAGGCAGGGGATAGTAAGGTGGTTTGGGGAGCTCGGCCCTATGAGAATGTATGTAAGTGACAGTAGGCAGCTGATTCACCCTTTCCCCTCCAGCACAGGATGATAGGAGATTTTTACAAGAAAGATATCTTGTAAAAAAGAGGGGGTGAGGAGGAGGGGAGACAGGTGGTTTCACCTTTCCCCTGGAGAAGAGGACAATAGGGTTTGCACCCTGTCACTTGGTACCAGGGCCGGCTTCATAGGCTTGCAACTTAAGCAATGGCACAGGTTCATGCTTGCTTTAATGCTCTGCTGCTGCCATCTTGAATATTTTTTGGGGGGATCGGGCACTGGGAATTGAACTTGGGATATTTTACCATTGAGCTACATTCCCATGCTTTTTTTTTTTTATTTTTTAAAGTCTCGCTAAATTGCTTAGGGCCTCACCAAGTTGCTAAGGCTGGCCTTGAACTTGTGATCCTCCTGCTTCATCCTCCAGAGTTACTTGGATTAAAGGCCTGTGTCACTGGGCCCAGCTTGAATAATAATTTTTTTAATATTTATTTTTTAGTTGTAGTTGGACACAATACCTTTATTTTATTTATTTATTTTGATGTGGTGCTTAGGATCGAACCCAGGGCCTCACACTTGCTAGGCAAGTGCTCTACCACTGAGCCACAACCCCATCCCATTGTATAATAATTCTCAATTATTGTTTAATAATGGGCTCTGCATTTTCATTTTGTACTGGGACCCGTACATTATGTGATAGGTTCGTGCTTGGTACCATCCTATCTAATGGTAAGCCAGTACATCAGAGACTGCCTTCACTGGACTTTCACCAGGCAATGCCCCAGCAGGTGAACGATGTTCCCTGTCAGCATGGAGTTGAGTTTGCTACAAGTCTCTTGCAGCCGTTTAAGACTGTTTCTGCTTCCCTCTCCCAGAACCACTGTCTCGTTAACATCCAGGGCCTGATCACCTGGCAGAGAGATGGGGTGTGATGAGTTATGTCAGATAGTCCCCCAGTTAGATACAGGGAGCTTCCTGAGAAAGGGAAGTGGGCATTCTTTCAGGCTAAGGGCCCAGTATTTCCCTCAGGATAAAGAAGGCTTCTCTCTGGCTGGGGCTGGGGCTCAGTTGTAGAGCGCTTGCCTAGCATGTGCGAGGCACTGGGTTCGATTCTTAGCACTACATATAAATAAAATAAAGGTCCATCAACAATTAAAAATATTAAAAAAAAAAAAAAGAAAGAAAAAGAAAGGCTTCTCTGGAGGATGCATGTACTGAGATAATCCAGGTGAGCAAGGCC
>NW_025999872.1:3913-19074 GCF_001458135.2 Marmota marmota marmota
CCCCCCACCCCCAGCCTGGACTCGCGTTGTCTTGCTGGCACTGTCGAGCCCCACCTCCAGTCGTTTTATACCCCGCCTAGTGCTCCTCTAGTCCTGCTTTCCCCGCTCAGCCCCGCCCCTCAGAAGTCTTAAGCCCCGCCTCCTGTCTTCGAGCTCGTCAATCACCACCTAGCTCCGCCCCCGGCTACTGTCAACACCCAGGCTCTGCTATCTGCAGCCCGTCTACTCTACTCTACCCAGCCCCTTTGCTCACTGCGCTTGCCAGCTCCTGCAGCCGGTTGCCGGGCGCAGCAGTGAGCCATTCCCGACACTGGCGGTCGGCGCCGGGGTCTATCTTTTCCGCACAATAGCTAATCCTTGACTTCAGCCTGCAGCGCTTGAAAGACTGAGCATCGGATACATGATAGTAGTGACTCGGACTCTTATCCGTCTTCCACCCGCCTCAATATGTCTTCACCCAGCAAGTCCCTCGCTCCCAACACGGGGCTTGACGTCCTGCTTCCTTTCTCAGACACCCCTGGCCAGAGCAGGGTCTGGCGTGGGGTGCAGTGCTCAACTCCTTACAAGGTTTTCGGATGGGCATTGAGGATTCTGTAGAGGGAGAGGGACACACCCTGTCACCTGGAGTAACTGCCATGGATAGATTGACAGAAGCACAAGCTCTGAGAGTCGCGGTAAAGAAGCATACTCCTGCACCTCAGTGCAGCCTGGGTGGGTTTAGCTTCAACTTTCCTAGAGCAGGGTGGTGGAGGCTGAGGGAAGGGTATGGGGCAGACAGGATGTATCAAAAAGAGCCCAAGAAACCTGTGACTAGTATTCTGGTCATCACCACTCCCTGCCAGTCTGAGAAAGGTCTTGAGAAAGGGCTCTGATCTTCAGATCCTGATTCGACAGGTGTCTTAGGCTTAGGAAGGGAATCTTTGTGTCCTTCTAACATCCTAAGTCTTGGTCTATTCTTCCCCAGCCCCATCAGATTATGACATGGGGGAGGGGAGAGGTATGCCTGGGAGGGTCAGAAATGGGACGCTGGCAATCACTGACACTTTCTTGCCCTTCCAGGCCACTCCATCCCAGATGGGGTCTCCTGGGACAGGGGAGAAGAGAACGGAAGCTGCACACCTTAGGCAGCCACAGAGAAGGGGCTATGGAGTAGGGGGTGAGAGGGGCCCAGGAGGGGGAGGGAGAGTCTGGTTTGGGAGACAGAACCCAAAATGGAATGGAAGGCCACAAGCTTCCTTATTCTAGTACCTTGTTCTCTCCAGGGATTGCAGCTAGTGAGGAAAGGCCAAGGGGGCTCCCAAGATAGATTGATGATGGTGAAACAGCCCAGGAGGAAGACAGCAGCCAACCAAAAAAACAGGAAGAGGAAGGTAAAGATGGAAGAAAGAACCCTGGGGGAGCAGGGGAGAACTCTGCTGGCAGCAGAGCTGCAAGCAGTGAGTGCCAACCGGGAGTCTGCAAACACAGAATGGTCCAGCATGACTCACAGACTCCTCAAGCAGCAGCTTGTGACCTCGGCTAAGGAGCTGGACTTTTCCAAGTATAGTTTCCTAAACCCTCTGAAATGAGGGTTGCAAAGCAACTTAACCTTCCTCACAGGGTGCATGTGAAATGATAGATGGAAAAGCCCTTAGAAAAGAAAAGTGCCACTATGGAGGAATGCAGGGGAGGATGGGGGGTGTGAGGGAAGGAGTGGGGAAAACGCACAGGTGGCGTGGGCAGAGAAGCACCTTGGAGATCCCAACCTGAGTCCCCCGTAGCAGCAGGGACAGTTCAGGGACTCCCCTTCCAGCCTTGTCCCTTTCTCCAACCTGGCCTCCTTCAAGCATTCCCACAGCCTCTTGAGCTTCCTGTGGTAGGCAGCAAAAGGCTGGACTAAGAGATCTGGAGTGGATAGGACCTCTTCCCATCTCAGCTGCACCCCAGGCCACACCCTTCTCTCCCTACATCTTCCTCATCACATTGCCTTCGAGAAGGCATGAGTGTGCTCCAGAGGATCAGGGGCTTTGGGGGTTCTAGTCTTGATTCTTTCTGACATCCTGCGCATCCTTGGCTGCAGACCCTCATCCCAGGGAGCTGGCTTACTCTCACCCATCTCCCTTCATAGCTAATGAGGCTTTATAAACACTTATTCAGCCTTGAATCTGGGGTTTCTTGGTTTCCTGAAGTTCAGGATTGATTTCACTCTCCCTCAGACAGGGGTGGGTAGGTGGGTGGGGGGAAGGTCTCTGAAGGTGGGTTGGGCTGCAAGCTTTGGCAGCATAGGGCATAAAGAAGCTGGCAGTGGAAGGCTGGGAGGGCCTTCTCCTCTCCTCCCAGCCCTGTCCACTGCCCACTGGCTCCAGGATGCTACTTGTCCATGCTTGTTCCGAGCTGCCTCATTCTTGCCTCACAGCAAGGCTTGGGCAGCTGGCTGAGCTCTCTTGGTAGCTGGTGGCTTTGTTCTGGGATTCAGTATACCTCCCTTTGGGAGAGGTTGGTCTTGATGGAGCACACTCTCTTCCCTTCTACCAGGCAGAAGGGTCAGAAGTGAACAACATCAATGAGGCCATTCAGGCTCACCGGGGCCCAATGTTCTCTCAGATTCCTGTCAGAGATGAGGATGGGGGTAAAGCCAGTGATGCCACTCCTTCTTGCCTGCCCAAGCCAGAGGCCAGGAGTTAAGGGAGGGGCCCTGGGGTTTAGTAACTGTTGTTCCAGGCAAGCGCCTCTCTACCTCGTGGTAGTCTCAGCTGAAGTTATAGCTTCTGGCATCTTCTTCTTTCCAAGTTTTGACTCATGGTTCACAAATGGCTGGGTGAAGGGTTCTCTCCTGGGGAGGGGAGCCAACTCTGTCACAACCTCCCCCTAGCCCTCCATCTCTGTTCCCCTTATACTCCCTCTGCCATTCCTGCTGCCCTAGCTCTCAAGAAGGAAAGGAGTTGGAACTGGAGGGGAGCCAGGGGGGAACTGGTGGAACATTTATCCAGGGCTCTGGATGCCCTGGCTCTAAGATCCCTCCTGAGCTGGGCTACAGTCAAAGCCCCCTTCCCTGAATCCTTTCCTACCCTGACAGTAGGGGTTAGGTGTCAGGGTAGGGGGAGTCCAAGCTGGCTCTCTGCAGACTTAAAGATGCAGTCTCAGTGCTCAGAATGAAAGAGAGTCAAATGTGGCTCCAGGAATGGGCACCATTAACAGAGACCCGGGGTATGGCTGTTTCCTACCTCCCTACCAATGCAACCTTTATTTTCTAGAACCCAGGGAGCCAAGCCCCAACCTGATTGGATGAGCAGAGTGAGACATTCTTTGAGAGTGGCAGGGAAGGGACTGATGCTGCTTTTACTAGGGATGGGGCCAGGATTCCAGGGCCCAGGCCAAGGCGTAGCCAGGATGGATAGTTAGAACTGGAGCCTGAAAATTCCCTTACCTCATAATGGAAAGAACTCGTCATCCCTGAGCATCTCTGGACACAGGGAGGCCCAGGTTGGCTAAGAAAAGATGATGGGGGTGGATCCCAGGTTTTTCTGGGATGAATCAAGCTGGGGCTTCCTAAATGAAGTCAGGAGTTGAGACTTGGAGTGGCTGTGATGGGGAGGGTCTCAGTGATCTAGAGGGGGGGGATAGAAAGATAGGGGAGGGTTAGCACAGTGGCATATGCCTGTAATCCCAGTTACTTGGGAGACTGAGGAAAGAAGATCGATTTTTTTTTTATTAGAGCTTTATGGTTATACATAGTAGTAGGGTTCATCCCAACAAACTCATACATACATGGAACAAAATATATTTTATTAAGGAGGATTCACTGTTTTTGTTCTTTCTTTCTCAGCTTCTAAACCTTTGATTCTCTTTCTCCACTTCTTTCAGAAAAAAAAAGAAAAAGAAACATTAATAACTAGTTCCTTTAACCTTTTTTCTCTCTCTGGCTATGGCCCATCTGTACCCTACCTCCCATAATTCTTCACACTTTCATTTCCATCATATTTTTCAAAATCTAATGTTTCTCATTTCCTAATTTCCCTTTTGTTTTGGTTCACTCCCATTTGGATTGTGACTCCACCATTCTGGTGAATTTCCACTGGCTAAGATTACTAACGGTTTCCTAAGTTTTCTCTGACTTCACTTCTTAGTTCTTTTTTTTTCTTTTTCAAAAATCAAATATATTTATTTTTTACAGACAATAAATAATTAGATAATGAAAGAAAAAAGTGCTACTTGCAATAGTTTAAAATGAATATAAAATAAATTTAGAGGAATTAAACAAAAGGGGTGAAGGATTTGTAGAGGATGGAAATTTTGAGGCCAGCCTGGGCAACTTAGCAAAACCCTGTCTGGAAATAAAATTGAAAAAGGCTGGGAATGTAGCTCATTCTGGGTTTAATCCCATGAACCAAAAATAAACAAACAAATAAAACACAGATAGGGAAGGGCAAGAAAGGAGACAGAGAAGGCAGGATGGGGCGGTGGGATCAGGGGAGGTAATGGATTTCTCTCTGCCACTCTTTGAGTGACTACCCTCTGCCCCAGTGTCTGGGGAACCCTATTCAGTGATTCCTATCTTTACTTCCTATTTGGGCTTGCATGAGCTTCCCAAAATAGCTTTCTTCCAAGGAGTCCCCATGGGTGGATAATCCTGAATGGAGGATTATCCAACTGCAGACAGTGTGTTGACCCTCTTGGGTTTCTTAAGAGGTCTATGTGGTATTAGTGATATATCATATGCTCCCTCCTTTTCCCAACTTGGTTTCCCCCCTGACCCCTGTATCCTACCAAGAAGTTCTTTTATTAACTTTGCACACACCTGGTTTATCTCTGCATTCTGCTCACCCTCTGAGAGAAAAGACAGATTGCCAAGAAGGTAACAGTTCCCCTGACCCCTTCTTGGTCCTAGGGAGGCTGGTTGGGCCAGCAAGTTGGAGACTGCTCATTGATAACTAGTGTCTGGGCACTGCCCTCTCTCCCTCCTCCCTGCTGGTCCTCCCTGGAGGCTCCCTCTCATCCTCCACTCTTCCAGTTCCATCATCCTTCATTCATATGCCTTGGCTTCCCTAACAGTTGAACTCTGGTATCAGGAGCTGGGAGGCAGGAGGGGAGAGAGGAAGTTGGCATTCAGCCCAATCAGAGCACCCCCATCACAGGGGAGGTAAAGGGGGTGGAGAAAAGCTCAACACCCCTCCAATTCTTATTCCTTACTGCTAGTTCACACATTAAAAAAAAAAAAAAAAAGAACAATATGGAGCCAGGNGGACAGGTGCTGGAAGGCACCAGCTGGCAGTGATGCCAGCTGGTTGGCATCCAGGAAGAGCTTGCGGGTGTCATTGGGGATGCCCGAGGGCACAGCACTCAAGCCTGCCTGGCTGCAGCGGAATGTCCTCTCACCAGCTTCCTGTGCCACGTAGCAGCCCTGGGGAGGTGACCGGAGGCTGGGCACAGGACCCCCTGTGCCTATCACCAGTAGGAGGGGCAGGAGGCGAACAGCTGGTGGGAGCATGGCCACAGATTGGCATAGTCCTGGAGTGGAGTAGGATCTGGGGAAGAGAAGATCACATGAAGGAAGAGCAAAGAAAATTCCATTCCCACTGCCAGCTCTTTCTTCCTGATGTCCCTCTGTGGAGTGTCTTTGGATTGGGACCATTTGGAAGCTCTCTCAGCCTGGGTGACTTTCTTACTTCCTCCTTGGGTTCTCTCTTGATCTAGGACATCTCAATAGGGCTCTTTGGATAGAGACTTAGGATTTGTTGATTCTGGAAGGGTTAATCTACGAGGTCTCTTGGTCCAAGGCCCTGTTGGTATGAGTCTGGGGGTTTCTAAGTTTCTTCTTCTGCCTGGGTATTGATTTCCTTGTTGGAATAACGACTTTTCTCCTACCTACCTGGGCGACAGCTAGGTGAGCCCGGCAGGCGTCAGAAGATCTGGTTGGCATTCATGTGAAGGAGGCAAGGAGGATAGGTTAATGATAGGACTTCAGAGCATGCAGCTAGACTTGATTTGACTAGGTAAGCTAAGCTCCATGACTACTCTGTTGCCCATCAAACCCTTTTCCAGAAGCATCCACCCCTCTACTCAGCTCTGTTTGTCCTCCCTCCGCCTCTCCCTCCTCCTCCCTGCCTCTCACCCCTGTTGATGGCAGAGTCCTTCCCTGTGCTGTCCTCTTCCCTGCTGCTGGGCTTGGAGACCCGCTCCCTCCTTCAGAAGACCTGTTTGCTCATAGCAGCTGGAAGCTGGGGCCTGGGGCCCAAGTGTATTGGGTTTCCTTGCATGTGACTCTGGGCCACAGGTGTCAGATACCTGAGCCATGGCCTGGCCAGGTGATGCCAAGGGAGAGCAGATCCTGGACCTTGATGAACTCAGCTGTGGGAGACCAGGTCCCAAGTCCACTCCCTGCCTTGGGTTCCCCCCTCCCAAGTCCTTATCATTGCCATCTCCCATTGATTCTCTCCCAGGCAGTGCTAAGGTTACCTCCCAGAACCTTGACTTGAGCCTGGCCAGACAGAAGGACTGCTTGCTTGGCAGTCTCGGAGGTCAGAAGTGGGAGGGCCCCATCTCACATCCATTGCCTCCAGCAACCTGTATCCTCCAACTCCATTCCTGTCACTGCTCTTCTCTACTCTCCACACCTTGTGGACATTCTTCCACAGTCTTTCATGGTAAGCAAACCTCCCTATACCTCTTCAGAGAACCTAAACTGGCTTCTCACATTGCTAACCCTCTTGCCTGCCAGGGGGCGCTGTGATTAAATTTTCTTTTGTTCTTGGGGTGGGTTGATGGTCTGGTCCCTCTAGGAATTGGAAGGATGTTTTTTTTGGGGGGGGGCGGTACTGGGGATTGAATCCAGGGCTTCCCTAAGTTGTCCAGCCTGGCCTCCAACTTGAAATGCTCCCGCCTCAGCCTCCAGAGTATCTGAGATTACAGGCAGAAACCACAATGTCAGATGGAAAGGATTATTATTATTTTTTTTTTTTTGGTACCCAGGATTGAACTCAGGGGTACTAAACCACTGAACCACATCCTCAGCTCTATTTTGTATTTTATTTAGAGACAGGCTCTCACTGAGGTGCTTAGTGCCTCCCTCTTGCTGAGGCTGGCTTTGAACTTGACATCCTCCTACCTCCAACTGCTGAGCTGCTGGGATTACAGGCGTGTGCCACCGAGGCTGGAAGGGGTTCTTAAAGCTGCCTGAAGTCTGATCAAGTGGCCCAGGAGGTTTCCTGCTAACTTTATGTTCTGGATTGTAACAGAATCAAGTTTTCTCCATGTGCTGGGGCCCTGGCCTCCCAGGTTGGCACTTTGGGAAGGAAGGATTCAAAGCCAGAAGACATGTTTTGTGTGTGCACTGGGCACAGTATCTCCAAGTCCTCATGTTTGCCTTTGCAAATGAGGATACTGCTGCAGGGTGAGAGGATCCACCAGGTGAATTGGACATGAGGGAGCTCTGAAGCACTGTGCAGATGCTAATTGTTACAATCACTGTTTTCCAGAACACACTATGGTCTGCCTTCATGATTTTAGCACCCAGGACAAGTTTTCCCTCTCCACCTCATCTCTTGTGTTCTGCAGGGGCAGGAGTGACAGGAGCTCATGGAGATGAATATGTATGTGAATAACCCATTAAATCCCTTAGCTCATGGTGATTTTTCCTTCTGTAATTCCCATGACCTTCAAGTTCAACTATATTGACTCTCTTGGCCACTCCACAGCCTCACTTTGTGTGGTACCATTCTACCCTCTCCATCTCCAGTTTGCTGCTGGATTTGGAGCCTCATGGAGCTCAAAGGAAGGGACCATATGGTTGAACCCTCTTAGGTTGCAGATAGGTAAAGTGAGATCCAGAATGTGACCAGAGTCTCACAGTAAGTCAGTGGCCTTATAACTTGACCATAGTTAAGATTCCTGATTCATTTTCCGACCACTTCCCATTCCACTGGCACCTCTCTTACCTCTATGCTGCACTTGCTAATACCCTGTGTCTTTGTCTTTTGGTCCCTGATGATACCTGCAGGAACCTTGACTCTCCCACTAGGTCTGAAAGGTGGAAGAGAACCGTAGTGTGGGGTGTCACAAAGACTAGAAAGGGGGAGTCTGCTCAAAGGAAGATGAAATCAGATGCTGTGCAGACCTTTGAAGAGGAAAACTTGGTTGGATTTTGTTAAGAGATTATGGGTGACCAGGATCATACACTGTGCAAAATGAAAATATGGGGCCCTTTGTTCAAAAACTTAAGTATTTCAAGAGAGTGTCAGCAGAGTGTGGGGCCTTCTGAGCACAGGACAGGGCCTCTTGTCACTTCGCAGGTTGCCTGCTCATGAATGAAGTTAGCCCTGTGGGTTAACTTTTGCTTTTCTGTATGTGTCTTTTAAATTTACCATACACCTGTTTTACATATTGAGATCAAATTGCATAAACACCAGTTTGTTTTGCCATTTAAAAATTTTAACACTATACTTTTAGCATTTCCATGTTGTTAAAAACTTTTTATAAGCCTCACTTTTGTGCTTCATCTTTCTAACAGATAGTATATTAATATGCTAATATTTTGAATACTGTTTCACATGAATTATATTGCTAATGTAAATGTTTTACATTTTAAATCACCCAATTAAAAAATATATATATATCAAAGGCTGGATTTGATGGTGCATGCCTAAATCCCAGCAGGAGGCTGAAGCCAGAGAATGACAAGTTCAAAGCCAGCCTTAGCAACTTATTGAGACCCTATCTCAAAACAAAAACAAAAACAAAAACCCCAAAAGGGATGGGGATGTGGCTCAGTGGCTAAGTACCTCTGGGTTCAATCCCTGGTACCTCGCCTCCCAAATATATCAAAGAATATAAAATGAATGACTTACATTATTGTGTTTTTTACTCATACGAGAATGTAAAGGTAAAAAAAAAAAAAGCTGTAATTCAGGTATTTTCAGATTAAGAGACTTTTCCATTTCTCTTCAGCAGTCCCAAAACCATTTGCAATGTCATTAGAAGTTAACATAATAAAACTAATAATTTAGTTTTATTCTGATGAGTTCTCATAGAAAGCCTGAAAAGTCAAGAACTACCTGAAAAGTAATAGCTGTTTTGTGTGTGGAATGACTTGCATTCCAGAGTAGTACTTTATTTTGTACATTTTATCAGGGCATTATTAGGCATTCAGCAATCCGCTTGACTCTGCCTGGTTCATTTCTCCAAGTGGAATGGCAGACCCATAAAGAAACAGTTATTTTTCAATAATTTCTACTTATCAAGGCATGAGGAGTGTCCAGCTTCTCCCGAGTTCTGTGGCTGTTTGTGGGTAGGACCTACCATTCCACCGATTTCAGGTTAGGATTCTCTTTCATTGGGGAATCTCCTGCATGAACTTGGTCTTGTTCCATTGTCAGGAGTATCCCCCCTTCTCTGGACACAATATGGTTTCAGAGGTTCAGTCCATTATCGATCCACTGCATTGCTCTGGCTCTCAGGTGAGGCAGAACATCATGGCAGAAAGGTATGACAGAGGAAAGCTTCTAAATATGGATCAGTATTCCAAGAATTAGAAACAACTTTTCTGCTTCAATGCTTCTTCCATGCTGGTCTGAGCTCTCTTCATCTTTGACTTGGTCTTCTCTGGGCTCAGGGTGAGGCAGAACATTATGGGTGAATGGTGTAGTGGAGGAAAGCAACTCAAGACATGGAAACCAGGAAGGAGAGAGAGAGAGAGAGAGAGAGAGAGAGAGAGAGAGAGAGAGAGAGAGAGAGAGAGAGAGAGACNCTCTCCCTCCTCCTCCCTGCCTCTCACCCCTGTTGATGGCAGAGTCCTTCCCTGTGCTGTCCTCTTCCCTGCTGCTGGGCTTGGAGACCCGCTCCCTCCTTCAGAAGACCTGTTTGCTCATAGCAGCTGGAAGCTGGGGCCTGGGGCCCAAGTGTATTGGGTTTCCTTGCATGTGACTCTGGGCCACAGGTGTCAGATACCTGAGCCATGGCCTGGCCAGGTGATGCCAAGGGAGAGCAGATCCTGGACCTTGATGAACTCAGCTGTGGGAGACCAGGTCCCAAGTCCACTCCCTGCCTTGGGTTCCCCCCTCCCAAGTCCTTATCATTGCCATCTCCCATTGATTCTCTCCCAGGCAGTGCTAAGGTTACCTCCCAGAACCTTGACTTGAGCCTGGCCAGACAGAAGGACTGCTTGCTTGGCAGTCTCGGAGGTCAGAAGTGGGAGGGCCCCATCTCACATCCATTGCCTCCAGCAACCTGTATCCTCCAACTCCATTCCTGTCACTGCTCTTCTCTACTCTCCACACCTTGTGGACATTCTTCCACAGTCTTTCATGGTAAGCAAACCTCCCTATACCTCTTCAGAGAACCTAAACTGGCTTCTCACATTGCTAACCCTCTTGCCTGCCAGGGGGCGCTGTGATTAAATTTTCTTTTGTTCTTGGGGTGGGTTGATGGTCTGGTCCCTCTAGGAATTGGAAGGATGTTTTTTTTGGGGGGGGGCGGTACTGGGGATTGAATCCAGGGCTTCCCTAAGTTGTCCAGCCTGGCCTCCAACTTGAAATGCTCCCGCCTCAGCCTCCAGAGTATCTGAGATTACAGGCAGAAACCACAATGTCAGATGGAAAGGATTATTATTATTTTTTTTTTTTTGGTACCCAGGATTGAACTCAGGGGTACTAAACCACTGAACCACATCCTCAGCTCTATTTTGTATTTTATTTAGAGACAGGCTCTCACTGAGGTGCTTAGTGCCTCCCTCTTGCTGAGGCTGGCTTTGAACTTGACATCCTCCTACCTCCAACTGCTGAGCTGCTGGGATTACAGGCGTGTGCCACCGAGGCTGGAAGGGGTTCTTAAAGCTGCCTGAAGTCTGATCAAGTGGCCCAGGAGGTTTCCTGCTAACTTTATGTTCTGGATTGTAACAGAATCAAGTTTTCTCCATGTGCTGGGGCCCTGGCCTCCCAGGTTGGCACTTTGGGAAGGAAGGATTCAAAGCCAGAAGACATGTTTTGTGTGTGCACTGGGCACAGTATCTCCAAGTCCTCATGTTTGCCTTTGCAAATGAGGATACTGCTGCAGGGTGAGAGGATCCACCAGGTGAATTGGACATGAGGGAGCTCTGAAGCACTGTGCAGATGCTAATTGTTACAATCACTGTTTTCCAGAACACACTATGGTCTGCCTTCATGATTTTAGCACCCAGGACAAGTTTTCCCTCTCCACCTCATCTCTTGTGTTCTGCAGGGGCAGGAGTGACAGGAGCTCATGGAGATGAATATGTATGTGAATAACCCATTAAATCCCTTAGCTCATGGTGATTTTTCCTTCTGTAATTCCCATGACCTTCAAGTTCAACTATATTGACTCTCTTGGCCACTCCACAGCCTCACTTTGTGTGGTACCATTCTACCCTCTCCATCTCCAGTTTGCTGCTGGATTTGGAGCCTCATGGAGCTCAAAGGAAGATGAAATCAGATGCTGTGCAGACCTTTGAAGAGGAAAACTTGGTTGGATTTTGTTAAGAGATTATGGGTGACCAGGATCATACACTGTGCAAAATGAAAATATGGGGCCCTTTGTTCAAAAACTTAAGTATTTCAAGAGAGTGTCAGCAGAGTGTGGGGCCTTCTGAGCACAGGACAGGGCCTCTTGTCACTTCGCAGGTTGCCTGCTCATGAATGAAGTTAGCCCTGTGGGTTAACTTGGAATGAACAGTTTCAGAAGCATGATGGGGTCAGAATCAGATGGTAGAATACCACATTATGTCACCTCTGGGGATCTACTTATCCCTGACTCATTGTTATGGAATCAATGGAGGCATCTCTCAGCATCTCTCAGGCTCATATTCATCTAAGGAATCAGATACAAATACATTTTCTACATTTGGGCAGGAGAAGCAAACATTTTCTCTGTAAGGTTTCTTGTTAGTTAAGCTGGGCACACTGCCACTGAATACTTGGGTGTCCATTTTGGGATTGTGGCTAAATGTGGAATAGGAAGCTGTGAAACCCTTCCCCTCCTGCTGCTTTCTCATACTGAGCAGAGGGGTTAGCTAAGGCATAACAGTAGACCCTGGTCATTGATGGAGAGTTATCTCCTTCTCAGACTAAGACAGCTGCCAGGCAAGAGTGGGACTGGGCTACCCAGCACAGCAGCTGGGGGAGAGGCAGGCAATCTATGCACATGGAAGGGGCTACCTGGGGCTGTGGTTATGGTTCATTAAAGGAGGCTGAGTGCAGGGCTCAAAAAAAAGGGGAGATCTGAAGGGAGGCAGGACCCATAGTTATCATGGTACACACTGAAGGCTGGGGCTTGGCAGAAATTTTTCTCTGACATTCATTCTTTTGTTCACTCATTCAGTGAGGAGTTCTTGAGAGCCCTGTGTTCCAAGTACTGTGCTAGTTGAAGAAGATACAGACGTGTTCTCAAGGTGCTGGTCTGTAGCAGAGGTTCTTGAAACTCATCCTGCATCTTAGAATCACTTATGCAGAGGATTCATCTGGGATTCATCTGTAATTAAAATTACAATGTGGGGGATCTGGGGTTGTGGCTCAGTGTAGAGAACTCGCCTAGCACGTGTGAGGCGAGGCGCTGGGTTCGATTCTCAGCACCACATAAAAATAAATAAAATAAAGGTATTATATCCAACTACAACTAAAAAAATATTAAAAAAATTTACAATCTCCGTGGATGGTCTGAGCACTAGTCTCGCCGGGTATTCCTAAATTGAGAACTGTTGGTCTAGAAGAGACATAGACATGCCAATGCATGTCTCCATGCATTGACACATGGCCAGAACTGCTGTGCATACAAGGAGCTTTGAAGCACACAGAGAGAAGAAATGCGGCAGAACCTGCTGGATGCTCACGTGGTATCCATTATTTACCTTCTTCTGTGGTAACACACATGATTGGGGAGGAGCTAAGTACTCAATCCCTGATGATTAAAACTGATTGGTCCTTCGGGTATCAGGGATCCTGTTTCAGCCCACTTTTCTAACTTCCTTTGACAACTGGAGGTGACCCAGTTCTGGTCAATGACATCTAAGTAGGAGTTTGGCTGAAAGGATCTCTGGGACAGTCTTTGACTTGCTCGTAAGAGAGGATAGGACTAGACCCTGCTCTTCTCCCTACTTTAACAAGGAGGGTCAATTCTAGTCATCTCATGATCATAAGGCAATAAAGCAGGAAGGAAGAGTCAAGATCATCACTGAAATGATGGCCAGGACATCACTCAAATAACACCAGCTACGACCTACCTTTCAATTCATTATGTGAGAAAGGTAAGTTTCTACTTCACTTTGGCTGCACATTAGAAGTCTTTGAAAATGATGCCTGGGGGCTGGGGCTGGGGCTCAGCAGTAGAGCACTTGCCTAGCATGTGTGAGGCACTGGGTTTGATCCTCAGCACCACATAAAAAATAAATAAAGGTATAAAAAAATTCACACACAAAAAATGATGCCAGGGTCCACCACAAGGATGCATCTGAGGTCTGGCATGTGTCTGATGATGGGGGTTTTAAGCAGTTCTTCAGGTAATTCATTAGATTTCACCTAGGGGAAGAATCATTGCTTCTTTTGGGTTTTTCTCACCGGTACACTAGTTTTCCTAGGGTATCATGCAAAGCTTCACTAAGGAGTGACCTTTGAGCTGGTCTTCAAGGCTGGGTTCTTCAGGTGGGGAAGCCAGAAACAGCTTAATTCCAGACTGTAGAGCCGGTGGAACAGCTGGTGGCAGAGGCTAAAGAAGTGGAAACGGACCAGATATTTGTGGGCTTGTATACCAAGTAAGAATTGAGACATTGGCAGCGCTAATGGATGGAAGAGGTTTTGAATTAGATTTGATATTTGGATCACTTTGCTGGTTGTGTGCAGGACATGTTGGTGGAAGGAAGACCAGAGATAGTAACAGTCCAGGTGGGAGATGATAAGGGCCTGAGTGGAAGCCATGGCAGGGGAGGAATGCCTAGTGTGGCATTCTATGCCTTGCTATGGCCTGTGGAGTATATGGGAACACCCTTGGGCAGGCCAAGACCACCTGATATTTATGTTACTGGGCACATCCTTCTTCAGTCCCCTTGGGCCTTCAGTTCTCTGGACCTCACAGACTCTGAGATCCCTTCTAGCCTGATGCTCAGTGTGTTCACCATGGTAGGGAGAGGAGAAGCCGAGGCAGGGCAGGGCTCTGGCTCCCAAGTTCAGGGCCAGGAAAGTAATCCTCTCAGTCTTCTGTCCCATTGATGTTGGAGAGCTTCAGGTCCAGTCTGCATGGAAGGGGTAATTGAAAGGAAAGAAGGAGGGTAGTTACTTTCCCTCTCATGACCCATCTAATGCCAGACTACTGGGCAGTTTAAGGGGAATGGGCAGAAAGGTCTTTGCTATTCTTATTCCTTGTAGAAAAGGACAAAGTGTAGACATCTCAAGCTCCCACCCTTCAATGTACTTTCTCACTTGCTCAACACACATCTGAACACCAGGGTCTCTTAGGCATTGGGATGCAGAGATAATTAAATATCCCCCATACAATAGGAATGGATTAGTATGTGTACAAATACAGTCACTAGCCTCACCTAGGGGTGAGGTCTAGCTGAGGTTTGCAATTGTCCCAGGAGTCCAGAGGATGGAGCAGTGGGCTCTGCCCGGACCTTGGAGAGGGTAACAGCTGAGCTAGGCTTTGAGGAATGAATAGGGGGTTACTAGATGGAAAGACCAAGAGGAAAACATTACAGGTTGAGGCAACAGAGAGAGAGAGAGAGCAAGGTAAGTAGCTCCGAGTGGTTGCAATCTGGGGTGTATATTCAGAAATGCACTTCAGCTAACATTTGCTAAGATTTGCTCAGTGCAGGAAATGCAAATGTGAGAAAGACCCAGAAGGAGCAGCTAGCATGGTAAGCTGGCTGTAACAGAGTTTGTACATATAAAGCTCTTTATCCTGTGCCTGGAACACAGCAAACACTGAATAATGTTTGTTATAATTATGTTTGTAGGATGAGCTGGCTTCCATCAGGGGAAGAAGGTGGTCTGCATTTCCAGATGGGTGAGACCTGCTAGCAGTAGAAACTCAATTGGAAGAGTGCTAGAGGGTCTTGTCTTAAATCTATTGACTTTATATCCATTGTACTTTTTTTTTTTTTTTAACAAGTGTGTGCCACTGCACCCGGCATTCCACTGTACTTTTGCTCTGTAATAGTTTCCATTTTCTTTTTTTTTTATTGC
>NW_025999872.1:19098-33916 GCF_001458135.2 Marmota marmota marmota
ACCTTACACATCCTAGTCAAGTGCTCTACCACTGCACTACATCCCCAGCCCTTTTTATTTTGAGACACCATCTCAGTAAGTTGCCAAGGCTGTCCTCAAACTTGTCATCCTCCTGCCTCAGCCTCCCTAGCAGCTGGGATTACAGGCTTGCTCCACCAAGCCAGGCATAGTTCCAGTTTTAGAAACTATTTTATTCAATTCTCCATATCAGGGAATATGCAGATTGAAGGGTTCCTGCAGTACCTCCCCACACTTTGTTCCCAGAGAGGGGAGGTTCTGGTTCCCAAGTGTTGGCTCAGCCCTTTTCCTTTGCAGCCCCAAAAGGCCAACCACAGGGCTGGGTGAGGGAGTCAGGATGGAGTACCCCCTGGAGACACGACCTGTGCCCACTGCACCTCTTCTGGCTTCTCCCCTGCTTAGTAGTCCTCAGGAGGGTCACTTGATTCTCCTTGTTCTGTTTGGCATCCATCCCTACATCCTCCATAAGCTCGGGGTGCCCCTTCCCCAAACAAAACAACACAACTGTCATTGAAACCAACAGCCTTGCCTTCCTTGCTCTGGGTAGACCTCAACACCTCCCCTGTAGGAAGCAGTGGAGAGGAGGTCGAGGACAGGAGGTGGTAGGAGGGGAGGAGTGGTATTCTCTTCCCCAGGACTTAGGGCAAGGCACTCCTCTTCTTGATGCCCTGCCTCCTGGCTTCTGCCACTGCCCTCTTTCAGAGAATTTGCTCCCTGTTTATCATGCTGCCTGCCTGCAAGGGCCATCTCTGCCCACTGGGGGCTGTCTGGCCACCCCCACTGGGAAAGCTGGCTAACCTACCTCAGCACACTAAGCAGCTCCCAGAGGGCAGGGAGAGCCTGTAACCGCAGCTGGCTCTGTTTTAAAAACACATTTCATAAAACATTTAAAAGTAATATCACGTTACACAAAGTCCGAAACTAGAGAATGAAAAAGATCGCCCTGAATCCCTAATACAAGGTCTGTTTTCATTTTGTTGCATTTCCATAGCCTAGTAGAGGCTCCCAAATCATTCAAATGTGGAATGAATTGTTAAAAGGCAACACCTATGGAGCATTTAACTATGTACCAGGAATTGTTCTAAGCATTTCAGGTTTATTGATCCATTTAATCTTTACAACATGAGGCATGTATTATGATTGTCATCATCTCCATTTATAAAGGAAGTAACTGAAGCCCAGTCAGGTTTTGTTAGTTGCCTAACGTAACACAGCATTAACTAAAGGAGCTGGGAATTGAACCTGGTGCCAGGATCTTACCAGCTCTAGTTTTAATTATTGTTTTTATTTTTTTAGATTATGGTTTTTACTTTTATTTATAACTTTATGTTATGTTATTTATTTATTTAAAAATATTTATTTTATAGTTGGACACAATACCTTTATTTCACTCAATTATTTTTTACGTGGTGCTGAGGATCGAACCCAAGGTCCCGCACATGTGAGACAAGCACTCTACCACTGAGCCACATCCCCAGCCTCTTTATTTATTTTTTATGTGGTGCTGAGGATCAAACTCAGTGCCTCACATGTGCTAGGCAAGTGCTCTACCACTGAGCCACAACCCCAGTCCTAATTTTGCTTATCTTGATCATCAATGTATATGCATGTGTAGAAAATCTTTTTATTATTTTTTATCTTTTCAAAAATAAAAAAATACAGAAAATAATATAAGGAACCTCATGAACTTATCACCTAGTTTCCATAATTATCACCTTATGATCTGTTTGTTTATTTCCCTGGTCCAGATTATTCTAGAGCCAATTCAGTTATTGTATCATTTCAACTACAAATAATTTACTATATATCTCTAAAAGATAAGGTAATTTTTTAAATTTAAAAACACCTTTCTGCAGGACCATATCATGCCCTAAAATGTATAATTTATCATCAAATACCTAGTCAGCATTCAAATTCCCTTGATATTTAAATAAAATCTTTTTTTTTAAAGTTTTTTTTTTGTTTGTTTGAACCAGGATCCAAATAAGGCTTTTGGTTTATATAACGTTTAATTTATTTTAATCTATAAGTCCCCCCTTTAAACTTCCTATCTTATTTAAGAGAGTTTCCCTTTGCTGATTACATCCCTGGGAAATGTTTATGATATTATGTATCCTTATTATTATTTTTTTTTGGGGGGGGAGTACCGGGGATTGAACTCAGGGGCACTCAACCACTGAGCCACATCCCCAGCCCTATTTTGTATTTTATTTAGAGACCGGGTCTCACTGAGTTGCTTAGTGTCTTGCTTTTGCTGATGCTGGCTTTGAATTCGCCATCCTCCTTCCTCAGCCTCCCCAGCTGATAGAATTACAGATGTTTGCCACAGTGCCTGACCCTTATCTTTTCATATAACCTAGCAAACAATTTTTCATACTGCCAGAGTTTTCACAATCATGTACTAAATGGCTTCATATCCATATAGTTGGATATACCATGACTTTTTTTTTTTTTTTTTTTTTTGCAGTGCTGGGGATCAAACCCACAGCTTGCACTTCCAGGCGAGCACTCTACCATTTAGGTACATCCCCAGCCTGACCATAACCTTTTCCTGGGTACTTAGGCTGCTTCCAGTCTCCCACTACTATAAATATTTCTGGAATGGACATCTTCACACATTGCATCTTTTCCTGTACATGCAATGGCTTCCTTAGAATGTGCTACCAGAAGTGTGAACAATTTTTTCTTTCCAAGGCATGAACAATTTTTCAGCTTCTTGGCACAGAGTGCCAATTGTTTGTCCAAGGGTTTGTGTGTTCCCTGGCACCATATAATAGTGCTGTCACTCATTCTTGAATGATGCTCAGGATATTTGGTGAAGACACAGTAATTATAAGGGCAAAGAGTTACAGGAGAAAGATGATGACAGGACTCTGGCTAAATAAAGCATAAAGTGATCCACAATATACCACAAAACCAGAGTGAGTCAGAATTCTGTTCATTCCCATTGTGAAAAAAAAAACCCTTGATAACAGGAGTTATTAATAGGCTATGACATGTGCAGTGATCTTTCCGTTGACTCTGTATTAGTCAGAGCCTTGTTGGAGATGGGGACTCTGTATGGTCATTGAACTTCACAGAGATATGAGGAAACTAGCAAAGATCCACGGTTGGATGGACTTGATGGAGGATGGAAGAAATCCAGAAAAAAGTCAGAAAAGTCAAGCAGGCTCACTTTGGACAGAACAGAGATATTGTTGTTGCCTCAAGGGCAGGCAAGTTTCTGTGAGGACAACTGTCTATAGCGGGATGAATATTAAGGAAAGGGCCTCCACCAACCAGGAGGCACTTCCGGGGATACAAGACAGCTTTTCACCATCTGGGCTGATTATTTAGATCCTGGGATGAGTACTCTTGGGCCATTGACCCTGGAAATATTTGAGGAGCTGCCAGTTCTGCAGCTTGATGCCAGCTTAGGTGCCTCTGGGGGTCCCACTCCAGCTTTGTTACAATTGCTTCCTAGCAGCAGCCCCCTGAGAAGGTGTTGGTGATCTGAAGAAAGTGCTCCCCAGCTTTCCTGGGCCAGCCCTCTTCTTGTCCCCACACATTCAGTTCAGGGTGCATGTCTAGTCAGCCAGGTTGGCATGCCATGACATCGTCTGATCCTGCTCTTCCAGCCCTGCTGAGCCGTGTGGACTTAGAGAGGAGCTGGGTGGGGGAGTGGAAATTACCCAGACAAGGCCTTCTTGTTGCATGGAGAGTGGGAGTGACCCAGGAGACCTTAAGAACCTTTTAGTTCAACTTCCTACAATATGATAGGTGTTTTACATACATTCTTTTGAATTCACACAACAACCTTGGAGGTAGGGTTTCATGAATGTGGAAGTGGAGGTGAAGACAAATAAAGTAATTGCCCAGGATCACACTGCCGATAAAGGAATGCCTACACTATGTCTACCTGGCTGTAAAGTCTGAGCCTTTGCCTTGAGAGCATGCAGACATGAAAATTGCAGACCACAGCTTCCCACCCAAAGCCACACAGGCTGACCCGAGACAGTAACTCAGGCTCCTAACTATTCATCAAAGAATCTTTCTATGACACGTGGTTTATTCTGATGCCTGAAGTGACCCAGGATGCAGCAGGGCTCAGGCCAGCCTGGATCAAATGTCACTTGTCAAGTAGGCAGGGTTTGGACAGGCTCTGCTCTCTGCCCTACAAACCCTTAACCCAGGCAACAAATACGGCAGGGCAAAGGGCCGGGCTACTCAGTTTCTGGAGGGGCCCTTCTGGGGCCGGAGCACAAGGAGTGAGGTGTAGTGGTAAAACCGCTGCACATGGGTCAGTCTCTCCCAACGGAGTTCTACTGCAAGTTACTTAAAGCTCTGGGTTTTCTCGTTAGAAAAACTGGGGTAGGGAGCAGGACGTGACGGCGTACTACTGCAATCCCAGTTAGAGCCTGAGGCTGGAGGACCGAAAGTTCGAGACCAGCCTGGGCAACTTGGGGAGCCTCTGTCTCAAATAAATAAATAAAAATAATAAGGTCTGGGGGTGTAGCTCAGTGGTAGAGCGCCCCTGAATTAAATTTCCAGTATTGTAAAAACAAAACAAAGCAAAATAAAAACGAGACAAGAGTAAATCACGCTTGAAGGGCGCAGGCGCAAAAGGTGGGGTCTTTACGCGTCGAAGTAACACCATCTGATTTCACTCTAGCGTCGCCGCAAAACGTTCGGCGGTGCGGCCCTAGAGTGGCTGGAGCGGGAACGGGAACGGGAGCCGGAGCAAAACTACGAATCCCAGGAGGCACCGGAGGCCGGCGCGCGGCGGTGACGTCGAGGGGGCCGGCGCGAGGCGCTGATTCGGCCGGAGCTGCCAGCGGGGTGCTGCCGCCGCTGTTTGTTACAGCTGCTGAAGCAGCTGCGGCCCCTGTTCCCGGGCACCCCTCCCGGGCCCTCGACCTCCCGCTCCGCACGGTGAGTTCGGACCGGTAGCTTCGGGTGGCGGAATCCGAAGGCCTGGGGCTAGAGGAGGGGCGACAGAGAAGTTGGGGGCTGTTGGAGGGGCGCCGCGGACTGGAGATCGGGGTAGGGTGGTTGGGGGTGGAGGGGGCTGCATCACACGAGGAGGTGCCGGAGGAGGAAAGTAGGAGTAGGAGGCCGGGGGGTAGGTCTTCGGGGAGGAGTGTTTCGGCTGGGGTGGGGGGCGGGGAGAGGCTGGACTTCGGGGATAAAGGTTTTGGCTTGGTGAACGCATGCAGATGGGGGGTGGGGCCCCGGACCCTGCTAGGCTCCGAGTGTCAGGTCCCTAGCTGGAAGGCAAAGCGGGAGGCCCTCGTGCCAGAAGTCCCACTCCGAAAACCCCAACAATAGTGAGGACTCCGCCTCCTCGCTCCTCCCTGCCCCCGGGTTGGAGAGGGTTCCCTTTCTTTCCACTCCCACCAACCCCTCGAGTCTGGGAGGCTGGACCAGAGCGAGAGGTGAGCCACTTTGGTCCTGCAAGTTGTGGGTGGGTGGAGTGGTAGTGTCATGTGGTGTGCTGCCACGGACTTTCCTTTGGGGTCCTCAGGGTACAGGCCTGGATGTTTGGGCTCATCATCCACAAGGCAGGAGGCTTGCTGTTTAAAGGGTTGCTTTTACCTGGGGGAGGAAATGGGAAACACTTACCTAGTGGCTGCCCTGGGGCGCACTCTGGCCTTGACGTGAGTGTCTGACAGACTGGTTGGGCCGGGATGTTCCTGTGTGGAGCCAAGGGGGAGGGGAGAAGAACTACCAGCAAAAAAGTGGTTAACAGAACAGAGTTGCTGCAGGCTCTAGTTTGAGGCAGGTTATGAAACCACATCAGGGGCTGGTGATGGCAGCCACCTGCCAGCTATGGCAGCAAAACTTTAGAGCCTCAGCTGCTGGGGACCTGTCTGCCTTTGTCAACCTCTTCTCCCTATTTTTCCACTTCTGGGAGAAGGATCAGTTGATTACTAATGGAGGTGACATATACCCGCAGACACCAAAGTCCCAAGAGTGCGTTCTGGCTGCCAGATTTTTTCTTAGTTTATGAATTGCTAATGTCTATTTTTTGGGGGAAGGGGGGTGGTGGTCTAATAGGGTTTCCTGCTCTCAGGGCACCTAGTGTTCAGGCTTAAGAAAGAAGCTTCCCAAGGTGTTATCTAGGACCTAGATCAAGGTTCCTCCTAGACTCTTTGGGCTTTGTTGGATGCACTGTTAGACAGAAGAGGGAGTAGAGTCTTATGATTTGGGATCCAGCAAGGCTTTTCTCACTTCTGGACAAAATGCTAGGGAGGGCTAGAAGTCTTTCTGTACCTACAGCCCTGGAGGTCTGACTTATGAAGGAAGGGCCATCAGTTTCTGGAGAGCTTTTTCCCACTCCATAGTGGTAAGTCCTTCAGAGGCCTCACTTCTTAGACAGACACAGCCCCTGTCCCAGGTGGAGGCTTTTGCGTAGTAGGTATCCCAAGGGCTATGTTAGGGTAACTGAAGTCCCAAGGCTCTGGGAAGGTAAACAACGGATTTTCTAGTTCCTTGGGTTTCTGTTAGGCTCAATTATCCAGCTTAATGGGCTGGGCCAATGGGCCCCAGGAGCATCACTTCCACCAGCGTGTACCCAGCGTTTACCCTGAAGTAAACCCTATCAGGCCTGTACCCTGAAATAAACCCTATCATACCACCACCCCCTTCCCCCAAAAAATAGACATTAGCAATTCATAAACTAAGAAAAAATCTGGCAGCCAGAACGCACTCTTGGGACTTTGGTGTCTGCGGGTACGTGTCATTTCCATTAGTAATCAACTGATCCTTCTCCCAGAAGTGGAGAAATAGGGAGAAGAGGTTGACAATGTTTACTTGTTGGGAAACTGTGTTTGTAAGCTTTGAAAGCTTTGAGTTTTAAGAAGAGGAAACTTGCTCTCATTGTTCTGTAAGTAAGGAACTAACCCATGAGGATATTGGGTCTTGTGCAGGCTTGGCTAGGATCCTGCCAGGAGATGTAGTTTCTGAGTTTGAGGGGATTGGCCCAATGGGGTGATAGAGGTGGTCTTCTGGGCACTTCTAGAATATCTCCGTCTGGGACTCCTTTTTGTATTACCAGGAAATTTGGGGCTGCTACCATGATGATGACTTTGGGGTCTTTAGCAGGCAAGACCCTACTTTAGATAAGGAGGTGAGCAGTACACAGGTGACTTCTGTTCCCACCTTCTGCTAGTCATAGGACCCTCAGGGGTCTGGGGACAACCAGGCTCTGGACAAGCGGCAGATCTTCCCCCTCCTGCCTTCTTTTCTCCCCTCTGCCCACTCTAGATAGGGATCACTATTTCCTGGGCATCAAGGGCAGCCTTCTGGTTCCTCCTGTTGCAGGGCTTCTAACACTGGGACTGGGCAGGGGAAAGGACAGTGTTAATACATGGAAACAGGTGCTGAGAATGGAAGTTGAGGTGAGGATGGCTGGGGCAGGGAAGGAAAAAGGCAGGAGGGAAGTCGCTGGTACAATTTTGTGTCCTTGGGAGGTTGGCTTCCAGCTGCCTGTGGGAACTATAGATGTTGGCCATGCTCTGTATCCTTCCTTCCCTCCCCTCTCTTTCTCCTCTGTTAGTCTTCCTGGGCCAAAGTTTGGATCTAGGATCGAAGAATTAGGGTGGATAGGAACAGTGACCCCAAAGTACTTCATCCACTACTGCTTGTGCCCACAGGGCTTGCCTTCTTTTACTCCTGTAGGAAGGGCTTAGAATAGGAGAGGTCTACTGAGGTCCTCAGTGAGACAGAACCAGCAGGAATCATGCTGAGGGAGAATTTTGGTGGGGTAAAGGGCCCTGGAGATTTGACACCAGAATGGCTGGCATCCCAAGGGTTAGCCTGAGTGTCTGCCAAATGGATAAAATGTCTGGGTGTATAGTTTTGTGTCACCAAAAAGGAGCCTTCCAGATCTGAGCAAATGTTGTCTCTTAATGCTATTTTCTCCTCCCACCCTCTTTCTCCTTCAGTCCTCCTGGGTAAACTTTGGGGAGATCTATGATTGGAAAATTAGGGGTGGGTGGGAATAGTGACCTCAAAGTACTTCACCCACAGGCCTCACCTTCTTTTACTCCTGTGGAAAGGACTTAGGGTAGGAGAGGTCTCCTCAGGCCCTCAGTTGAGACAGAGCCAGCAGGAATTACACTGAGGGAGAATTCTAGGGGGCAGGCCTCTTCTCTCCCCCTAGTAGGAAGGGGACCCTCATGGAAGTGTAATAGCAGGGGATGGGCATTGATTTCTCTGCTCTGGACCTGAATATCTTTTGATTATCTGTCCCCAGGCACTTATAGGGCACTGTCTTGATGGGATGATGCATAGTACAGCCCAGTTTTACTCCCACCCCAGCAGCAGGAAATGACTAGAGCCAAGTGCTCATAAACTTTTTTCCAGCCTCCATTCTTGTGAACCAAAGCAGTGAGACTATATGGAGTTCTCAGGGAAGGAAGATCCAGAGGGTGTGAGGGGGCAGAGGAAGTGGTGTGGCGTGTCTCACCTGTGCTGCTTGTTTGCAGAGCAGCAGCGGAGAGGGGTGTCAGGATGAATGTGGGCACAGCACACAGCGAAGTGAACCCCAATACGCGGGTGATGAACAGCCGTGGCATCTGGCTCTCCTACGTGCTCGCCATTGGGCTTCTTCATGTCGTGCTGCTGAGCATCCCCTTCGTGAGTGTCCCTGTCGTCTGGACCCTCACCAACCTCATCCACAACATGGTGAGAACCTGCATCTGACCATATGTGCTGCTCTTTGATGGGGCTGAGGAATAGAAGGAATCTGCCAAACGTGGGCCGGGTAGCAGGGTGATGACCTGACAACAGCTGTTGCCAGCGCCCAGGCCTACCTCTTACCTTTCCATCCCACTCCTCCTCCTGGGTTTCAGCTCTGTACACACCTATAAGAAGAATCAAATCTGCAGAGTTGTCTACATCTCCTGGATGGGGTGGCTTGTGGATTTGGAAGATGGCTACTGAGAACTGAACCAAGGGCTTTGAAGTATCCCCAGCACCCAGGAATCCTAGTGCCTAGCCTGGAGCAGAAAGGCTCCTTCCCCAAGTTAGGATCTCATGCTACCCCTCACTCCGGTCCTCCTTTGCCCCTTAGCAGTCATTGCCTCTTACTCCTTTGGTGGACAGGCAGGGGTTCAGTCCCCCTCAGCTTGCCCCTCCTTTCTGGCTCGTGGAGGCTCCACCTGGGCCGGAAGGTAGCATCTCTATGCCTTTTCTTCAGCTAACTTCTTTTCCTTTCAGTCTCTTCATTCCAGGCCTGCCCTCTCCCCCTGGAGTCCTCTTGTTCTGCCAGTCTCCCAGCTGCTCCATCTTGGCCTCCAGCCCATATCCCCCTGCCCAACAGGGGGAGGCTGCAGATCACCTGGAACTACTTCTGTGACTGGGTGGAGGAGCTAAGCTGGGGGCCCTTTGGCCTTTTGTATCCTCTAACGAAGGCACCCCTCTCCAGGGCATGTACATCTTCCTGCACACAGTGAAAGGGACACCCTTCGAGACCCCAGACCAGGGCAAAGCGAGGTTGCTGACCCACTGGGAGCAGATGGACTACGGGGTCCAGTTCACGGCTTCTCGGAAGTTCTTGACCATCACGCCCATTGTGCTGTGAGTGCCTTCACTAGTGAGGACACCAGCAGGCAGGACAAGGCCTGGGGAAGCCTGGGGCCAGCCAGACCTAAATCCCTCCCTAACTCTGGCCCTTGATGTAGGAATAAACAGAAGGGAAGGCGAAAGATCCCTGGGTCTTACACTGCACTCAGGCCTGGGCCTCCCTGGCCCTCTTTTCTCAGTTGGAAAGACATTGGCCCACAGGCCTGGGTGCAGGAGGGGGCTGAGTTGACAGGGGCTGCGGTAGCCCGGGAGATCTTGCCATTCCACTTCTGGTGTGGAGACACCTCCTATATCCTTAGTGGTCAGAATTCTGAGGGAGGAGGTGACCTCCATTCTTTCATCTCTCTCCCTAACCTTTCCCTCTAGGTACTTCCTAACCAGCTTCTACACCAAGTACGACCAGATCCATTTCATCCTCAACACTGTGTCTCTGATGAGCGTTCTCATCCCTAAGCTGCCCCAGCTCCATGGAGTCCGCATTTTTGGCATCAATAAGTACTGAGGGTGCAGCCCCTTCCCCAGCCTGGGGTGGCAGGGGAGGGGTGGAAGGCGTTTGCTGTGATGCTGAAGACAAGGAGCCTCTGGACACTGCCGGAGATGGGGATCATGCCTCTGGGCCTAGTTCCCCCTTGCTTCCCCAGTAGCCGACTTGGAGTAGCTTGTAGTGGGTTGGGGTGGGCCCCTGGGCTCTAACCCATTCTGATTTTTTGATTCTTTCCTTTTGCCTTTTGAAAAGACTCCATGGGGTGGTCATGGAAGGGCTGGGCTCCCGGGCTGAACATGGACCTAGATCTCCGGGGTTGGGACAGGAGGCAAGGGAGAAATCCCTGCTTGCTTGTTTACCCTCAGGCAGCCAAAGCACTTTAACCCCTGTGAGGGAGCAGAGGAAGGTACGGCTTCTGAATTGTTTCGTTTTGGTTCTTCAGGCTATAGGACGACAGTGTATTTTTGTATCTATGGAAGCGAGTGACAGTACCTCACTCCTCTGGGTAGAGAGCTGTCTGATCCTAGTCCCAGGCTTTTGGTGGCTCCCCCGCACCCTACTCTGGGTGCTGGATGGGAGCGGGGAGGGTGAGGGGAGGTGGTGGTGGGGCATACATGGCCTGGTTCCGGAGGCAAAGGGCTAGGGCTTTGCCATCTGGTCCCAGTGGAGGTTGGGGAGAGGGCATTGGTGGGTAAGTGTGGGGTAGTGATCCGAGTCTTAGAAGAATGGGCCTCAGCAGTAGTGGAGGTGTGTTGTAAAAGGGGAGTGGGCAGAAACTAGTCCCACCTCCTCCTCACCCACAGAATGGTCTTGGGGAGAGGTTAGGAAAGTGGCTGTGGGTTTGAAACTCCTGGACTGGCGTGAGGGGCAGACTTGGGTGGAAGAGGCTATGTCATTGTGAGCACAGGTACAGTTTGACACTGTCCTCTGGGTGTGAGGAAGCTGCAACAGAAACAGTGGACAGTGGGGCCCTTCCATAGTCCCTCACCTTGTGACCTCCCTGTTCAGACTGGTGCCATGCAGGGCCTTTTGAGGGACAGGTACACGTGGGGCTCTGAAACCACCTCCACTTGGTGGTGGGCTGAAGGGTCAGGCAGGGTGGTGGCTGCAGCCGCTGTCTCAATCCAAGGAGGGAGACAGGTGGGGCTGGCTAGAGAGGAGGCGCCTTCTCCCCTCCCCAGTCCTACTGGGAGCATGTTACATTGAAAAGGTGTGAGTGCCTGAGCCCTCTGCTGGGGGGCCTGAGGGAGGAGGAGAGTTCACTCATCCTGTTTTCTGCCTCTTATCCCATCCCCACCCCACGTATCACAGGGAACTTTCACCTTAAATCTTTCTAAGCAAAGTGTGAATAGGATTTTTACTCCCTTTGTACAGTATTCTGAGAAACGCAAATAAAGGGCAATATGTTCCTGTTTCCTCTGTGTCTGGCCTCTGTTTCCTGGAGGGCCCTGGGGGGGGGGGGCAGCAGCTCCTGCTGACACAGTGGTGGGGACTCTGGGACTGCTGGTTTTTCTTAGGCCCCATTAGGCCATGCACCTCTGACTTCATAGGCAGGGGCCCTTCAGTGACCAGGGAGAAGGTCAGTCCAGGCATGGTTTTACAACTGGAGTGGTGGGGGTGAGAGGGACAGCCCTTCCCTCTGAAATTCCCCATCCCTCTCCATTCTTCCAAGGTCTTTCCTAGTCTCTGAGCATAAGTGGGAAGGGAAGAGGTAACCCCAGGACTTCTTGAGGCTCGTATAGCCTCGAGAAGGAGGAGTCCTTATCTCCTGAGGACATGGCTTTTCAGGGTGTCTGTGCCACATTATCTCCTACTCCCAGGACAGGTGCAAAGTCCCAGACAGGAGGGAGGACCTCCCCCCAGCAGCCTGGCTCTTCCAGTCTTGGTCCTGCTTCATGACATCCTTGAAGTGGGGGTCTGGAAGAGTGCAGGATCTTTGCCCAAGGCCAGACACCGTCCCACTCCCCAAGTGGGGCCACACAGCAGTGGGAGGAGAAATGCAGCCACTGGGCCCAGTCCTGGGAATGGGACTGCCTGGGTTGCTTCCATGGCTGGAAAGAGTGCAGTTGGGGCAAGGTTCAGGGAACATCAACAGTGACCTCTGTTCCAATCCCAGTGCTGTCACTTGCTGTGTGGCCTCCTCCAAGTATTTCTCTTAAGTTTCAATTTTCTTCCTCTGCTGTATAGTGCTTCTTAATCATATGGCTTCTGTTGTGAGCCATATGATTAATTGTCACCATTTTCTTTAAGAAATGAGGGGTGCAGAGACCAGAATACAGTCTGGACTCACATAGGTGGTTATAGCTGAGGGAAGACACAGGGGTGGGGGAGAAGGAAGTCGATGAAGAAGAGTAGGTGGCATCCAGATAAGGAGGACCTGCATCTCCCTGAGAGGGTTCTCGGGGTATGTGGTAGGTGGGGAGGCTGAATTCTTACTGGCCCAGCCTGTTCTTTGCAGGTGTTGACTGCTGTTCTTTGGGGGTCTTCATTGCTGCCCACCATAGTGTGCTGGTTCCTAGGTCACTGTCATGTCCCTGACAGCCATGCATTGCTTGCTGACACTTGGTTAATATCCACCCATATGCCATTTCTCTATTCTTTTTTGGTGGTGCTGGGGATTGAACCCACGGCCTTGTGCATGCAAGGCAAGCATTCTACCAATTGAGCTATATCCCCAGCCCTCCATTTTTCTATTCTAACTCACTGGATAGCAGCACAGCTCAGGCTGTCTTGTTCTATACCATTCTCTGGCTCAAACTCACCTTGGATATCTATCAGGATCTCCCATCTACTCCTTGGGTCCGAAAGAAATGAAGAGGTTTTGGTTTAATTTGCCTCCAACCCAGCTATGGCTTATGAGGCTTATCTAAAGGCCCAGGAGGTGGGGCATGTAGCCCTACCCATCCTTCCCAGAAGTGCTCCACCTGGAGAACTTTGAGATATTTTATATCTTCCTGAGACTCTGAGGCCAGGAATTATGTAGAGATCCGTCAGGGAATTCTGATAATTTCTATTTTTGGTGAGTAGCTGAGGACAAGAGAGAAGGTTGGTAGCCTTTGAGTTAGGCCTGTGGTCCTGGTCACTCTTTCCAAACACCTAGAAGAATTTCCAGGTTGGGAGTAAGTTGAGAGTTGGCTTCCACAGTGGGGGCTGGGGCAGAAAAGGAACAGGTGAGTAGGTGCCTGGGTCAGGCAGCAGGGACTGAGGGGAAGGTGGCCAGAAATAGGATGGGAAGCAGATCTAGGGAAGCTTTGTTTCCTTCTGAGGCCAACTTAATCACCACCCCATTGGCAAATGGTTGCTAAGGAGTACCCATCCCAACTGTCTTGTAGAATACAGCAAGGGAAGGAGGCCAGGAATCAGAGCCAGGGGAAGAAACAGCCAGCTGGGGCTGGTCATGTGAAGTCTAGATGCTCTGTCCCTTATCTCTTCCCAGTTCCTCTGTCACATTGGTGACAGTTTGGCTGGGGGATGAAGGGGCTTGCTTTTCCAGTCTTCATGCCCCTTGGAACAGGGGGGTAACTCTGCTATGAGAGATGCAAAAAATGGGTCTCACTTTGCTTGTTTGGGGTAATCCCTACTCCATCCTTCCTCCAGATGGGTTCCACAGGGGCAGAGGAGAATCTGGGATCTGTGTTTTTACTCTTATTTATCATGCCTTACTTTTAAAAACGGGGAAGGTAAACCATTCCAGGTCCTACTTGTCTGGAAACTTTGGTTCTTCCTTGATTCCAATCTGCCGAAGGTAGAAGATTTAAATACCTAAACCGTACCCTCCTCCCGCAAACTGAAATTAGCTTCCTTTAGCCAGTTGGTCCAGGCACAATGCTTAGTGTATTTGAGGATGTCACAGAAATTTGGATGAGGTGGATGCTGGAGAGGATATGATTGCTATCAGAAGCATCCTAGATGCTGGCAGATTCCACTGCTTCTCTCTGATGAGGGAGAAGAGGAGCCCCTGGGGATGGCACTACTACAGAACAGACCTCATCTTGCAGTACAGACTGCAGGAGGGTGAAGCATCATGTGACAGTTGGAGCTGGGCTCCCAGGTCAGTAGGAGGTGGACGAGGCAGAGAGTCTTGACTGCCCTACTCCATTCTATTCTCAATTCCCTACTGCCATCAGCCAAGCCAACCAACTGATTTGTATATCACGTCTGCACACCCCAATTTAAGAAACACACCGAAGAGCTGCATGGGGGAGGGGAGAAGGGGAAGTAGAGATTTCTTTTAAATTAGCTGAGCTCTCCTCATACCTTTTGTTTTGTTTTGGTATTGGGATGGAACCCAGGTACACTTTACCACTGAATTACATCCCATCTCTTTTTATTTTGAGACAGGGTCTTGCTTCAAGGAACCTATTTGGTGCTGTCTCTTTCTCTGGCGATGGCTCACATTCTCCCTTGAATATCTCTGCTCTCCTAAATAAATCTTTGTGTCTCTCAAAACAAAACAAAAAACAAAACAACAAAGAACCAAAATAAAAACAAAAAAAGAAAAGCCTATCTGTTTGCATACAAAATTCAGGGGCAGAGGTGAAACCAAACTGAAAAAATCCTTGCAATGATGTTAAATTAAATAGTTTTATGAATTCATTTTCGGCAACTTGGCCTGCTCTCTTTTCAAAAATATATTTGTATTTCAACTCTATGGTGCTGTTGGTATGGTTAAAGTGTGCACATTTTTTTTTGTTATTGTTTTTTTACTAACTAAAGTCCTTACTTCAGATTATTTTAGTTTTTACTTAA